>NW_006408787.1:978082-979104 GCF_000296735.1 Chrysochloris asiatica | reverse complement strand
GCAATTAGCTTGGTATATTTTTTTCCATCCTTTGACTTTGAATCTGTTTTTGTTTCTGTGTGTGAGATGTGTCTCTTGCATACGGCATATTGAAGGATCTTGTTTTTTTTATCCATTCTGCCACCCTCCATCTCTTAACTGGTGCATTTCATCTGTTTACATTCAGGTTAATTATTGATAGGTATGGAACGATTGCTGCCATTATATGTTTTTTTGTTTTTGTTTTTGTTTTTATGGTGTTTTGCTGCTTTCTTTGTTCTCTGTGTCTTCCTTTGCTGAGTTCATGCTTTTTGTGTTCTTTCTTGTGAGTTTCATCATACAATTAATGTTTCCATATTCTTCTTGGATTTTAATATTCTTGGTATGTTGTGAAGTGTTCATTTTCTTAGAGATTATCTTATGTTCTGTTCCTTTTCCCTCTATTTAGTGCAGTCTATTTTATCCTATAATTTACCTGACTTTCTCACCATCTGGATGTCTTTTCCTACCTGTTTACCTTCTTTTACATTGTAATTGTTTTGATCATAAACTGACCTCCCAGATTCTCTGAGTTTGTTCTTATAGTTTGGTTCTGTTCTCGACTCTTCCATCTGTCAGTTTCATTCTGGGAGGTGCTCCACATATGTCAATCTCTGATTGTCGTCTGTTCTTGTTTGTTTTCAGTCCACAGAACTCCCTCTAGGATGTTTTGTAGTGCATTGTTGCTTTGGCACAATCCTTTAGCTTCTGTTTATCCTAGAATGTTTTGATTACACTGTGGTATATGATAGCTTTGCTGGATAAAGGATTCTTTGTTGATAGTTTTTTTTTTTTCTTTCAGGATCTTATGTCTCCTCATTGCCTTCTTGCTTGCATGTTTTATACTGAGAGATCTGAGCTTAATCTGATTTGCTTGCCTTTGTATGTAACACTTCTCTTTTCCCTTTGTTTCAGGATTCTGTCCTTATCTTTTCCCTCATCTGCTTTCAGGATTCTGTCCTTATCTTTGATTTTGCAGAGTTTGATTATTATATGTCTTGGTG
>NW_006408787.1:975684-977745 GCF_000296735.1 Chrysochloris asiatica | reverse complement strand
CCATTGCATCCAAGTCACCAGTAATTACCAGTATATCTTAATTGCATGTTTGATCAATTTCATACTGAAGAAGTTGTAGAATTCTTCAACTTCATCATCAATGACTTTAGTGGATGGTGTGTACATTTGAGTAATAGTGGTATTAACTGGTCTTTTTTGTAGGCGTATCGATATTGTACTATCACAAGATAGCATTATTCATAAAGATAATCTTGATGATGAATGTGATGCCATTCCACTTCAATTTTTCATTCCTGGTATAGTAAATCATATGATTGTCAGATCAATATGGCTAATACAGTCCATTTCATCTCATTAATGCCTAGGATATAAATCTTTATGCATTCTGCTTCATTTTTGACAACTTCCAATTTTCCTAGGTTCATAATTCATACATTCCATGTAATGGCTTTTTACTGTTTCTCCTCATTTTGAGTTCTGCCCCATCAGCAAATGAAGATACCAAAAGATTTACTTCATTTTTGTCACATGATCAAATCTATTTTGAGGATTTAGCTCATAGTGTAGTGGTTATGAATCGGGCTGTGAACCTTAAGGTCAACAGTTTGAAACTACCAGCTGTTCCGTGGGAGAAAGATGAGGCTTTCTGCTCCCGTAAAGATTTACAGCTTCAGAAACTGTACAGGGTTGCTATGAGTCAGAATCGACTCCACAGCACATAACCACCACCACTCACAATTATTTTATGAGTGCCTTCTAACCTGAGGAGCTCATCTTCTGGTATTGTGTCTAGTAATATTCTGGTGCAGTTCAACATGTTTCAAATATTCAATCTTCTGGTGCTTTCTGACAGTGTTCCACTGCTATTTATAAGGCTTTCAGTGGCTAAACATTCATAAGTAGTTCACCTCTTCTTCCTAGACTGTCTTAGTCTGGAAGCTTAGCTGAAACCTGTCCACCACAGGTCTACCCTGCTAGTATTTAAAATACCAATGGCATAGCTTCCAACATCACAGCAACATGCAAGTCTCCACAGTATGACACCCTGACAATTTATAACAAATTTCAAATATAGTGAGAAAGATCCCATCTATTTCTCACTTCATTTTTATCAGTAGTTTCATCTCATGCAACAGCAGTCTAGTCTAATGTTCAAAAACAGGAAATTGTCATTGGTACAATGTATTTATATAATTTGATGCTATTTTATCACATGTATCAATCTGTGTAAGCACCACTACAATTGAGATACAGAAGAACCTTTCAATCACCACTAAGGTCACCCTTGTCTTAACCCTTTATAGCAACATCCCTCCTATCTATTCCTCAACCCCCACTTTCCACTGTTAACATTTGAAAACCACTAATCTGCTCTATATATTTATAATTTTTTCAAGAATGTTATGTAAGTGGAAACATATAGCTTGTGATTTTTTTTTTTTTTGAGACTTTATTTTTTTTACTCATTATAATGCCCTGAGTCACATTCACGTTGTTGTGTATATAAATGCATCTTTCTTCATATTGCTAGTAGTATTTGATGGTATGGATATGTCATAGCTATGCTTTCATTGTTGCATATTGATTAACAAGAAATTCTTCTGCAGATAATGTAGAGAAGTAATGCCAATATATGTGATTGCTTTAAAGTTATATTTGCTCAATGTTTGTTTCTTTTTTTTCATATATGCACATTCCCTCTTTCATTCATCCACAAAAACTACTGTTTGTGCACCCCTATGTGCCAGCTGCTGGACCAAGTGCTGAGGACAGGCTCCTGGTTTCCCCAAGGACTCTTATAAAATGCTAAGTTTGTAACTTAGAAATAGCTTGCTATCTATCTATTAGCTGACTTTTAAAATTATAATTTTGTTGGAAAATGTGTGCTCAACGTTAGTATTGTTGTTGTTGTTAAGTGCCATTGAGTCGCTTCCAACACATAGCAACTTTGTATAGGGTTTCTGAGGAGCAGCTAGTGAGCTTGAACCGCTGACCTTGAGGTTCAAAAGGCTATGCAGTCTGGCGCATTAACCCACAGCGCCACACCAGGACTACGTAAAGATAGTATGTTGTTGGTTTTATGTGCCGTCAAGTCGGTTC
>NW_006408787.1:971071-975584 GCF_000296735.1 Chrysochloris asiatica | reverse complement strand
GACAATGTGTTTTGTCTACCTTTGCTCTGAGGTTCCCATGGCATCATTCCATGATGGGTCTGTTTCCCCACTTGGTCTTGCCATTTGGTTTCGCCGAAGTTTTTGACTCTGGGCCGACAAGCCTGGCAGATTAAAAAATATGTGATTTCTTACTCCCACTACAAGTTCCACTAGCTATAAGCCTTCAAACTTTAAAATATTCTTAGATATGTGGTTCAGTTTTGGAGCTCTGCCCTGAACTTTCTTCACCTGGTATTTTGTGGTTTTGCTGACGGATAACTTCACTGCACCTCTACCCTATCCACCATCAAGCCCCACCTCTCAACCATCTCTTTCCACATATATAGTCAATTTAATTTCTGTGTATTCCACCTTGTGATGTCCATTTGTGTAGTTGTCTTTTATGTTGTTTAATAAAGGTATTTGCTATGAACAAGTCATTGTTTTTGTAAAAATCTATCATGCTATCTCCAGTATCATTTCTATTACCAAAGCTGTATTTTCAAACTATTGATCCTTCTTCTTTGTTTTCATCCTTTTCACTCCAATCACCAGTAATGATCAATGCATTTTGATTGCATGTTTGGACAATTTTAGGTTGAAGAATTTGGTAGAATTCATTTATTTCTTCATCACTGGCTTTAGTGGCTAATGCCTAAATTTGAATAATAGTGGTATTGACTAGTCGTAATTGTAGGTGAATGTTTATTATCTTATCTCAGACAGTGTTATACTTCATGACTGATCTTGTTATATTCTTTTTGATGATGAATGTGACACCATTCATCATCAATTTTTCATTCCAGGCGCAGTAAACCACGTGATTGTAGATTCAAAATGACCAATGCCTATGCTTTTCAGCTTAGGATATCAATGTTTATGTGTTCTATTTCATTTTTGACAACTTTCAATTTTCCAAGATTCATACTTTGTCCATTTTTGTACATTCTGTGTTCCAATTATTAATGGATGTTTACATCTATTTATTCTTATTTTGAGTTTTGTCCCATTAGCAAATGAAGGTCCTAAAAGCTTTACTCTATTTTGATGAGACAGCTCTTCCTCAGTAGTATTTTGAATGCCTTCCAACCTGAGGGGTTCATTTCCTGGGATTATATCTGACAATATTCACCATGTTTTAATATTCAGTATTGCTGTACTATCTGACAATGTTCCACTACTATTTATAGTGTTTTCAGTCACTAAATATTCAGAAGTATCTGTCTCTCCTTTTCCTAGTCTGTCTTAATGTGGATGCCTATCCAAAACCTGTCCACCATGGATGACCTTATTGGTATTTAAAATACTGGATGAATAACTTGCATAATCACAGCAACTCACACGTGACTAAGTACAGCAAAATCTGTTGTCTAGAGGCAGTATATTCTCTTTGGAAAGCTTCTTCTTGCTCTTAATCTGTCAGTTGAGTGTATATGATTTGATCACATGCAACTACTTCACAGTAGCATTTAGACAAAACTTTGTGTACACAACTGTGCACCATGGCATAGAAAAGTTGATATATGAAATTAACCTTCAGAACTTTCAATAATTAATTTACAAAAGATGAGATTATATTAAATTTTATCAGAAAGATAATAATTTAGAAAAGGAATTCGTTGTTTGCAGTCTTTTAAAATTGTGACATATAATAAGTAAAAAAATGAAGTTAATGAACTCAAACTGTTTTAAGTTCATGAAATCAAATTGTTTTACATTTTTTGTCAATATACAAATTAATATTTCAATTAAATTCTTAAATTATTACAATATATGAGACATTGTATGCTCTCTCATAGTGTACTGATGCACAACAGAATGAAACACTGTATGGTCCTGTTATGTCTTCACAAACATTGTTACATTTGAGCCCATTGCTGCTGGTGCTGTTTCAACCCATATTGTTGGAGGCATTGTATAAGACCAAAAAAAAAGTTAGTAGTACAGGACAAAGTCCTTGCTTTCAAGGAAATTACAATTTAGATCAGGAAATAAAGCATAAACACTTTTAAAGTTATAAAACAATGCAAGAGATAAATACTGGATAAAGCAATACTGCAGCATCACAAAAGAGGAACTTATAAATCGGCAAATGAATAGCTGAGCCAGTAAGCACCAGGGTAGTTCAAAGACGGGAATAATCCCTTGGGCTGAAATGACCTGTATCTGCTTCATACAGCAAGGTGGCTATACAGAATACTTAGTATCTAGAGAGAAATATAAAAAATGATAATGGTTTTCACTCAAGATAGATAACATGAAATGTAACTTTGTAGAGGCAAGGTATTGGGTATGTTTCAAAAAGGGACGATAAATACACTAGTGTAACTTGAATTGAAAAACTGAAAAAAAAAATATGGGATGGAAGTTGATGAAAGATTATGAAGGGCTTTGAATGTCTTATTTAACACCAACCACATATATCTGTGACAATGATTTATGTGAGTGACAACGTTATATGTTTTCAAAATTTGTCAAAAGAATGTGCTTGATCTCATGATGTAGAAAATATACACATGACACATTCAAGCAAAACCTCAAGATGGTTTCAACTCATAGCTACCCAATCACAACAGAACGAAACACTATCCAATCCTGTGCTAACCTCACAATTATCATTATACTTGAGTACACTGTTGTTGCCCCCATGCCAATCCATCTCGTTGAAGGTCTTTATCTTCTTTTCTGACCCTCCATATTTCCAAGCATGGTGGTCTTCTCCAGGGACAGGTGCCTCTTGAAGATACATCCAAAGCATGAGAGACAAAGTATCATAACGCGCACCACCAAGGAGCGTTCTGATTGCACTTCTCTCAAGATAGATTTATTTGTTCTTCTAGAAGACCATGGTACTTTCAGTATTCTGTCCCCAAACATTCTTAGCACATGAAAAAAAAAAAAAAAATCCTTCATACTCGAATTCTTAAAATGAATATGGTCAATATTAAAGATGGAGAGTAGATCTCTATTGGTGCTGTGGGTTAATGTGCTGGACTGCAGTATTGATTTGAACCTCAAGGTCTGTGGTTCAAGCTCACTAATCACTCCTTGGAAACCCTATAGAGGGTGACAATGGATCTGAACCAACTCGATGGCACTTAACAACAACAGCATATTTTATCCTATATGTAATGGCAAAGTCAATGGAAAAATTTAACCAGGTTTGTGATGATCACATTTTATTTCAGTAGCATCACTGTGGCAGCCCATAAGGATAAGTTAGAAAGAAGTGAGCTTGTTTTTGTTCGTGGTGGTGGTGGTGGTGGTTATGTGCCATGGAATCGGTTCCAATTCATAGTGACCCTGTATAGGGTTTCCGAGGCCATAAATCTTTAGAGGAGAAGAAAGCCTCATCTTTCTCCTACAGAACAGCTGGTAGTTTCAAACTTCTGACCCTGAGGTTTGCAGTCTGATTTGTAACCATTACACTACCAGAGCCGTGAAGTTGATTCTGACTCATAGCAGTCCTTTGCACAAAAAAACAAAATACTACCTGTTTCTGTGTCATCCTCACAATTGTTGATATACTTGAGCCCATAGAATCCTTCCATATTTCAAGTCAAGACTCCAACTAATGGCGAACCGATGTACAACAGAATGAAACACCGCCCAGTTTTGTGCCATCTTCACAATTGTTGTTATGTTTGAACCCAATTGTTGTAACCACTGTGTCAGTTAATCTCACTGAAGTTCTTCCTCTTTTTCAATGACCTTCTACTAATATCCTATTTTATATATTTAATATATAAATAGGACTTCTGGTGTGGTGTTATAGGATCAGCCCTGGACTGTGAACCACAAAGTTGGTGTTCAAACCCACCAGCTGCAACTTAGAAACCTCATACAGAGTTGCTATGAGTCAGAACCAACTCAATAGCACTTAATAAACAATTTTTAGTGAAATATATAAATACCTATTATAATGATAACATATATAATATATATTGAATACACATATGTTATGTGTATAACATATCATACATTATACTAATTGAATAAATGTCATGAAAGAATACAACCCTGGTGCACACCTTTCCTAATTTTAAACTATTTGGTGTCTCCTTGATCTGTTTGAATGACTGTTCTTGATCAATGAACAGGTTCATCGTAAGCATAATTAAGTATTTTGGAATCTTCATTCTCCACAGCATTGTCCATAGCTTATCATGATCTACACAGTCTGAAGTTTTTGCACAGTCAATGAAGCTCAGATGAACCTCATTTGTTGTATTTTCTGCTTTCAACCAACTTCTATCTGATATCAGCCATAATATTTTCAGTTCCATGTCCTCATCTAAATATGGCTAGAACCCCTGACAATTCCTTGTCAATGTACTGTTGCTGCTGGATTTCAATTACCTTTAGCAAAACTTTACTTGCATGTGATATTAATGCTAATTATTCAATGATTTCTTTATTCTATTTGGCTACTTGTCCTCGGAATGGGCACAAATATGGATCTCTTCCAATCAGTCGGCCGGCTAGTTGTCTTCTAAATTTCTTGGCATGCATG
>NW_006408787.1:944377-965476 GCF_000296735.1 Chrysochloris asiatica | reverse complement strand
TTTTTTTTTTTTGAGACTTTATTTTTTTTACTCATTATAATGCCCTGAGTCACATTCACGTTGTTGTGTATATAAATGCATCTTTCTTCATATTGCTAGTAGTATTTGATGGTATGGATATGTCATAGCTATGCTTTCATTGTTGCATATTGATTAACAAGAAATTCTTCTGCAGATAATGTAGAGAAGTAATGCCAATATATGTGATTGCTTTAAAGTTATATTTGCTCAATGTTTGTTTCTTTTTTTTCATATATGCACATTCCCTCTTTCATTCATCCACAAAAACTACTGTTTGTGCACCCCTATGTGCCAGCTGCTGGACCAAGTGCTGAGGACAGGCTCCTGGTTTCCCCAAGGACTCTTATAAAATGCTAAGTTTGTAACTTAGAAATAGCTTGCTATCTATCTATTAGCTGACTTTTAAAATTATAATTTTGTTGGAAAATGTGTGCTCAACGTTAGTATTGTTGTTGTTGTTAAGTGCCATTGAGTCGCTTCCAACACATAGCAACTTTGTATAGGGTTTCTGAGGAGCAGCTAGTGAGCTTGAACCGCTGACCTTGAGGTTCAAAAGGCTATGCAGTCTGGCGCATTAACCCACAGCGCCACACCAGGACTACGTAAAGATAGTATGTTGTTGGTTTTATGTGCCGTCAAGTCGGTTCTGACTCATAGCGACCCTGTACAGGGTTTCCGAGGTTGTAAATCTTTCCCAGAACAGAAAGCCTCATCTTTCTCCTGCGGAACAGCTGGTAGTTGCTAACTGCTGACTGAGATTTGCAGCCCGATTCGTAACCACTATGTTATATTAATATTTTAATGTGTATTCTTGAATTTAAATAAATTGGAAGGTTTAGGTTAATATCCTTTGCGTTATCTTAGGAAAGCAATTGCTGAGTGCACACACACAAAAACAGTCTACTTTTGCAAGCTACTGTGCAATTCTGTACTTTTTCCAAATTGAGGTGAGGTTCAGATGGATTTTTACTTGTAACTTGTTCCTAAATTAATGGTTTCTTCTGTTTATTCTCTGCCCTTCTTATTCACTAGCATGAAAAATTAATCAATCGTCCACAGAGTACCAAAAGAATTTCTGCAGATCCTCTAGGTAAGGGCTATTTGCTCTGTCCTCATTATAGTTATGCTTTTTTTGCCTTATATTTGATATATGCATAAGTGAATCCTTACAGAACAAGAGTAGGAAATGTAACTTAGTAGTTAAATAACTTTTAGGTTTGTCAACCTAAATAAATGAAGTCACACACATATAAACAACATAGCTATCTTGAATGTGGCTCAAATTATAGTTGTGGAAAAATTCTTAATAAATATAAACCTTATTAAGTGCTATTTTATTTGCATAACTAGTAACTGATTTATTTGGGAGAACAGACAACCATAGTTTAATCTGGAATACTTAATGTTCATATTGTACATTTTATAGTGTGGTCATTTCAAACTTATATTTGAGGTAATACATTTTAAATAAAGAAATGCTGGTCTAAAATGAAGAAATAAATGTTTAATATTCAGTCATGATTATGCATAATTCAATTTCATAATAATGATGCAGGTTTTGAGGGTAGAATTTGACCTTTGTTTTAACCTGTGAAATCATTATTTTGAGATATATATGAGGAGAATTTTAAAAGTTTGGACAAATTCATAATTATTCATTTAATTCCATTTTTTCCATGAACTTTTTGAGGCCCCTCATATTCATATCGAGTCCTTGTGTGGTTCTGTGGGTTAATGCACTGAACTGTAAGGTAGTTTTGAACTTCAAAATTGGCAGTTCACACTCACCAGCCACTCCGTGGAAACCCTATAGAGGGTCATTATTGTTCAGAACTGACTTGATGGCACTTAACACAACAACAATATATTCATGTATATATGAGCACTGGGATCATAGTAGGTTATGAATTGGGCTGATAACCTCAAGTTCAGCAGTTAGGATCTACCAGACATCCCATGGGAGAAGGATGAAGCTTTGGAAAACATATACAAGGTCATTATGAGTGGGAACCAATTCCACAGCACACAACCACCACTACTATCTATATACTCAGCTATTATACCAATTAGTCCTCCAAATATATCAATGAAGTGTGTTTTCTGTTCCTTCTTTGACTAATGTGTCAGAACCGCTACAGATGGCATAGAATTTCAATTAGGGGTTACCTTTGTGGATCTGCCCAAAATGCATGTTGGTTTTTACTGAAGTTCATTAGAAGTGAGTAGGACAAACCCATCAGCAATAAAAGCCCATTACATTTAAAAACAGCTTCTAACTTTTCAACAATTTTATGTTTCAATTAAAACACAATTATTGCTTCGGTAAATAATCACGATAAGGCACAAATGTATGGTGATTGTTCCCATGAGTACTAGTAGTCCTGGGTGGTTATTATGCCTTGTGTTTGGAGACTCAGAAACACAAGTGGGAGGTATTCATCTAACTGGGAATCCTTTCTGAGGACCCCAGTACCATTAGTGCTGCTGTAGAAAGGAGGGTGGTAGAGAAGGTTAGACATTATGAATGCGATAAAACTATGAAAGATTCAAATGCAAGGTTAAGAAGTTTAGGCAATAGGGAGATTTAAGAGAAATTTAATAAGAGGGACCAACAAGATGAGACTCAACTTTCAAAAGTTCTATCAGTTGTTTACAGCATAAAGTAAAATGAGGTGAAACAGCAGAGATTCTAGTTAGAACTCTGGTTCCTACAATGCTGCAGAAAAGAGATAGTTAGAACAAGATTAAAATCGAGTCAATAAAGCAGGAAACATCTAAGAGATGTTTAGAATTAGCACCAATAGGACTTGGGTGTGAGGAATCTTGACTATATTACATGTTTAACTTACCTAACTGATTGGTCACATTAACTCAGAAAGTGAATAGTGTGAAGGATAAGGTAAAAGAAACAAACGCCATTAGTTGATGATTTGGATTTTAGAAAAATGGGGTTTGAATTGGCTATGCTATACACTAATAAAAATAATTAGCAGATTAATTTGCAGATTTCTCAGAATTTGGGAAGCAAAGCCAAAGATGAATATATAGTAGATGTGGAACTATTTCACAGACAGGAGATGTAGTGGTAAAGGTTAATGAATACCTTGAAGACGCTTAAGAGCAAGCACATAATTCAGTGCAATAAGAAGAAGGAAAGCTAGTGAAAGGAAAATAGATTTGTAATATGAAATAAAGGAGGTGAATTAGATGAGGCAGAGTCATGGAACTCCAGGAAAGGAAAGAAGTGCTTTGTGGAACTCAGTGAAGATTAAAGCTGAGAAACAAGAGCTGTAAGTAATAATTGGGAAAGTTCTAACAGTGTTGGAAAGAAAGGCTTTTGTGGAGTTTTAGCAGATGGTGTAGAACCCCCAAGGCAAAGGTTTCAGAAGTAAGTTGGTAGTGTGGCACTAGTGGCATCAAGTCTACTTTAGACAAAATGCTTTCATAGTGATGGGAAAGTGAGAAGACAGTCACTTTAAAAAGTAGCAGAAACAATGAAAGGGAGAATTAACAGTGTTTGTAAGAAACATATATGGGACCTGTGTTGCAGAGGAGTTCAAGCAATGCTGTGAAGGAAAAGTATTTGATGACAACACTGTAAGAGGATATGGGAGGAGATGGGATCTAGGAAGCCAGGAGGAGTGCTTTTGTAAAAAAGTGATTTTCAAATGGAAATAAGGTTATGAAAACTCAGGTCAAATGTAAAATTAAACAGTTTAGAAAAAGCAAAATACTTTAAAATCTGATTTGTAAGCTTCTAAAGGCTCAAAAGATGTAAAATATGACAGCATTTTCACCATATTTGCTATTGTTTCATAAGGCTAGACAGACCAGAAAATAAAGTCTTGGTGAGCAATTAGGATTGTTGTCGTTGTTGTTAAGTGCCGGTGAGTCGGTTCTGACCCATAGTGAACCTGTATAGGTTTCCAAGGAGCAGCTAGTCAGCTTGAACCACAAATTGAGAAAAATGAATGGTACAAAGGACAGAGCAGCTTAAGTTGTAAGCAAGGTGGTTAGGTGTTGATTAGAAAGCATGTGAGTACAGAGGTACAAACTATGAGACTTATTAGGACTGATTGGATGGCTACTGTTTTTGTGTCTTATGAAATAACTTCAGACTCATAATAACCCTATAGGACAGAGTAGAAGTGTCCTATAAAACTTCATAGGCTATAATCTTTATCAGAGTAGATAGCCAGGTTTTTCTTCCATGGAGTGACTGCTGGGTCTGAACTGCTTTCTTTCATCTAGTAGCTGAACACATAACCATTACAAAATCAGGGTTCCTTGATTGAATGATTGTTATTGCTGTTAAGGTGCCATCAAGTCGCAGCTGACTCATAGCAACCCTATGCACAAAAGAACGAAACATTCCCTGATCCTGGGCCAACCTCACAATTGTTATTAAATTCTGATGATTTTGTGTGTGTAGTTGAGGGCTGACATCGCCTAACTGCTGGCATAATTTATGCATCAGATTATTACTAACTAATAGAGGTATCTTTTTGAGCCTAAAAGTATCCTTTAACACAGTGCAGTTGGTGACCCCAGTCTCAGCATCATCTGAGAGCTTGTGAGAAGTGCTGATTTTTGACTTCACCTTGGTTCTGTTCTGTCAGGCTCTTTGGGGTGGGGCACATCCTCCAAGAAAGGGTCTCTAACACTAAGTGTTCATTGTGTGCCTGCCAGAAGCCCTTTGGGATAACTTGTTGTACTGGCTGGCAGAGGAGCTCTCAGAAGACAACGTGGTGTCTTTGTCCTCATCACTCCCTCTGCGCCGCAGCATCATTCAGCTCATCAAACTCAAGAGCCCTGAGAATCTCACAGAACAGATCCATGAACTTCTTAGCTTCTGGAAGAAATCACTCCCAACTTCTACTGATAAACTTCGCCTTTTGGCTCGTCATCTCCGCAAGATTGGCAGAGGTGACCTTTCAGAAGAGCTCAAATTCAAGTGGGAAAATAAAGTGTTCACAGAACATCAGCAGTGGTTTGAAATGGCAGAGTAAATGTTCGGTTACTCTTACTCTTGACTTAGAAAAAATGGTCACAGTGCATTTTTATGATGGTTTCTGTCAGCATTTTATTAGCATTTCGAAGTAACATGGATTAAAGTGAATCTATTTGGTTAAGAAATCAGTTGAGACAAATGGAGAAGCACAGATAAGACAACAAAGGCATTACTGGGTTAGAGCGTTCCATAGTGGTGGTGGTGGTAGTGTGCCATGGAGTGGTTCAGACTCATACCGACCCTGTATAGGGTTTCCAAGGCTGCAGATCTTTATGGGAGCAGAAAGCCTCATCTTTCTCCTGCAGAACAGCTGGTAGTTTCAAACTGCTGACCTTGAGGTTAGCAGCCTAACTCGTAACCACTACACTACCAGAGCTCCTTAGAGTGCTCCATATGGTCTGCCATTTCTTCAAAAGTAACAACATTTGTAAAAGTGATCCCTCTTTACAATTTAAAAGCTGGGATTGCTGTCTAAGTGAAAAAGAAAATATGATATACAGAATCATCTTTGTTTGTGTGTGTTTGTGTTATCTGCACAAAGTTAAATTACTTTTCCACAACTACAAGCAACTAATTCATATAGATAGTACCATTGAGCGCAAAGAAAATAATACAAAATAATTTGAGCTATGTGTGGTTGTTGTTAGGTGCCATTGAGTCAGAACCGACTCATAGCAACCCTATGCACAGCAGAATGAAACATTACCCAATCCTGGGCCAACCTCACAATTGTTGCCACGCTTGAGTCCATTGATGTTGCCACTTGGCCAATCCATCTCGTTGGGGGTCTTCTTCTTTTTCTCTGACCCTCCACCTTACTAAACATGATATCCTTCTCCAGCAACTGGTCCTTCCTGACAATATGTCCGAAGTATGAGAGACAAAGTTTTGCTATCTTGGCCTCCAGGGAGCACTCTGGCTACACTTCTTCCAAAATGGATCCATTGGTTCTTTTGGCAGCTATGGCACTTTCAATATTTTCCTCCAACACCATAACTCAAAAGCACCAATTTGTCTATGGTCTTCCTTATTCACTGTCCAGCTTTCGCATGTACATGAGGTTATTGAAAACACCATGACTTGGGTCAGGCGCACCTCAGTCCTCAAGCTGACATCTTTGGTCTTCAACACTTTAAGAAGATATTGTGCAACAGATTTGCCTAATGCAATACATTGTTTGATTTCTTGACTACAGCTTCCATGAGTGTTGATAGTTGATCCAAGAAGAATGAAGTCCTTGACAACTTCAATCTTTTCTCTGTTGATAAGAATGTTGTTTCTTGGTCCAGTGGTGAGGATTTTTGTTTTCTTTACATTGAGATGCAATCCATACTGAAGGCTATGCTTTTTCATCTTCATCAGTAAATGTTTTAACTCCTCTTCAATTGCAGCAATCAAGGTTGTATCACCTGCATATTGCAAGTTGTTAATGAATCTTCCTTCAATCCTGATGCCACGTTTGAATTCATATAACCCGGATTCTCAGATTATTTGCTTAGCATACAAGTTGAATAAATATGGTGAAAGAATACAACCTTGTTGTACACTTTCTTAATTTTAAAACATTCAGTGTTCCCATCTTATGTTCGAACAACTGCTTCTTGGTCCAGGTACAGATTCCTCATGAGCATAATTAAGCATTCCAGAATACTCATACTTCGCAATATTGTCCATAGCTTGTCACGATCCACACAATCAAAAGCCTTTGTGTAGTCAATAAAGCACAGGTAAACATCTTTCTGATAGTCTCTGCTTTCATCAAGATGCATCGGACATCAACAATGATATCCCTTGTTCCACATCCTCTTCTGAATCCAGCTTGAACCTCTGGAAGTTCTTTGTCAATGTATGCTTGCAGTTGTTTCCGTATTACCTTTAGCAAAACTTTACTTGCATGGGATAGCAAAGAGATTGTCTGATGACTTCCACATTCCCGTTGGGTCTCTTCTCTTTGGAATGGGCACAAATATGGATCTCTTCCCATCAGAAGAGCTATATACACCTGATATTGATAATAACATGAAATTTTAAGGGTACATTTAGCTTGAAATATACTAAAAGTTAGAATAACATGCCAGTCGTTTATTGCCACTAACTTTTATTTTATAAAAATTTAGCTTGGAATAGGAAAATTATCATATTTGTATTAATAGTGAAATTATTCTAATACAAATAATGAATTTTCAGTGGAAGAATTCAGAACCTGCTTAAACTACTTAGGAAAATCATCTGCTTTTTAAATCAAGTTTTAAAAGAGAAATCTTCTAAGCCTAGATGCTTAAAACACAAGATGGAAGTTTTAGGAAAAATACAAATTAAAAGTAAAATAAACCTGCCCAAACCTTTTCACCCATTGATAATCTCTGCAAATGTTTTAGTGTATAAGCTTTGAGTCTTTGGAAAAGTTAAAGCATTTTAGCTCCCTGATGCAGTGTGTTAGTTTCACCAGCTCATTAATGCAAAACCACCAGAGCTTTGGCATGTAAACATCAGTAGCAATTAATTTCAGTTAGTGGATGCTTGGAAAGTAAGGAAATTACATGAAAAATTAAGCTTTTAGATGTCTCTTGAATTTAAATAAAGATTTTCTCCTACAAATTAACTAGGGATTTAGGCATCTGATTAGTTGTATATTCAAGAACAGAATTCCAGTTTTCAAAAACCAAATCGGAGGAACCCTGATAATCTGTCTTTGAGAAAGCACAACCTGAATGCTCCTCAGAAGTGAGGATGGTCAAACTTCTTCTCACTTACTTTGGACATGTTATCAGGAGGGACCAACCACTGGAGAAAAACATAATGCTTGGTAAAGTATGTTGTTGCTGTAAGTGATATCAAGTTGGTTCCAACTCATAGCGGCTCTGTATAGGGTTTACAACCGGTGGATTTGTTTGAATTGCCATCTTTGTGGTTCATAGTCTAGTGATTATTTTACAATGTCACATTAAGACAGAACCAGTGAAAGAGAGGGAGACCCTCAATGAGATCATTTGACACAGTAGTTGCAACAATGAGCTCAAGCATAGTATACTTGCGGAAACCTTTTGTTCTGTTTGACATAAGGTTGCTATGAGTCCGAAACAACCTGATAGCACCTAACAATTTCCAAACATAAAAGAAATATTTTATTAGCCAAGATTTTTACTTTTTACATATTGCCACAAATATATTGTTTTTCAAGAAGAAAATGAAACTGGCCTTTTATTCTTCACTAGAGAGCCATGGTGGCACTGTAGGATAAGTTCTAGATGTTAGGTCAACAGTCCAAACCCTCCAGTTGGTCTGTGCTGATGACCAGGGGGAAGGCTTGCAGGGATTACCCTTTGGTTGGTTGATGATGCATGGAGGGGATTGTAACCATGGCAATGAAATGATATACGATAGAATGAATGTAAAACTAATGTTCTCCCATGTAAACTATCATATAATTCACAATAAAACATTAAAAAAAGGTACTTGAAATGACAAAGTCATGAGTCTTACAAAATTCTATCATGTGATATCCAGCATCATTTCTATCAATAAGGCCA
The DNA here is from genome assembly GCF_000296735.1 of Chrysochloris asiatica. Taxonomy (NCBI): domain Eukaryota; kingdom Metazoa; phylum Chordata; class Mammalia; order Afrosoricida; family Chrysochloridae; genus Chrysochloris; species Chrysochloris asiatica. The sequence continues at coordinate 956,914 of NW_006408787.1, read as the reverse complement.
TATTTTCCAACTACTGATCCTTCCTTTTTGTTTCCAACCTTTGCATTCCAATTACCAGTAATTATCGATATATTTTGATTGCATGATTGGTCAATTTCAGACTGAAGATGTTGGTAGAATTCTTTAACTTCATCATCACTGATTTTAGTGGTTGATGTGTAAATTAGAAAAATAGTGGTATTAACTTGTCTTTGTAGGCATATGGATATTATCCTATCACAGACAGCACTGTACTTCATGATAGATCTTAAAATGATTTTTTTGATGACGAATATGACTCCATTCCTCTTCATTTGTATCACTCCCAGCATAGTAAGCCATATGATTGTCAGATTTAGAATGGTCAATGCCAGTCCATTTTAGCTCATTAATACCTAAGATACTGATTTTTATGTTTTCCATCTCATTTTAACAACTTCTAATTTTCCTAGATTCATACTTTATACATTCCATGTTTTTATTATTAATGGATGTTTGCAGCTGTTTCTTCTCATTTTGAATTTTGCCCCACCAGGGTCCTGAAAGTGTACTCCATTGCATCATCATGGTCAACTCATATTTTGATTGCCTTCCAACATGTGGGGCTCATCTTTTGGCATTATATCTGACAATATTAAAATGAAATGGAACACATATCATTGTTTGCCAAAATTGTCAACTGCTCTTTGAAGACTCACTCACAAATAGTTTTGATGAGGAGTTCCCTCTGAGTTATGATCCAGAAGTGTGATATAGAATGATAAGCTTATCTAAGGAACAAGTCAGCTTTTCTGATGTTGCAATAGCAGTAGGTTAGAAGAAGAGGAAACTATTGAGGTAATCAGATGTAGAGAAAGTGATTGATGAAGAGCCCAAGGTTTGAACTGTAGTTTAATCAATCATCACTTATGTAGACTGACCTCATCTGAATACCTCTGTACTCACTTTAGAGGCATTGACAGATTGTACACAATTTACTCCTCAACTTTCTTTCTCTTCTAGACTTCTATTACTGGCCCTCCTAAATCTCTTCACCCAGCACTTACTATGTAAGGCACTAAATAGCTTATTTATTATGATTATTAGTTATTTTCTGTAAACCCCTCCACTTTAGTGCATGTTTTCTCATTTGTTCCCTGAGGTTTTCCTCATAGAACTCTGTCTGGGATTCAAGTAATGTTTTTCTATTGTATTGTTTTTATTTAATGGATGAAGACACTGTAATTCAGAGTTTCAATAACACACAGCCAGTGATAGAACCTGGATTAGAACCTGAGTAGTTCTGTTTCTAAAGCCCTTGTTTCAACTTTATCATATTGCACTCTCTTTCAAAACCATTGGGTAATGGGTTTCCAGGTTCCTTAATTCTCAATATGGGATCAGTCATCAATGGCACCTTATTTTTTCAATATTTGTAACGTTTTTATATTCTGTTGTAGTTGCCTAATTTTCTGTAATTTTCCCAGTTACTCTGTAAGTTTCTTGAGGACAGGGACTGGATTTTGTTTAGAATTGATTTTCTAGGACCCAGTATGAAGTGGTTGTTGTTGTTAGTTGTCCTGAGCTTGTTCTGACTCACAGTGACCTTATGTATAATAAAACAAAATGTTGCCTGTGCCATCTTCATGAGAGTTGGTTTGTGGTAGGTTTGAGTCCATTGTGACTATTATGTAATCCTATCTCATTAAGAGTGTCCCTCATTTTCACTGATTAGCATATAGCAAACTTTCAATAAGTAATTGGGAATTAATACTTGATAAAATCAATACACTGGCATGCTATCAGAGCCCTCTTCCCATATTCTATTCTTTCTTCTGGAAATAACTCATTGATTCAGGTGTCATGTAGGAGAAGGGAGAGATTACCTTGGACTATAAAAATCAGCTGTGACATTCATCAAGCTGAAATACCAGACACAGATTAAGCAGCTGAAAAGTTATCAATATTTCTCCCAAGGACACATTGCAACTATGAAGTGTCCCTTTCTTTGAGTAACTGCTGCTTTCTTATACACTGAGAAACTTTGTTCTCCAAAATCATAGGCTATCAGAAACTTTGCTGTTTGAAATCATATCAGTAAAAATGAAATATTCCTTTCTTGTTTGTATGTTCTAAGTCACTTTGACACAGAAGAAGAGTCTGGATTTTCAATCAGAGGCAGTTTCAGATAAAGGATCTCTGAATACAATATTGCATATCTATCTTAAACTTACCATTGCCAAGGAAACAGGACTCGGGATCCACTTTGCAGTGTAGACCTGATGTTGACCCTTTAATACACAGTTCTGTTTGCTCACAAAACGGTGAATTATGCTCTACCTCTAAATTCCAAAAGAACTCTGTCGCTTTTGCTTAGTAGGACAACCACAGTTCTTCTGCTGTATGTATAGTCTCTGTCATTGCAATGAGTCAACAAGCTAGAATTTGTCCAGTTTAGGTGTGTCATTGGTGGTCTAGGACACTCATGGTGCCCTCCTGTAAGTGCCAAATTGACTGCACATGAGAATCAGAAGTCAAATTTAAGACACAGAAGCCTGGACCCATCCCCAGAATTTTGGATAAAATTTGACTGGGGTTAAATCAGGAATCAGTGTTTTAAAATTCCTCACCACTGAATTTTTGGAAATAGATAACCAGGTCTTTTTTTCAAGATGCCTCTAGGTTGCACTGAACTTCAAATATTTTTGTTAGCACTGGTGGTGATTGGTTTTAACTCATAATGACCCCCTATAGGGTTTCTGAAGCTGTCAATCTTTATGCGAGCAAAAAGTTTCATCTCTCTTCCACACAAAGACTGGTAGGTTCTAACTCCTGACTTTATTATTGTTGTGTGGCATTGAGTTAATTCTAAATCATAGTGACCCGGTACAGGGTTTCCATGAGCAGCTGGTGGGTTTAGCCCATTAATTGTTGTCACCATCCAATTATTCTCAAAATTCTTCAGGAAATTCTAAATTGTAGTCAGAGAGTTAAGAATCTCTCACTGAACCAAATAGACACAGCTCTAACACAGAAAAACTTTGAATTACCATTAAAATGCAGTTATACAGGACCACAACTCAGCCATAAGAATCAGAAAATTTGACTTTAGATTTGAGGGATCTATATTATTAGAGAGCACCTCAAATTATTTTCACGCACTCAGAAACTTAAGGACATTGCCTACTGTGCTTGTATTTCACTTCCTTTGAGCACTTTTTTATTTTTTACTTTTCATAGTGCACATAACCAAAAGTACCATAGAGACAACAGATGGATACAGAGAAAGCACTGTGCTGTGCTGAGAGCAAAGACTTTTTCCCTTAGTATGTTGTTGTTGTTGTTAAGTGCTGTTAATTTTGTTCCAGCCCATAGTGACCCTGTATAGGGTTTCTGAGGAGAAACAGGTGAGCTTGAACCATTGATGTTGTTTCAGACCAATTTTGAAGTGTAGCGCATTACCCATAGAGCCACACCAGGATTCCCTTGTTGTTACTTTGTTGTTGTTAAGTGCCGTGGAGTCGGTTCTGACCCATAGCCACCCTGAACAGGGTTTCCGAGGCTGTAAATCTTTACCGGAGCAGAAAGCCTCATCTTTCTCCTGCGGAGCAACTAGGTGTCCTCAAACTACCGCTCACTCATAATGTCCCTATGTACATCAAAAAGAAACATTGTCTTTTGTACTACATCCTTATAATTATTATGATTGGGCCCACTGGGGCAGCCACTGTGTCAATTCAACTCAATGAGAGGCTAAGGTGCACCTGACCCAAGCCATGGTATTTTCAATAACCTCATATGCGTGTGAAAGCTGGACAGTGAATAAGGAAGCCCATAGAAGAATTGATGCCTTTGAGTTACGGTGGTGAAGGAGAATATTGAAAGTGCCATGGGCTACCAAAAGAACAAACAGATCTGTTTTGAAAGAAGTGCAGCCAGAGTGCTCCTTGGAGGCCAGGATGGCCAAACTTCATTCCTCATACTTTGGACATATTGTCAGGAGGGACCAGTCACTGGAGAAGGATATCATGTTTGGTAAGGTGGAAAGTCAGAGAAAAAGAGGAAGACCCCAATGAGATGGATTGGTCAGGCGGCAGCATCGATGGACTCAAGCATGGCAATAATAGTGAGGTTGGCTCAGGATCAGGCAGTGTTTCGTTTTGCTGTGCATAATAGGGTCGCTATGAGTCCGTATCTGACAACAACAACAACTACTACTACTACCTTACAAAGCATGAGATCTTTTACAAGGGATTTGTCCCTCCTGATGACATGTCCAAAATACATAAGATGAAGTCTTGTCAATCTGGCTTCTGAGAAACATTTTCGCTGTACTTCTTCCGAGACAGATTTGTTTGTTCTTGTGGTAGTCCATAGTATTTTCAGTACTCTTGACTGACACCATAGCTTCAATGCATCAGTTCTTCCTGGTTTTCTTTATTCATTGTCCAGCTTCTAAACAAAGATGAAGTGATTAAAATACAATGGGTAGGGTCATATGCACCATAGTCCTTAAAATGGCATCTTCACTCTTTAACACTTTAAAGAGGTCTTTTGCAGCTCATTTGCCCAATGCTCTATGATGTTTGATATCTAGACTGATGCTTCCATGAGTTTTGATTGTAGATCCAAGTAAAATGATGTCCATGACAACTTCAATCTTTCCTTGTTTATCATGATGTTGTTTATTGATCCCTTTGTGAGGATTTAGATTTTTTTTACATTGCATTATAACCCATACTGAAGATTGTATTCTTTAATCTTCATCAGCAAGTGCTTCAAGTCCTCTTCACCTTCAATAAGTATGGCTGTGTCATCTTCAGGTTGTTGATTAGTGTTCCTCCAATCCTAATGCCATATTCTTCTGCATATAATCCAGTTATGGTGAGAAGAAACAATGCTGACACACACCATTCCTAATTTTAAACCTTTATTATCTTCTTGTTCTGTTCTAAAGATTGTCTCTTGATCTATGTACAGGTTCCACATGCGGACAGCTAAGTTTTCTGGAATTCTAGTTCTCAGATTTATCCAGTTTGTTATGATCCACACAGTTAAATGCCTTTGCATAGTCAATAAAGCACAAATTCGCATCTTTCTGGTACTCTCTGCTTTCAGTGAAGATCCATCTGATGTTAGCAGTAGTATAATTTATTCCATAGCTTCTTCTGAATGTGTCTTAAATTTCTGGCAGCTTCCTGTCAAGGGGCTGCTGCAACTGTCTTTGAATTATCTTCAGCAAAATTTTACGACATAATGATACCTTTCATTTTTTCCCACATTCTATTGAGACACCTTTCTTTGGAATGGCACAAATAAAAAATTCTTCCAACAGAATGGCCAGTCTTCCAAATTTCTTGGCATAGACCAGTGATGTATCAGTCTGTTGAAAGATTTCAATTGACATTCCTTTCATTCCTGGAGCCTTGCTTTTTGCCAATGCCTCGGTGCAGCTTTGTGTATCTTCTTTTGATGCTTCCTGAGTCATTCAATATTTTGCCCATACTACCCTTAAATATTGCAGGTTGAGGCTTGATTTTTTTCTTCAGTTATTTCAGCTTAAGAAATGCTGAGCATGTGCTTTTACTTTTATCTTCTAACTCCAAATCTTTGCCATTTCGTTATAATACTTTACTTTGTCATCTCCAGCTATCGTTGGAAATGTTCTGCTCGGCTCTTTTACTTCATCAATTCTTCCCATTACTTTAGCTTGTCTATGTTCAAGAGCAAGTTTTAGTGTCTCTTGTGTCATCCTCTTTGGTCTTTTCTTTCTTTCTGGTCTTTTTAATGGTCTTTTGCTTACTTCATGTATGACGTTCTTTATGTCATTCCATAACTTCCCTGTCCCTTGGTCATTGTTGTTCAACGTGGGAAAAAAAAATCTACTCTTCAGATGGTTTCTAAATTCAGGTGAGATAACTGATGTTTGTATTTTGGTTCTGAAGGACTTGTTTTAATTTTCTGCAACTTCAGTCTGAGCTTGGATATATGCAATTGATGATCTGTTCTACAGTCAGCGTCTGGCCTTGTTTTGTCTGATGATATTGAACTTCTCCATTGTCTCTTCCCACAGATGTAGTCAATTTGTTTCCTGTGTATTTTGCCTGTGAGGTCCACATGGATAGCTGATGTTTATGTTTTTAAAAAAAGGTATTTGCAATAAATAAGTCATTGATCTTGTAAAATTTTATTATGGGTCTCCAGTGTCATTGCTGTGTGAGTGTGGTGGCTCCATTAGATAAGCACTGGACTGCCAACCATTTCCTCAGTTTGAGCTCAACAGCTGTTCCCTGGAGAAAGATGAGACTTTCTGCTCTCTCAAAGATTTAAAGACTCAGGAACACTATACAGGGTCCTTAACAACAACAACAACAACAACAACAACAACAACAACAGTGTCATTTTTGGGAAGGAGCCTTGGTAGTGGATTACATGCTGGGCTGCTAACTACAAGGTCAACAGTTAGAATTTGCCAGCTGCTCCACAGGAGAATGATGAAGTTTCCTTCTCCAATGAAGATTTATAGCCTTGGGAATTCTAAACAGCATTGTTATGAGTTGGAACTAAGAAACACAACCACAACTACCAGTGTCATTTTTATTAAAAGGCCATATTTTCCAACTATAGCGCTTTCTTCTTTGTTTCTAACTTTCACATTCCAATCACCATAATTATCAATGTATCTTGACTGCATGTTCGGATCAATTTCAGACTGAAGAAGTTGGTGGAATTCTTGAATTTTATCATCACTGAATTTAGTTATTGGTGAATAAATCTGAATAATAGTAATATTGAATGGTCTTCCTTGTAGGCATATAGATATTATTCTACCACGGACAACATTGTACTTCAAAACAGATCTTAAAATGCTATTTTTGACTATGAATGCAACACCACTCCTTTTCAGTTTGTTGTTTCTATGTGATTGTCCAACTCAAAATGGCCGATCAGTCAATTTCAGTTTACTAATGTCTGGTGTGGCACTGTAGGATAAGCACTGGACTACGGACCACAAGGTAGGTGGTTCAAATCTATCAGCCATTCCGCAGACCCCTATACAGGGCTGGTAAGAGTTATAAAGGACTTAAAGGCACTTAACAACAATAACAAGTTTCTACACATAGCATCAAGTCAGTTCTGATGCATGTTTTTTTGTTGTTAGGTGCCATCAAGTCGGTAATGACTCATAGTGACTCCTATGCACAGCAGAACGAAACACTGCTCGGTCCTGGGTCAACCTCACTACTGTTGCCACGCTTGAGCCCATTGATGCTGCCATTTTGCCAATCAATTTCACTGGGGGTCTTCCTCTTTTTCTCTGACCCTCCACCTTCCCAAACATGACATCCTTCTCCAGCAATGAGTCCCTCCTGACAATATGTCTGAATTATGAGAGATGAAGTTTGACCATCCTAGCCTCCAAGGATCACTCTGGCTGAACTTCTTCCAAGACGTATCTGTTTCTTTTGGCAGTCCATGGGACTTAAAAAATTCTCCTCTAACACCATAACTCAAAAGCATCAATTCTATGGTTTTCCTTATTCACTGTCCAGCTTTCGCATGCATATGAGATTATTGAAAATACCATGGCTTGTGTCAGGTGCACCTTAGTCCTCAAGCTGACATCTTTGCTCTTCAACACTTTAAAAAGGTCTTGTGCAACAGATTTGCCTAATGCATTACATTGATTTCCTGACTGCTGCTTCCATGAATGTTGATAGTTGATCCCAGAAGAATAAAGTTCTTGACAACTTCAATCTTTTCTCTGTTGGTAAGAATGTTGTTTATTGGTCCAGTGGTGAGGATTTTTGCATTCTTTATATTCAGATGCAATCCATACTGAAGGCTGTGCTCTTGGATCTTCATCAGTAAGTATTTTAAGTTTTCTTCACTTTCAGCAAGCAAGGTTGTATCATCTGCATATTGCAGATTGATAATGAGTCTTCCTCCAATCCTGATGCCACATTTTTCTTAATAGAATCTAGTTTCTTGGATTATTTGCTCAACATACAGGTTGAATAAGTATGGTGAAAGGATATAACTCTGTCGCTCACCTTTCTTAATTTTAAACCATTCAGTGTTCCCGTGTTCTGTTTGAACAATTGCCTCTTGGTCCAGGTACAGATTCCTCATGAGCACAATTAAGTGTTCAAGAATACTCATACTTCACAATGCTCTACATAGCTTGTCATGATCCACATAATCTAAAGTTTTTGCATAGTCAATAATGCACAGGTAAACATTTTTCTGGTATTCCCTGCCTTCAGCCAAGATCCATCGGACATCAGCAATGATATCCCTCATTCCACGTCCTCTTCTGAATCCAGCTTGAAACTCTGGAAGTTCTCTGTCAGTGTATTCTTGCAGTCAATTCTGTATCACCTTTAGTAAAACTTTACTTTCATGGGATATGAAAGATATTTTACGATGATTTCTGCATTCTGTTGGGTCACCTATTTTTGGAGTGGGCACAAATATGGATCTCTTTCAATCAGCTGATCAGATAGTTGTCTTCCAAGTTTCTTGGCAGAGATGAGTGAGTGTCTCCTGTGCTGCCTCACTTTCTTGAAAGATTTCAATTTTTATTCCATGAATTCTTGGTGCCTTGTTCTTTGCCAATCCCTTCAACGCACCTTGGACTTCTTCCTTCTGACTCATAGTTTCCCTGTATAAATTTCGAAGGAGTAGCTGGTGGGTTTCAACTGCTGACCTGTGGTTCAAAGTCCAGTGCTGATCCTACAGCGCCACACCAGGAGTCCTAGAAGTGAATTACCTATTCCCTTTTCTTAATGTGTTCTTAATCTGGAAGCTCTGCTGAAACCTGTCTACAATGGTTGACCCTGATGATATTTCAAATACCAGTGGCATAATTCATGGCATTACAGTAACACACAAGACAACACAGTACAACAAACTCACAGACAAATAGTGGACTCTCTGTTTAGAGCCATCTTTTGAGATGATGATGTGGTATTTTAGGATAAGTACTGGACCGCAAGGTCAGTATGAATTGCAAGATTGGATATTCAAACCCACCACCTACTCCTCAGAAACCCTATCCAGGGTCTCTATGAGTTAGAACTGACTCCATGGCACTTAATAACAACAACATTTTCTCATAAAACTGAGGCTTAAACAGGGTGGGGAGGGAAGCACAGGAAGGGTACTGGAATAGCTCAGGACGAAAACCACTTGTCCCACGCCTTCCATTACACAGAAACCCAAATTTAGTGTTAGCATCCTGATATAGCACTGTGGTCAATGTGCTGATCTGCAAAGTCTCTTTGAACCACAAGGTCGGCAGTTCAAGCTCACCAGCGAGCTGTTCCTTGGAACATCAAGCTGTTGACTCGATGGCACTTAACAACAACAACAATCTCTCTAAATAAGAAGACACATACCACTATAAAAAAGAGGAACTAACTGACCTAGAATCTGTTTATTATGCATCTTTAAATATGGCCCCAATAGTAAACTGCATATCCTTCTGTATAATTAGAATGAGTATATTTAATTTTTTTCTGTCATCTAAAGAATAAAATCACCCTCGGAAACCCTATACAGGGTCGCTATGGGTCGGAACCGACTCGATGGCACATAACAACAACAACAACAAAGAATAAAATGGCATTACAATATATTTTGTCTGTTAAAATTAAATTTGGTAAATAAAAACAATTACATGACCTTTAGTACAGTCTTTAGTTTTAAGATTTTTTTGGGGGGTAGTTTTTATATAGGTTGGGGCATTCAACAATTGGAAGCAACCCAGGGTTTGCTTCTGTTGAAAAGTCCTGTGGCAGAGGAGATGCATATACCCAGATTTCGCCACAAGGGGGCCTCTGTGGCTTAGATAAAGTCAAGGAAACACAGCCTATATAGAGAAATCCCTTAATGTTGTCAAAGAACTGTTTTTCCAAGATACTGTTTTCCTTTCCTGATCTTTTGAACTCATTTATGGAACTTGTTGTTATCAAATGCCATGGAGTCGGTTTCGACTCAGCGACCCTGTATAGGGTATCGGAAGCTTTAAATCGTTTTTGCCTGAGCAGAAAGCCCGGTCTTTCTCCTGCGGAGGGAGCGTCTGATGGACTCAAACTGTGATCTTGTGGTTTGCAGTACAGTGATTGTCCAATGGAGCCACCACGCTTCCATTTTAGGGTAGAGATATGGTGACCTAGCTTGGATTTCCGTTGTGGCGTTGCAGGATAATGCAACAGACCACAATGTTGGTTTGAACCGTGAAGTCAGCAGTGCAAATCCACCAGTTGCTCCTCGGAAACACTGTACAGGCTCGTTATGATTTGGAACTGACTGGACGTCAGTTAACAACAACCTAGTTTAATGTAATAGTACATCAATTTGTGTCTACCTTTTGCTCTAATATTCTGAAATACCCATTTCCACTTTGATATGAAGAGAAATATGTTACTAAAATTGATGTGTTTCTAGCAGTTTCATGTTGCATCATTGTATCTTGTACGTGTTTTTAATCAAGGCAACAAAAATTATAATGTAATCGTTACAACTCAAACTGATAAATGTGATTTCTTTGAAACTGTTTGCAAATAGAAACTGGAAGTATAAAGTACTGATAGTACTATGAGATAAATGTTTTTTGGACTCACATTATCTTCCAGTAAATGCTATTGTGTGACTTACATGATTTCTAAATAATTACCTTCTATTTTTATTTTATTTTTTTAAGATTCTGAATAGGGGTGTTGCTATGACTTGCCAATTAATACAAATGGCTGTGATATATTAAGCACTGGACCAGAAGACCAGATTGAACTGCAAGGTTGGTGGTTCAAACCCAACAGCTGCTCCTTGGAAACCCTATACAGCGTCATTATGACTCTTTGACATTTAACATGAACAACAACATTATACATTAAAAATCAATTTCTGAATTAGGCTTATTACTTAAAAGATAACCAGGTGATTTTTAAAATACAATTTTAGTTATTAATTTAAAATAATACATTTAAGATAAACTCTAAACAGGGTTGAATAGTATCCCTTTCACAAGGTGGCAATACCATAGCTCCTGAACATTCAGTAAAAATGAACAAAAGTGAAAATAGCCTGGAGTCTGTAATACAATGAATTGAACTCCCAAAATCAAGTTATGCTATTATGTGGTGGTAATTGTGTGTCAATTAGTCAGTTCTGAATCAGTCATTCTGTATAACAGGGGTTGGGAACATCCAGCCTGCTCAGCTGTATTGTTGTAAGTGCTGCTGAGTGGATTCCAACCCATAGCGACCCTGTATAGAGTTTCCAAGGAGCAGCTGGTGAACTTGAACTGCTGACCTTGCAGTTCAAACGACTTTGCAGTCTGATGCATTAACCCACAGCACCACACCAGGACTCCAGAGTCCTCAAAAATATTTGGTCTGACCCTGCCAAGGCAACTGCAGTTCCAGTCATCACATTGTTGTTATTGTTAAGTGCTATAGAGTTGGTTCCAACCCATAGTGACCTTGTATAGGGTTTCCAAGGAGTGGCTGGTGAACTTAAACCACTGATCTTGCAGTTCAAATTGACTTTGCTGTCCACTGCATTAACCCACAGCACTACACCAGGACATCATATTAGCGGGGCCAGTTCATTAAATGTTTGACCAAATGTAATAGTCTAGTTTTTTTAAAACTAATATTTGTGCTTATTTATTTTTAAATGTTATGGAAAGACTATTCATTGCAATTTTAAAAATGTGTTCTTCCAATTAAAGATGTGATAACATCTAATTGAAAAAATGGCATTTTCTGATGAGTTTTCTAAGTTTCTAAATACACTTGATCATCAGAGGAGGGAGGTGAAAAATAATAAACCAAAGGATCTTTAGGATATTGAAAAATCCCAGCTCCTGTTGAGAAAATCTCTTACTTCAGTGCACTTCTTATTTCTAGGAGGTTAATATATTATTTAGTCATGCTTGTATTTCCTCGATAGTAGATTGTAGACAATCTAATTCTGATTGAGTAATATAAAACAAAACAGGACCTCTGTATTGTGGGGGGTAGGGGAGAAAGTACCACTTAACTGCTAATCAATTTCACCGCTTCTCTTTTCTAAAAATTCAAAGCACATATCAAATTTAGGAGTTCCAGAATAAGTAGTCCATGCACGGTTATTTATTTGGAGTGTGATATGTTCTAGAACAAATATATAAGTGTCACCTCAACTATTGCCTGTCTAGTTTATGTCACATATACTGACTCCATTTCTATTTATATAACTGAATACATTTTTTTATTACTATTGAAGCATATTTTGTTGTTGTTAAGCACCGTGGAGTTGGCTTCGACTCATAGTGACCCTAGTCACAGGGTTTCCAAGGCTGTAAATCTTTACTGGAGCAGACCGCCTCATCTTTCTCCCACGGAACCACTGGTAGTTTCGAACTGCCGACCTTGAGGTTAGCAGTCTGATTCATAACCACTATGCTACCAAAGCTCCTTATAGGATGCTTTATTTTGAGTTATGTGATCGTTTACAGGGGAAAACATTAGCTTCACATTGTTCCTGTCGTATATGGTTTCCTTGCCATGGTTACAATCCCCTCCATGCATC
>NW_006408787.1:930499-944277 GCF_000296735.1 Chrysochloris asiatica | reverse complement strand
GGTCCAAAGTCCCCAGCCCCTCCATCTCTCCGCGTCGTCATCTGTGTCCATCTCTGGCATCACTGCTTCTCTGGGTAGGGTTCCGTTCTCCGCTCTTCTCCCTTGATGGTCCCAGAAACCTCCGCCCCTAGACTGCAAAGTCAATCACTCCCCTCCCTTTGCTACAAAATGTCTACCTTTACATTTCCAACCCTTATAATAAGTCCTGATAACAATTATTCACCATTGTATCTCAAGAGACCTATCTGCATCTCCTTTCCTCAGCCCGGCCTAGACAGATAGGATACTACTCAGTGGAGATTTTACCTTGCGCCACATCCTTTGGGTATAGGTTCCCTCTTGTAAAGCCTGTAAGCCAGTCACTTCTTGCCGTGTACCGATGCAAATACATAAGGGTAGTTTAATCAAGCTCGAGCCAGGTCTCTAACCTTATCCGACGCATCATCGGAATAGGGAAAGAGCCCTGAATTCATTGTCTGCAGGGTCTTTATAGAGTTTCAAACAGCTCAGGTTTCTCAGCTTTACAATCTTTGGATTGGTTAACAATTGGCAAACTATGAGATGTTACAGTTTAATTGGTCAGGACTGGTGGTCTTTGTTCTTAGGCTAGGGTAAAGGAAAACATCTGGCCTCTGGCCTTGAGCTGCCTGGCTATTTATACATATATCATTTTCTTGGAGCTAGAGGACGTGTTCCAGCTAACATACAGAATGGAGATTGACCTTGTCTCTGGAGGGAACTAAAAACTGAGGCCTTGTCTATTTAAAATGCTTTCCTGAGCCTGACTAGAGTTTAGTCAAGCAGTCTCTAGGTAGGCAAAATCAGGTAAAATCAGTTTGGTCCTTACATTCTTATCAGCTGGACGCTTCACTTTCCACTCTAGTCCTCTGTGGTTATGTCGCTGACTCTGGGCACAAGAATCCCCAGGTCTTACCACACTGCTGGCCAGCCAGGTCTCCAGCCAGGGTCACAGGAGTCTATTGGATGTTGTAGGGCTTAGCTCGCAGCTTCATTGCTGCTTTTCCCTCACTTCCCCTTATCGGTGATGAATGTGGTCATCAGTCAGAGTGTGTATTCCCATTGGGTTTTAGTCTTCGAAGGAGGTTTGCCCTGAGGAGACCTGACATCTTGCCTTGATGTCTCCTGGGTGAGCCACTTGTATTATTTTATATTTTTCCTGTCAGTCTTTCTTTCAGAAAGTATCTTCTGTTCTTCTGGCTGCTGCTCCAGGCTGGTCTGCTTGTCCTTTCAAGTGGAAATTTCCCCTCAGAAGATTCTGGATGCTGTTCAGGAATCCACCTATGGTCTTGTGTAATACAGAGGCTTTGCAGGAAGCTTCCTTCACTGTGCACATTGAAGCCCCATTTTAGGTATTCCAATCAGTTATAGGCAGAACATGGACTTATAAGCTTTCTATGGTGCTATTTCTGACTATTCTTTCTCTCTCCCTCCAGTGTCTATTTTATAGTGGTATGCCAGGGAAACCAAGATTCAAAAGACAGCCAAGCATCTTAACACTGTTCCCCCACTTTCCCCATTCCAACCATGTCTCAATCTCTGTATCCCAAAGCCCTGTTGTTCCAGAGTTGTGCATATATCATTATTTGTCTCTGTCCCACTTCAGCTTCACATTTATCCTATCATATTACATTTCATTGCAATGATTACAATCCCCTCTATGCGTCATCAAATAACCAAAGGATACACCCCACAGGCCTTCCCCCTACCCCTGGCTGTCAGCAAACAGCTCCTCTCCCTCCCTGAGTCCTGTGTCCCCAGCCACTTCATCTGTCCATGCCATCATCACTCTCTCCATGCCTGGCCTCACTGCCTCTCTGGGTAGGTCACACTTTCTGCTCTTCTTGTTTGATGGTACCAGGCACCCTGTTCCTGGGCTGCAAAATCAATCAATCTCCTCCTTTGCCAAACAACAACAACAACAAAACCCCCCAAAAAATCTGCCTTCACATTTCCTACCCTCACAATCAGTCCTGATGGCAGGTATTCACTGTTGTACCACAAGAATCTTATCCCCATTTCCTTTCATCAGCCTGGTCCCAACAGATTGGAAATCATTCAGTGGAGGTTCTGCCTACCCCTGCCCTGTCTGGAACTAGGCTCCCTCTTGAAAGCTTGTAAACCAGTCACTTGTCTTTATAATCCCACCCCCATTTGGGGTCTGGGCAATTTTCAGCTCCCCTCAAGGTATTCCAGTCAGTTAGAGGCTGAAGGTGGGCTTACATGTTCTCTCTTGTGATGTTTCTGGCTATTCCTCCCCGCCCTCCCCCAAGCGTCTATTTCACAATGATAGGCAAGGGAAACAAAGATTTAAAAGACAGCCAAGCATCCTAACATTATTCACCTTTTATTCCCTTTCAGGCTATGCCTCTATCCCTGTATCCTGAAGTCCTGTTATTCCAAGGTTGTGTATATATTATCATTTACCTCTGTCCCATCTAGCCCATGCAAACCTGCCCAACCATTATCCTGTCCACCTTGTTCTTCTTTTTCCCTCTCCCTCCTTGTGTATTGCTGCCCCGCCCCTCCCCAGGACCCAGGCTCTCCTGTGTCTATTCCGTAGCCTGTGCTCTTTCTTCCCCTCCCATCCCTTCATCCCATACATCCCAGTGTTCAGCAGTTATATATATATAGGTTGTTGTTGTTGTTTTTTCCCTTTTGAGTGGGTTCTTTTTCTCAGCCATTTACAATAATTGTCTTATGCAGTATTTCTCCTTTTGTGACTGACTAATTTTACTCAACATAATGCCCTTAAGGCTCATCCATGTTACGTGATGGCTTGCATCTTCCTTGTTGCTCTTCAAGGTAGGATAGTATTCCGTTGTGTGCACATACCACAGTTTGTTTATCCATTCTTCAATTGATGAACATTTTGGCTGTCTCTATTTTTTTGCTCTTGTAAATAGTGCTGCTATGAACATTGGTGTGCATATATCTACTTGTGTTATGGCTCTTATTTCTTGTGGGTAAATATCAAGTAGAGAAATTGCTGGGTCATAAGGTATTTCTATTTCCAACCTTCTGAGGAAGCGAGCAGGCTAATTTTTAAGTTGATAATTTTGCAAGGCATGCAAATGATGTTACACATTTTGGCAGAAAAATGGTTCCCCACCCCTGTAAATTGTTAGGGCAGCCGAAGGCCTCACCTTTCTCCCATGGAGTGGCTGTTGGATTCCAACTGTTGTCCTTTTGGTCAGTGGTCCTATGCATAAGCCACTTTGCCAAAAAAGCTTCTTGTTGTATGGCTCATAGTGACCCTGCATAGGATTTTCAAGGCTGTAAATCTTTACCGGAGCAGAAAGCCTCATCTTTTTCCTGCGGAACAGCTGGTAGCTTCAAATTGCTGAGCTTTAGGTTAACAGCGCAACTCATAACTACTTTGCTACCAGAGCGCCTTATTATATAGAGCACAACTGACCATATAGTAGAGAGATTAGTTAGGTGCATCTGGCCTAATTACATAGCACTGTGGGTTAGGCTGTGAGCTGCTAACTGAAAGATTGGCAGTTCAAATACACCTGATGCTTGTAGGGAGCCAGATGAAGCTGTCTGCTTCAGTAAAGATTTCTTGGAAATCTGGTATAGAGGTATTGTGAATTGAGATTGATTCAACGGCAGTGGGTTTGGTTTGCTGTTTTGGTTTCTACTAATGTCAGGTCTCAGAGGGGAAGTCAGAGGCATGAAGCATGCATTATACTATTTTTAAAATTGGGTACCTGACCCCATCCACAATCTCTGGTGTTGAGCTGTAGATTAAGCACTGGATAGGTAACCGAAAGATTGGCAGTTCAAACCCACCAGCCGTTCCATGGTAGACAGATGAAGTTTTCTGCTTCCATAAATATTTACAGTCTTGGCAGCCCTATAAGGGTCACTATGAATTGGAAACAACTCAATGGCAATGGTTTTTGTTTTTGTTTATAAGCCCCAGATGTGGTGCTGTAGAATAAGCAATGGAATGGTAATCATAAGGCTGGCAGTGCAAACCCACTGCCCATGCTCAGAAAATGTATACAGGGTCACTATGAGTCAGCACCAACTCGACGATGCACAATAACAAATAAAAACTGAAAAAACAACCTCCTTCCCCTCCTACCTTCATGAAGATATCATGTAGTTCTAAATACTTGTGGATGTGACTTTGAAAAGAAGTTCTTTGAAGATGTCACCTGCTAATTGGAGTAGAATTGAATCTAATCCAGTATGAATAATACTCTTATAAAAGAAATGGAAGGGATATAGACAGAGACACAAAGGCAAGACAGTCATGTGAGAATGAAAGCAGAGATTAGAGTGTTGCATCTACAAAGAAATGCCAGGAACCACCAGAAGCAAGGAGGAGGCAAGCTTAGATAGCTCACATTTAACATTTTTCCTCCCCCAAAGCCTTCAGAGAGAGCCTGACCCTGCTGATAACTTGATTTTAGACTCGAAACTGTAAGACACTAGATTTTTGTTGCTTGAAATCACCCAGTTTGCAGTACTTTATTATGGCAATCTTTGGAAAGCAATATATAAAAAATGCAGTCTCCATTGACAACTAGCAAGACAGAATGAGGAACATCAGTCCTACAACTGCAAGGAAATGTATTCTACCAACAACTTAATGGAGTTGGAAGCAGGTATTTCCAGACTTGAGCCCCAGTTGAGATTGAAGCTGGCCAGCACGTTAATTTCAGTTTTTTTAATGAGATCCTGAGCAAAGGACCTAGCTAAAATATGTCAAAATTCTGACCCATGTAAACAATGAGCTTAAAAATGGTTAGTTGTAAATCATTACCCTTGTGACAATTTGTTACACAACAACAGAAAACTAAGCTGATAAATTTATTATTAATGAATAACTAATTTTGTTCAGAATTATTTACTTAATATGGTAGAGACAACTATGATCAACCAAATGTGAAATATCCATATTTATGCCCCTTCCAAAGAAATGTGACCTAAGAGAATATGTAAATAATAAACAGTATTACTAATATCACATGCAATTAAAATTTTCTGAAGGTAATTTAAAAATGGTTGTAACAGTACATTGACAAAGAACAGCCAGAAATTCCAGTCAGATTCAGAAGAGGACTTAGAATGAGGGACATCAGGTATATTTTGGCTGAAAGCAAAGACTACCAGAAAGATGTGCATATTGACTAGGCAAAGGCTTTTGACTTCATTGTTCATGACAAACTATGGATAGCATTATGAAGAATGGATATTCCAGAACACTTAATTTTCTTCATGAGGAATCTGTACATAGATCAAGCTGCTGTTAGAACAGAACAAGGGGGCACTGAGTGGTTTAAAATTAGGTTAAGTGTAGGCAGGGCCTATATCCTTCAACGGTATTTTTTCCATCTGCTGCTGTTGTTGTTAGGTGCCACCAAGTCAGTGCCGACTGAAAACAACCCTATGTGCAGCAAAATGAAACACTGCCCTGTCTAGCACCGACCTATCATTGCTGTGTTTGAACTCAATGCTGCTGCCATTGTGCCAATCCATCTTGTTGGGGATTCTTCTTCTTTGTCTCCAACTCTCCACATTTCCAAACAAATCTTTCCCCAAGGACTGGTAGTTGTCTTCCAAATTTCTTGACATGGATGAGTGAGTGCCTTCAATGCTGCATCAGTTTGTTGAAATATTTCGATTTGTATTCCATCAATTGCCTTGTTCTTTGCCAATCCTTTCAATGCACGTTGACTTCTTCCGTCAGTATTGATGGTATTTGTTCTTATGCTACTTCTTGAAATGGTTGAACAACGACTATATTTCTTTTTGGTACAGTGACTCTGTTGCTTTAATTTTCTTTCAATGCTTTCTGAATCATTCAATATTTTGCCCCTAGAATCTTTCAATATTGCACAAGTCAAGGCTTGGATTCTTTCTTCAGTTCTTTCACCTTCTGAAACGCTGTGTGTATTCTTCCCTTTTGGCTTTCTAACTTCAGGTCTTCTTTACATTTCGTTGTAATATTTGACTTCATCTTCTTGAGTTACCCTTTGAAATTTTCTATTCAACTAGTTTACCTCCTCATTTCTACCATCTGATTTAGCATCTCTGATAGCGTCGTGGTTACAAATCAGGCAGCGAACGGCAAGGTCAACAGTTGGAAACTACCAGCCATTCTGCAGGAGAAAGATGAGGCCTTCTGCTCCCATAAAGATTTCCAGCCTCGGAAACCCTGTACAGAGTCGCTATGAGTAGGAACCGACTCCACGGTACATAACCACCACCACCACCACACTGGAGAGCAAGTTTCAGAGTCTTTTCTGACATCCAGTTTGGTCTTTTCCTTCTTTCTTGTCTTCTTAATGACCTTTGACTTTCTTCCTGTGTGATGTTCTTGATGTCATTCTACAACTCTTACAGTCTTCGATCTATAGTGTCTAATGCATCAAATCTCTTCTTGAGATAATATCTAAATTCAGATGGGAGATGTTAAAGGTCATATTTTGGTTCTTGTGGATTTGTTTTAATTTTCTTGAGCTTCAGCTTGAACTTGCATATGAATAATTGATGGTTTATTGCACAGTCTTCTCCCGGACTTGTTTTGACTGATGATCTGAGCTTTTCTACGGTCTGTTTCTGTAATTGTAGTCAATTTGATTTCTGTGTATTCCATCCAGTGAGGTTCATGTGTATAATCATCTTCTATGCTGTTTCATAGAAAAGGCATTTACAATTAAGAAATCATTGGTCTTAAAAAATTCTATCATGCAATCTCCAGCACTGTTTCTGTCATCAAGGCCATTTTTCCCTCTGATCTGGACTGATCCACTGACTGATCCTTCCTCTTTGTTTCCAATCATCAGTAATTATCAATACATCTTGCTTGGATGTTTGATCAATTTTAGATGGAAGAAGTTGGTAGAATTCTTCAATTTCATCAGCACTGGTGTTAGTGTCTGTTGCAAAAATTTGGATAATAGTGGTATAAAGTGGTCTTCTTTGTAGATGTATGGATGTTTTCCTATCACAGACAGCATTATTCTTCAAGACAGATCTTGATATGCTCTTTTTGTTGATGATCTCAACTCCATTCATCTTCTAATTGTCATTCCTAGAATATTAAACCATATAATTGTCAGGTTAAAAATGGCCAATACCAGTGCATTTCAATTCACTAATGCCTAAGATAGAGATGTTTATGTATTCCATTTCATTTTTGACAATTCCAGTTTTCCTAGATTCAGATTTCATAAATTCCATGTTCCAATTATGTATGAGGGTTTACAGCTGTTTTCTTCACTTTGAACTGTGCCCCATCAGCAAATGAAGGTCCCTGTGGCTATACTCCTTTCACGTCATCAAGGTTAACTCTCCTTTGACGAGGCAGCTCATCCCCAGTTACATTTTGAGTGACTTCCAACCTGAAGGGCTGATTATCTTTCACTATATCTGACAATATTCTGGTGCTATTCATCACATTTCAATATTTAATATTCTGGTGATACCTGTCATTGCTTCATTGTTATTCATAAGGATTTTAGTGACTAAACATTTGGAGGTAGTCTGCCTCACCTTTTTCCAAGTCTGTCTTAGTCTGTACACTTAACTGAAACCTGTCCAATATGGGTGACCCTGCTGGCATTCAAAATACCTACTGGTGACATAGTTTCCAGCATCACATCATCATAGCCTCCACAGTGTGACAAACTGACAGACAAGTGGTGGGTACCTCAATATAAAGAAAACAAATATCCTCACAACTGAACCAATAAATGTGGTTGTTTTTAAGTGCTGTCTAACTGGTTTCTACTCAGAGTGACCCTGTATAGGGTTTCTGAGGAGCATCTGGTGGGTTTGAACTGCTGAGTTTGTGGTTCAAACTGAACTTGAAGTCCAGTGCATACCCTGCGATGCCACTCCAGGACTCCCAACATCATGAAAAATGGAAAAAAGATGGAAGTTGTCAAAGGCTTCCTTTTGCTCAGATCAACCATCCACACTCATGGGAGCAGCAGTCAAGAAATCAAATGACATATTACATAGGCAAATCTGCTGCACATGGTTCTTTAAAGAGTTCAAGAGCAAGGCTGTCAGCTTGAGGATTCAGTTGCCCCTGATCTGGGCCAGGATACTTTTCATAGCCTCATATGCATGTGAAAATTTCACAATGAATAAGGAAGACCATAGAGGAATTGATGCATTTTAGTTATGGTGTTGGTGCAGCATATTAAATGTACCATGGACTGCCAAAAGAACAAACAAATCTGTGTTGGAGGAGGTACAGCCTGAATGTTCCTAAGAAGCCATGATGGTGAGACATTGTCTATCATACTTCAGACATATTATTAAACTTCCCTGGAGAAGTTCATCATGCATGTTAAAATTGCGAGTCAGTGAAAATGAGAGAGACTGCCCCAACGAGATGAATTGACACAGTTGTAGCTGCAATAGGCTCAAACACAACCACAATTGTGAGGATGGCACAGGACTAGGCGATGTTTTGTTCTGTGTGAATAAAGTCCCTATAAGTCGAACCATCTTGACAATACCTAACAACAATAACAAGGCTGCCTTCCGATTGCCAGAGCTTTTTACTGTATTTCTTGATTCTCTGACATATCAAACCCCCTTTCTGAAAGTCATCTATGAATTTTATTAATTTTTCCACATACACTCATATGTTGGGTGAGGGATTTTTATAGTGTAACCCACTCATAATATGTTACTTTGAGTATTAAATAATTTGCAGGCCCCTGAGTAATTTAATTTAGAATATTACGTTTAAGAAAGCCTGTGAATAGCAATTCTTTTCAGTACATGGATTAGACTTCTTAGGTCCTTTTTTTGTTGTTGTTATTTTATATAAGACTCAGAGGTCTATTCAAAAGCTTTTCCTAAGGGAACAATTTGCAAGTAAATATAAAGCACCTTCAGTATTTTATCCTCAATTGTAATGAAGACATTTCATACAATGTATATAGCTTTGACTTTTCCTCAGTTATGTTTTTTTTTTTTTTTTTTTTTTTCTGTACTCTTATTGTTGTATTAGCTTAGCATAAGTGAATTATTCTCTGGCCATTTTGCTGTTTTTGACATTTTTGACATAATTTTTGTTAAATATTCTTTTAAATTTAATTTTACTGTTTTTCTATAGCAAAGGCAAGCTTTCATATTTATAAATGTATAATTAAATACCATACAAACTAAAATATGTGGAAAATAATTATATTTAAATTACATTAATCAGAACTTACAGCAAGATGGCAGCATTGGTATATATGCTACACAGACCTTCCGCAACAAAGACACAAGCAACTAAATTGCATGAATTTAAATTATATTTAATAAATAACTTCTATTTTAATAGAATTTTTTTGTCCCAAGAGCTAGAAGGAAGCTGATGAAACCAAAGTCTGCAGGTCAGCAGCAGACTGGTGACCTCTTCTAGCTCCTGCGGTTGTGAGGGTTAGGGAGTAGAAAATCTGCAGGTAAGGTGGCAGGTCAGAGACTTCTCCAGGCTTTTGTTCCAATAATAAAGGTCAAGTGATTAGAGGAATGAAAGGGAGAGAGAGAAAGAGGGAAAGACAGGGATCTTTGACAGACAACCTTTTATGTCCCGGGTGTGACCACATCCCCAAGGAAACTCCTTTTAAAACTGGTGTTCACATCAGATCACAAAATGTAATGTGATTACATAGTAGATACCAAACCACTGAGAGAACCATAACCTAGTCAAGTTGACATATATTATTAAGCACTGTACTAACTAATCTACAGATACAAAAATAAAGCATGGAAGGAGCAAACTGGTTGTGCAACTTACACTTATATTACGTTTATAATGATACATTATTTTAAGCTTCCTAAGCAGTGGGTCTTCTTTTAGTACTTCCCTTGAAATCTGTTTCATGATTCATTAATATTTACTGTCATGATATGCTCAATCCAGGCACAATTTCTTTTTCTTTTATTTTAACTCATTGCGTTTAATTATATGTTTCAATTCAAGAAAACAACGATCTTTCTATGCTGTTCCTCTTAAGTATTTGGGGATGTAATTACCTTTGGATTCAGTAACGTTGTTTCAATTAATGTCTCAAATTGTTTTTATGAAAGAGAATTTTTCATAGCTTGTCTGTTTGGGACTTGTACTGCTTTGAATAGCTTGTAAAGGGTTTAAGTTTCTACTCCTTTGTTGAATGGAATGTTGTAACAGGCTTCAAAGAAGATATTACTCAGTGTATAAACTCATACAGAAAAACAACTTTGTTTAGAATACATAAAAATTGCACAGTAAGGGTTGACAAGTTACTGCCTTATGATGAATGAATCACATGTCCTTAGTCCTTAGGTAATTCTTTGTCACTTATTTGCTATTGACTTTTAGAAAAGCTAATTTCTCTATTTCTCACATATTTCATTTAAAGATGAAAGGATTGGATACAGTTGAGAGAGCAAATACACTTCTTGAAGGTTGATACTCCTCTCTCAGTGCATACTCACCCATAACAGATAACTAATCACAGCATCTGCATAAGCCCATTTAATGTGTTCAAGAGCAAAGATATCAATTCGAGGATGAAGGAGTGCCTGACCCAAGCCATGGTGTTTTCAATAGCCTCATATACATGTGAAAATTGGACAATGAAAAATAAAGACCATAGAAGGAAGAATTGAAGTATTTGATTTATGGTGTTGGAGAAGAATATTAAAAGTGCCATGTGTGGATTGCCAGAAGAACAAACAAATCTTTGTTGGAGGAAATATAGTCAGAATACTCCTTAGAAGCCAGTAGAGTGAGACTTCATTTATCATTCTTCAGATATATTATCAGGAGGAACAAGTTCCTGGAGAAGAACATTATACCTGGTAAAGTGGAGGGTCAGTGAAAAAGGAAAAATCCTCAAAAAAAAATGGATTGGCAAAACGGCAGCATCAATGGGCTCAAGTGTAACAATGATTTCCATGATGGTGTTAGGCACTGGGTTGCTATGAGCTGGAACTGGTTGATGGCACCTAATAACAACAACAAACATAAAACCAACCATTTATTTATTCAGATGTAATTAATACCATTCATAAACTTAGAGCTGTTTTCAACATATGCATATCACAGATTGTTAATGTATCTTCCTCCAATCCTAATGTCAAGCTCTTCTTCATATAACCAGCTTCTCGAATTATCTGCTCAGCATACAGGTTCAATAAGTATGATGAAAGGATACAATCCTGACACACAACTTTCCTGATTTTTAAACCATGCAGCAATCCTTGTTCTGTTTGTATCACCACATTTTGATTTATGTGCAGGTTAATCATAAGCACAATTAAGTGTTCTGTAATTCCCAATCTCCCCAATATCCTCCATAGTATGTTATGAGTCACATAATCAAAAACCTTTGCATAGCCACTATAGCACAAGCAAATATAAATCAGTTAATATGACTATTATTCAAATTATGTATCAACCACTAAAGTCAATGATGAAGAAGTTGAAAAATTCTACAAATTTATTCAGACTGAAATTGATCAAACATGTGTTGTTGTTGTTAGGTGCCATCTAGTCAGTACTGACTCCTAACAACAGAATGAAACACTGCCTGGTCCTGAGCCAACCTCACTACTGTTGACACACTTGATCCCATTGATGCTGTCACTTTGCCAATCCATCTTGCTGGGGTTCTTCTTCTTTTTCTCTGACCCTCCACTTTACTTTACTGGTCACAGGAAAGTAAAAAGTTGGAACTAATGAAGAAGGATCTATAGTGGGGAAATATGGCTTTGGTTATAGAAACAATTGTTGTTGTTAGGTACCATCGAGTCGATACCAACTCATAGCGACATTGTACACAGCAGAACGAAACTGCCTGATCCTGGGCTAACCTCACTATCATTGCCATGCTTGAGCCCATTGATGTTTCCACTTTGCCAATCCATAGAAACAATACTGGAGATCATATGGTAGAATTTTTCAAGGCCAGTGACTTACTAATTGCAAATACCCTTTTCACCAACATAAATGGTGACTACTCATGTGGACCTTGCCAGATGGAAAACACAGTTCTTTTATCTCCATATTTCTTCCATTAGCTTTAGCATCTCTGTGCTGCAAAGCAAGTTTCAGAGTGTCTTATGACATCCATTTTGTCTTTTTCTTCTTTCTTGTTTTCTCAATGACTTTTTTCTTTCTTCCTGTATGATGTTCTTGATGTAATCACACAACTCTATGGTCTTCAGTCTTTAGTGTCTAATGCATCAAATCTGTTCTTCAGATGACCTCTGGAAGTGTAGTGGTTATGAGTTGGTCTTCTAATCTCATGGTCAGCAGTTCGAAAGTACCAGCTGTTCCACAGGAGAAGCATGAGTCTTTCTGCTCTCATAAAGATTTACAATCTTGGAAACCCTACAGAAGATCACTATGAGTCAGAACCGCATAACCACCACAACTACTAACATATTCAAAGTTTTATTTTGGCTATCACGAACTTGTTTTAATTTTCTTCAGCTATAACCTGAATTTGCTTATGAACAAATGGTAATCTCTTCCACATTCTACTCCTTGCCTTGTCTTGGCTGATGATATGGAGCTTTCCTACCATTTCTTTCACAGATGCAGTCAATTTGATTTCTGTGTATTCCATCTGATGAGGTTCATGTTTGTAGTTGTCTTTTATGTTGTTTAAAAAGGTGATGCTTTTGAGTTGTGCTGCTGGAAAAGAATATTGAAAGTACCATGGACTGCCAAAAGAACAAATAGATCTGTGTTGGAAGTGATACAGAGTGCTCCTTGGAAGCCAGAATGACCAGACTTTGTCTCTCATATTTAGGACATATCACCAGGAAGGACCTGTCACTGGAGAAGGATATCACTTTTGGCAAAGTGGAGGGTCAAAAAAAAAAGGAAGATCCCAGAAAGATGGATTGGCACAGCGGCAGCATCAATGGGCTCAAAGGTAGCAACAATTGTGAAGTTGGCCCAGGTCTAGACAGTATTTCGTTCTGTTGTTCATAGGATAACTCTGAATTGGTACCTATTAGGTGACATTTAACAACAACAACACACCATTAGAAATGATAAATTGAAGAGGATTGGCATTGCATTCATAGCAGAACGAACATATTAAGATCTGTCCTGAAATACAATGCTGTCTGTGATAGGGTAATATTCAAAGACCTACAAGGAAGACCAGTTAATATCACTATTATTCAAATTTATGCACCATACACTAAAGACAATAATGATGAAACTGAAGAATTCTACCAACTTCTTCAGTCTGAAAATTATCAAACATGCAATCAAGTTCTTTTGATAATTACTGGAGGAATGCAAAGGTTGAAACAAAGAGGAAGAATCAATATTTGGAAAAAATGGCCTTGGTGATAGAAATGATGGTGGAAATTGCATGATATAATTTTGCAAGACCAATGATTTCTTCATTGCAAATACATTT
Source organism: Chrysochloris asiatica (assembly GCF_000296735.1). Classification (NCBI taxonomy): domain Eukaryota; kingdom Metazoa; phylum Chordata; class Mammalia; order Afrosoricida; family Chrysochloridae; genus Chrysochloris; species Chrysochloris asiatica. Next base: position 930,865 of record NW_006408787.1, on the reverse strand, counting down.
TTTAAACAACATAAAAGATGACTATATACAAGAAACTCACTAGATGAAATACACAGAAATCAAATTGACTGTATATGGAAAGAGACAGTGGAAACATGTAGAATCAGGGAAACCAAGGCAAGAGGCAGATTGTGGAACAGATCATCAATTGCTCATATGCAATTTCAGGCTAAGGCTAAGGAAAATTAAAATAAGCCCATGTTGTTGTTGTTGTTAGGTGCCATCAAGTCAGTACTGACCCATAGCGACCTTATGCACAGCAGAACGAAACACTGCCCAATCCTGGGCCAACCTCAATACAGTTGCCACACTTGAGACCATTGATGCTGCCACCTGGCCAATCCATCTTGTTGGGGGGTCTTCCTC
>NW_006408787.1:917658-929294 GCF_000296735.1 Chrysochloris asiatica | reverse complement strand
TTGAAAGATTTCCATTTGTATTCCATTCATTACTTGGTGCCTTTTTCTTTGCCAATTCCTTCAATGCACCTTGGACTTCCTCCTTCATGATCCTTAGCTCTTGATCATATGCTACCTCTTGAAATGGTTGAACATTAACCATTTCCTTTTGGTACAGTGACTCTGTGTATTCCTTCCATCTTCTCTTGATGTCTTCTGCATCATTTGATAGTTTGCCCAGTGAATCTTTCAAAATAATGAAGGTCAAGGCTTGAATTTTTTCTTTAGTTCCCCCAGCTTGAGAAATGCTGAGCATGTTCTTCCTTTTTAATTTTCTGATTCCAGATCTTTGCACATTTTGTTGTAATATTTGGCTTTACCTTCTTGAGCTAACCTTTGAAAAATTTTCTGTTCAGCTCTTGGACCTCCTCATTTCTTCCATTTTCTTTAGCATCTCTACGCTGGAAAAGAAGTTTCAGTGGTTCTTATGACATCCATTTTGACCTTTTCCTTTTTTTTTGTCTTCTCAATGACTTTTTGCTTTCCTCATGTATGATGTTCTTGATGTCATCCGACAACTCTTCTGGTCTTCGGTCTTTAGTGTTTAATGTATCAAATCTGATCTCTAAAATCAGGTGAGATATATTCAATGTATCATTTTGACTCTCTTGGACTTGTTTTAATTTTCTTGAGCTTCAGTTTGAATTTGCATATGAGTAATTGATGAGTAAATAAATACATAAGAATATATCCCACTTGAATATAGAGATCATCTGCAGAACAAATTTTAAGGCATCATACAAGAAGAAAGAAAAAGGTCTTTAAGAAGACAAGAAAGAAGGAAAAGATCAAAATGAGTTTCAGTAGAGACTCTGAAACTTGCTTTCCAGTGTAGAGATTCTAAAGCAAATGGAAGAAGTGAGGAGGTATGAGAGCTGAACAGAAAATTTCAAACGTGATCTTCAGAAGACAAAGTCTAACATTATAATGAAATGTGCAAAGATCTGGCATTAGAAAGCCAAAAGAGAAGAATACACTCAGCATTTCTCAAGCTGAGAGAACTGAAGAAAAACTTAAAAACTCGACTTGAGGTATTGAAGAATTCTATAGTCAAAATATTGAATGATGCAGAAAGCATCAAAAGAAGATGGCAGGAATACAGAGTCACTGTACCAAAAAGAAATGGTCACTATTCAGCCATTTCAAGAGGTAGCATATTATCAAGAACCAATGATCCTGAAGAAAGAAATCAAATGTTCATTGAAGGCATTGGCAAAGGACAAGGCACCTTGAATTGATGGAATACAAATTGAAATGTTTCAACAAACTGATGTGGCACTGGAGGCACTCATTCATCTATGCCAAAAAATTTGGAAGATAACTACCTTGCCAACTGACTAGAAGAGGTCTGTTTTTACACCCATTTCAAAGAGAGATGACCCAACAGAATGCAGAAATCATTGTATGATTATCACTGATATCCCATGCAAGTAAAGTTTTCCTAAAGATAATACAAAAGCAGCTACAACTGTACATTGACAAAGAACTTCCGGAGGTTCAATCTGGTTTCAGAAGAGGACATGGAACAAGGAATATCATTTCTGATGTCAGATGTACCTTGGAGGAAAGCAGAGAATACCAGAAAGATGTTTACTTGTGCTTTATTGACTACAGGAAGGCTTTCAATTGTGTGGATCATGACAAGCTATGGACATCATTGAGAAGTATAAGTATTCTGGAAAACTTAATTGTGTTCATGAGGAACCTGTACATAGACCAAAAGCCAGTTGTTCAACCAGAATAAGGGAACACCAAATAGTTTTAAATTAGGATAGGTGTGAATCAGGGTTGCATTTTTTTTTCCCACAATACTTATTCAATATGTATGCTGAGCAAATAATATGAGAAACTAGATTATATGAAGTAAAAGAAGGCATCAGATTTGGAGGAAGACTCATTAACAACCTGTTATATGCATATGATACACTCTTACTTGCTGAAAGCGAAGAGGACTTGAAATACTTACTGATGAAGATCAAAACCCACAACCTTCAGAATAGGTTGTATCTCAATGTAAAGAAAACAAAAATCCTCACCACTGGAACAGTAAGCAACATCCACATAAATGGAGAGAAGATTGAAGTTGTCAACGTCCTCATTCTTCTTGGATCAACCATCAATATTCATGGAAGGAGCAGTCAGTAAATCAAATGACGTATTGCATTAGGCAAATGTGCTGCACAAGACCTCTTTAAAGTGTTGAAGAGCAATGATATCAGTTTGAGGACTAAGGGGTGCCTGACTCGAGCCATAATATTTTCAATAACCTCATATACATGTGAAAATAAGACAGTGAATAAGGAAGATCACAGAATAATTAATACACTTGAGTTATGGTGTTGGAGGTGAATATTGAAAGCACCATGGACTGCCAAAAGAACAAACAGATCTGTGTTGGAAGAAGTACAGCCAGAATGCTCCTTGGAAATCAGGATGGCCATAGTTTGTCTTTTGTACTTTAGACAGATTATTTAGAGGGACCAATCCCTTGATAAGGATATCATGTTTGGTAAAGTGGACCATCGGCCAAAAATAGGAAGACCCACAGTGAGATGGATTGGCACAGTGGCAGCAGCAGTGGGCTCAGGCATAGCAATTATTGTGAGTTTGGCAGAGTACCGGGCAGTGTTTTGTTGTGCTTAGAGTCCCTATGAGTTGCTACCGGCTTGATGACATCTAACAACAGCACAAGCATTAGTAATAGGACTAGCTAACACCAAGTAGACACCAATAGTAATTTTCTTTTGGGAGTTTGGTAAAAGCTTATAGAAAGGTCCTCTGTGAGGGTAGATGAGGAACACTGTGAAATGTCCTTCAGCAAACTAGTTTCTATACTGAGCACAAGATATCACTGTTTTGTTGTTTGTGTGTAATTTCAAGTCAATTTTTTCTCATAGAGACCCTATGTAACAAAGTAGAACTACCCCATAGTGTTTCCTCTGCTTCTTGACAGAAGCAGTTCACCAGTTTTTTTTTTTTTTCAAACAGGAGTTGAGAGATTAACCATTGGGATACCAAGGTGCCTAGGTAACGCTATAGGACATTAAAGCTAGTGTGGCACTAAAAGTAGCATTGCAGTACCAAGACCCAAACCAAACTCAATCTTGACTATAATGGATTAACTTTCTCCCTTATTCCCCCACACTAAAATTCCACCAGAAAATTTCTAGGCATGTTAATTATTTACTTCAGTCTCTCCTGTCCTACACACCATGTCAAACTCAAAAACAAACTATGAGAGATTGCTATTTGATCTCTTTTTTTTCTAGTAAAATACAAAGAACCAAACCAAACCAACTTTACCTAAGTCTATCAAACGAAGGAGGCCAAGATTGCTAAGCTTTGTCTCTCATACTTTGGACACATTGTCCAGAGAGAACAGTCGCTGGAGAAGGATGTCATGCTGGGTAAGGTGGAGGGTCAGAGAAAAAGAGGAAGACCCCCAACGAGATGGATCAGCCAGGTGACATCATTGATGGCGTCAAGTGTGGTGGCGGTAGTGAAGTTGGCCCAGGATCGGACATTGTTTCGTTCTGCTGTGCATGGGGTCACTATGGGTCGGATCCAACTTGATGCCACCTGACAACAACAACAACAACAACATCAAATGAAACTTTTTACCTTGAATCGGAATTTATTTTTAATCATCAAAAATAATGGTAGAAGAATATTAAGAAAGCTGCAAACCACCGCATAACATGGATGAACTTTGAGGACATTATGCTTAGTGAAATTTCTCACAAAAGAACAAATATTGCACAAGACCATTATTGTAGAAACTTAAGAAAAGACACTCATACTAAAAGGGAAAACAAAAATTCTTTGTTGGTTACAGGGGGCAGGGGAATGGGACCAGGGTAGGGATAGTAGAGCACAATGTGGGGGATAGACAAATCATAGTTTGGGTGTTGGAGACAGCAATACAAAAGAAAGGGAAGGGGGATGGTAGAACAAGGTAGATAGGGAAGTACTGAGGCAAGTTTTCATGGGCTAAATGGGACAGAGGTAAATGATGTGTGCTCAACCTTGGAACAATAGGACTATGTGATACAGGGATTGAGGCATAATCTGAATGGTTAAAAGAGGGGAAATAATGTTAAGATGCTTGACTGTCTTATGAATATTGGTTTCTCTTGCGGACTATTGTAAAATAGACACTTGAGTGGGATAGAAAGGTATATCAGGAAACATGATTACAAAAAGCCTGGTAAGCCTGTCTTCAGCCTATAACTGATTGGAATACCTAAAAGGGGTGCTAGAACTTGCCCAATGAAAGAGGCTTCTTGCAGAGCCTTTGCAGTGTATAGGACCTTAGGTGCAATTCTGAGCCCTATCCATAACCTTCTGAGGTGGGACATTCCCATTAGAAAGGATAAGTAGACCAGCCTGGAATAGCTAGAGGAAGAGATGATATTTCTTGAAAGAATGACTGGCAGGAAAAATCCAAAATAAAATGGCAGTCTGATTGGCTACTACAAGAATAAGCAAGTTGTTTGCTGGAGAGCCATCAAGACAAGCAATCAAGTCTCTTCAGGATAAATTCCCCTCTAAGACTGAAATTCAGAGGGAACACATGAACAGGCCTGTAAGCTTGCTGGTGACAACAGTGATCTGCTGGTGAGTGGAAGTGGTGGAAAAGCAGCAATGAAGATATAGGCTGAGTTCGACCATGTTCTATAGATTCCCATCGACCTGGAGATGAGAGAGATAACAGGAAGGGCTGTTGGTCCAAAGTGTGGTGAGACCTTGGAACTCCTGAGCCCATGGACAAGGACATAGCCACGGAGGGCTAGAGCTGAGTGTAAAGTGTCTAGCTTATTTGAAGTGAGGGGAGATGCACAAGAACACCCAAACTTGTAGATAGTATTCATTTGACCTAGCCTCTATGGCTTGATGATCAGAACTCAACTAGAGTTAAGATAAAAGAAAAAAAAAAATTTTGATAAAGGAAGCAAATGTAAATTGCCACAATTTGATGAACTTTACCACCTATACTTATGGATGTAGTAGCTCAAAATACCAACTGAGAGGGAAGGAGTCTTCACATCAAGTATCATCAATCCTATCCTCTTTGTAAACAGGGTTGATAGGGACAGGAAACTTACACATTGGCTACTTAAAATGGGGGAGGCGGTAAAGGCATGGAATGACAAGCTTACACATTTTCAAGAGGGAGTTTAGTTTACGAGTGTGTGTGGGAAGGTAGAATTCCCACTGAATAATTTTCATCTTGTCTAGATGGATCTGGTGAAAGAAGATAGGGTAAGACTCTTATGGTTCAATAGTGAATAACTGTTATCATGACTATTAGTGACTGTCACAATTGTAAAGGTAGAAGTTTTGTAACAGAAAGGGGAGAATAGTTAATCTCACAGACCAGGAATAGAGGACCCTAGAACCATCAAGGGAGAAGAGTATGAGCGTAATGTGTAATCCTATTCAGAGAAGTAGCAACAGCAGAGATGGAGGCAGAGATGAGGACATGGTGAGAAAGAGCAGTCCAGGACTCTAGACTCATGGAAAGAGAAAGGCTGTGTGCTGGTGGCCAGGAGGCAGGCTTGCAGATTGTGCCCTTTAGTTGTTTAAATGATTTATATATTCCTGAGTGTTTCTGTGTACACCCCCACCAAAAATTTAAAAAACAACAATAGCAGAGGGAATAGAAGCAAATACTGTTGAATGATGATGCACAGAGGAGATTGTAATCATTGCAATGAAATGGTGATTGTAAAACCCATGTTCTCCCATGTAAACTATCAACTCAGTTCACAATAAAAATTTAAAAAATAATGGTAACATTTTTCTATTAAACATTTTTTTTCTAAATTGCCCAGAGGTTAAGTTTTACAGAAGTTTAATAAAAACTTTCAGTGAAAACATATTAAAAAATACTGCAAAAAAGAGCAGCCTCAATAATAATAATAAAACAAACTCACAAATCCACTGCTATTGAATCAAGTCAGACTCATGGAAAGCTATTGTTACAGAATATAACTGTCTGCTAGGACTTTCTTCACTGCAATACAAGTGGGCTTCAGAATTCTGTAACCTTTTAATTCCATTTTTCTACAAACTTTTTGAAGCCCACTCATACTTATAGAAGCAGACCTGTCTACTAGCGCCACTAGGTGAGCATAGTAGGTGTCTTAGTTCTCTAGTGCTGCTATAACAGAAATACCACAGGTGGATAGCTTTAACAAACAGAAATGTATTCCTTCATAGTTTAGGAGGATAGAAGTCTGAACTTAGTAAGCCAGCTCTAGAGGTTTTCTATCACAAGTTGGCTCACAATTTTTAAAAAATGCCATTCTGTTAGCTGTCAATGACTTATGGTGAAGCCTGGAGTCACATTTTGTTTACACTCTATGCCACTTTAAATGTGGTCCTTCCATAGCTAAGATCCTGTGGGAGAAGAGGAAATCAATTACCTCCCCATCTCACTTCAGCTGCTACCCTGTTTATTCTTGAAAGAGAAACATACTGCTGTGAACACTGATTAAATAGAACTGCAAAAGTTTTTGTTGTTATTTTTTAGCATTTTCATGTATAGTAAGTGTCTCTAGAAGGCTTCTGAGTGAGCAAACATTATACTACTTATCAGGTAGTTTGTAATCAATCTACTTGAGAATTAGAGATTTCCTACTCTTTCATTTTTTTCTTAGCTGACATGATAAATCTTTATTCACGAATCTAACAATGCTTCAAAGCTGTAAATGAATTGTTCTTCCACACATCACCTCATTTGGAGGGCTAATTGTGTCCCTCCCATTTGTCCATCTGACTTTCCATTCATTCACTACATTAATCACCAAATCTCTTATTGGACATCTACTATTATTAGTCATGCTTTTGTTGTTGTTAGGTGTGGTAGAGTTCGTTTTGACTCATAGTGACTTTATACAAGACAGAATGAAATTGCCCAGTCCTGCACCATCCTCACTATCATTGTTAAACTAGAGCCCATAGCTGTTACCATTGTGCCAAACCATCTTGCTGGTGGTTTTCTTTTTTGATGACCCTCCACTTTACATCACATTTTGTCCTTTTTCAGAGACTGGTCCCCCTTGATAATGTCAGAAATATGGGAGATGAAGTCTGGCTATCCTAGCTTCTAAGGAACATTTTGGGTGTACTTCTTCCAACACAGATTTGTTTGATTGTTCTATTGGTGTACCATGGTCCTTTCAATGTTCTTCTCCAACACCATAACTCAAATGCATCAACTCATTGTCCAACTTTCGAATGCATATGAGGTTATTGAAAATACCATGGCTTGAGTCAGTTGCACCTTAGTCTTTCAACTGACATATTTTTCTCTTGAACACTTTAAGAGGTCTTGTGCAGCAGATTTACTCAATGCAATACATCGTTTGGTATCTTGAATGCTGTTTCAATGAGTGTTGATAGTGGGTGCAAGCAAAATGAAGTCTTTGACAACTTCAATCTTTTCTCCATTTATATTGTTCCACTTGTGAGAATTTTTGTTTTCTTTACAATGAGGTGCAACCCATACTGGAGGCTGTGGTCTTTGATCTTCATCAGTAAGTATTTAAGTCCTCTTCACTTTCAGCAAGCAAGATTATATGATCTGCATATTGCTGATTCCTCATGAGTCTTCTCCTAATTTTGATACCATATTCTTCTTAATATAATACAACTTCTTGGATTATTTACTCAGCATACAGATTGAATAAATAAGTTGTAAGGATACCACCCTGGTACACACCTTTCCTGATTTGAAACCATTCAACGTCCCCTTGTTCTGTTCAAATAACTGCATCTTGGTCTTAGTCTTAGAGGATTCTAGAAGACCTTAAATTTTGTAAAGACTTTAAAGTTACCTAAGAAGAGCATGGCTCTTCCTCTAGATCAATTTTCCATAGATAGGTCAGAAATGCAATTGTGTTTGTACAGTATTAAGAGAAAAAAATATTAAATAATGTATATAGCAGTGATTTATAAAAATAAATTCCACTTCTAGTTAGGCTTTTCTTTAACATTGTGGATAAAAGTACAGGAAGTATAAAATTGATTGTATAAAGGACACTACAACTGAATGGTGATTCTATCCAATGGGAAGCATAATTATTAATACTAAAACCAAGTAAGAATAAGACTGGGCCGATTTTGGAGCTCTGACAGAGCATGAGACAGATTGTAGTCTTTGCAATCATTTTTTATTAGTTGAAATGATATATCTGTTTCATTCACTAATCTGACAATTGTACACCAGAGAGCTTCTAGAAAACACCAGGTCTTCAAACTGGTTCAGATTAGTTCAGTTATGATCAATGTAGTGAATTTTGAATGAACCGAGTTTGAAAATGTTGGGGTAAGGAATGATAACCACAATGGGAAACATTAGGAGTTGAGGCCCTGAAATGGGAGACTTGGAAGAGGCTTAACATACCCTTTCAAGTGCCTGATGAGGTAAATTATTGGCATGACTGTGGAGAGCAACAGACATTCAATGCAATGCTGTTGGCTGATATTTTTTGAGTCAGGAACCATTATTTCTTCTTTTCCCAGTGAAAGGATTTAGTTGCTATGCAACCACACATACTGGTCTTGTTATCTAAGAAGGAGATTAAGTTTTTAGCAGGGCATCAGCCTATAATTTTTCCTGTTCAGGTAAACCCATATTTTACAAAATTGGGTTCATTCTTATTTCACCTTTTTGGCCATGACTGCCAGGAAGAATTATTTCAAAACCCAGGAAAATATATTCATTGCTTCTGGACTCTGCCGAGATACTTTTCTAGGAAACTGGAAAGTTGGGAACATATGCTTAATGACATTTTCCTGATGAGCAACAGTAACAGATGCAGATCCAGATCTGCCATGCACAGTTTGCAAGCATCATAAGGAAGGTACTTCATTAATTAATTTGTGGCCAGGGGCTTTCATAGTACTTTACTCACTAGGCAAATTGGGAATGTATTCACTTAAATAAGTTACAACGACAGAGATAATGATGATAGAGTCAATACAAGATTGTTGTTGTTAAGTGCCGTTGAGTCGGTTCCAACCCATAGCGACTCTATACAGGGTTTCCAAGGCTATAAATCTTTATGGGAGCAGAAAGTCTCATCTTTCTCCCGTGGAGAAGCTGGTAGTTTCAAACTGCACATCAGAAGAAAATATATGAACACAATCCATTAGAATAACTGTGCCTCTTTTCAGTGGAAATAATTTCATTCATTCACTCAGTCATTTGAATTTACTTTTCACTGTATTTGACATTGGATACCAACCAGCTCAGTGTCAGATACAGTGCTAGATGCTGTGTCTACAACTATAAGAAAATTAATCTCCTCAAGAGGAATTCATTCATTATACTTTCATTCATCATATTTAAATTCAATATATACTATGTACTATCTAGTTTGCTCCACCACTCATCTGTCAGTTTTGTCATACTGTGGTGGCTTGTGAGTTGCTGTGATTCTGGAAGCTATGCCACGAGTATTTTAAATACCAGCAGGGTCACCCACGATGGACAGGTTTCAGATGAGCTTCTAGACAAAGACAGACTAGGAAGAAGGAGAGATGAATTGTTTCTGAATATTTAGTCACTGAAAACCTTAGGAATAGCAGAGAAACACTGCCAGATGCAGTGCCAGAAAATGAGCCCCTCAGGTTGGAAGGCATTTAAAATTTTTTTTGGGACGGCCTGTCTTGTCAAAGTAGAATTGACCATGATGACATGAATGGAGTAAAGCCAGTGGCACCTTCATTTGCTGATGGGACTCAACTCAAAATGAAGAGAAACAGCTGTAAATATCCATTAACAATTGGAACATGGAATGTATGAAGTATAAATCTAGGAAAATTGTAAATTATAAAAAATGAAATGGAAAGCATAAACATCGTTATCTTAGGCATTAGAGAGCTGAAATGGACTGGTGTTGGCCATTTTGAATCTCATAACTACATGGTTTACTATGCCGGAATGACAAATTGAAGAGGAATGGTGTTGCATTCATTGTCAAAAAGAACATATCCAGATCAGTTATGAGGTACAATGCTGTTTGTGATAGGATAATATCCATGCATCTACAAGGAAGAGCTGAGTGCCTTCCAACCTGAGGGGTTCATTTTCTGGCATTACATCTGACAGTGTTTCTCTGCTATTCATAAGGTTTTCAGTGATTAAATATTCAGAAGTAGTTCATCACTCCTTCTTCCTAGTCTGTCTTCATCTGGAGGCTTAAATGAAACCTGTCCATCATGGGTGACCTTGCTGGTATTTAAAATACTGGTGGCATAGTTTCCAGTCACAGCAACTCACAAGCCACCACAGTATGACAGACTGACAGACGAGTGTTGCTGATGGGGCACAACTCAAAATGAAGAGAAACAGCTGTAACCATCCATTAATAATGGGAACTTGGAATGTAGGAAGTATGAATCTAGGAAAATTAGAAATTGTCAAAATGAAATGGAATGCATAAACATCGATATCTTAGGCATTAGTGAGCTGAAATGGAATGGTTTTGGTATTGGCCATTTTGAATCTGACAACTGCATGGTTTACCATGCCGGGAATGACAAATTGAAGAGGAATGGTGTTCCATTCATTGTCAAAAAGAACATATCCAGATCAATTATGAGGTACAATGCTGTTTGTGATAGGATAATATCCATGCACCTATAGGGAAGATCGGAGTCCTGGTGGTGCTTTGGGTTAATGTGCCAGACTGCAAAGCCATTTGACCTGCAAGGTTCAAACAAACCAGCTGCTCCTTGGAAACCCTATACAGTGTCGCTATGGGTCGGAATAGACTCGACGGCTCTCAACAACAACAGGGAAGACCAGTTAACACCACTATTATTCATATTTACACACCAACCACTAAAGCCAGTGAGGGTGAAATAGAAGAACTCTACCATCTTCTTCAATCTAAAATTGATCAAAAATGCAATCAAGATATATTGATCATTACTGGTTATTGGAATGCAAAGGTTGGGAGCAAAGTGAAAGGGTCAGGAGGTTCAAAATATGGCCTTTGTGAGAGATATGATGCTGGAGAATGCATGAAAGAATTCTGCAAAATCAATGATTTGTTCATTTTAAATACCTTCTTTAGACAACTTAAGAGACATGGACCTCATCAGATGGAATACATAGAAATAAAATTGACTACATCTGTAGAGAAAAGCTCCATATCATCACTCATAAGTAGGCCAGGGGCAGATTGTGGAATAGACCATCAATTGCTCATATGCAAATTCAAACTGAAGCTAAAGAATATGAAAAGAAGTCCAAGAAAGCCGAAATATGACCTTGAATATATCCCACCTGAATTCAGAGATCATCTGAAGAACAGGTTTGATACATTAAACACTAAAGACTGAATACTAGAAGACTTGTGGGATGTCATCAAGAACATCATACCGAAAGAAAGCAAAAAGTTAATAAGAAGACAAGAAAGAAGGAAAAGGGCAAAATGGATGTCAGAAGAGACACTGAAACTTGTTTTCCAGTGTACAGATGATAAAGAAAATGGAAGAAATGAGGAGGTCCAAAAACTGAACAGAAAATTTCAAAGGTCGGCTCAGGAAGATAAAGCCAAATATTACAACAAAATGTGCAA
>NW_006408787.1:912940-913818 GCF_000296735.1 Chrysochloris asiatica | reverse complement strand
CCATGCCAAGAATAGACACAATACCTTAGGCACTAATGACTGAAAACTACGGGAGTTATGGTATGACCTCAAGAACACATACATGAAGAAAACAAAAAAAAAAAAAGACCAAAGTGGGTGTCAGAAGAGACTTTGAAACTTACTATTGAGCATACAGAAGCTAAAGCCACTGGAAGAATTAAAGTAAAAGAACTGAACCAAAAATTTCAAAGGGCAACTTGAGGGGACAAAGTATTAAAATGAAATGTGTGAAAACCTGAGGTTAGAAAACCCAAACACTCAGCATTATCAAACTGTTAGAACTGAAAAAAAAATAATTCAAGATTATTTCTGGAATCTATGAAATATTAAAGGATTCTATGGATAAACTATTGAATGACACAGAAAGCATCAAAGAAGATGGAAGGAATACACAGAGTTACTGTACCAATAAGAAATGGTCGGTGTCCAACCATTTCAAGTGTTAGTATATATTCAAGAACCAATGGTGTTGAAGGAAGAAGTAACATAATAAATACTGAGATGTCAACAAACTATTGCAGAACTGGAGGTACTCATTTCTATGCCTAGAGATTTGGAAGACAGCTACCTGGTCAACGGATTGGAACAGATCCATATATGTGCCCATTAGAAAGAAAGGTGACCCAAAGGAATGTAGAAATCATTGAACAATATCATTAATATCACATGCAAGTAAAATGTTGTTGAAGATAATTCAAAATTGATTGTAACAGTACATTGGAAAGGAGCTGACAGAACTTCAAGCTGAATTCAGAAAAGGAAATGGAAATAGGAATATCATGGCTGGCATCAGATGTATCTTAACTGAAAGCAGAGAATACCAGAAAGATGTTTGTTGTTGTTGTTGTCAGGTGCCA
>NW_006408787.1:909486-911210 GCF_000296735.1 Chrysochloris asiatica | reverse complement strand
GACCCGACTCGATGGCACTTAACAACAACAACAATAGATTGAATATAAATAATTTATGTAACCATAAAGCAGTTAATCTTTTTAGCTACTGAAAAAAATACTTATATTCTAATTACAACACATTTTATATAGGCAATTGAATCTCAGCTCTCTCTTTTGGACAAGTTATTAACCTATCCAGATTTCCAATTTCTGGTGTATTCAACAGGACACAACAGTGATGTACTGGTAAATGTTTAACAACTGACTTTTCAATAATAATAATATTAACAAAAGCCAATTTAGAACATTTCAGATTTCTGTGGTATGCATATTTCTACTATTTTTCTTGCTGCCATAAATCTAGTGGCTTAAATAACACATGTATATTATTTTATAGTTCTGTAGGTCAAAAAACTAATATTAGATTCAATGGGTAAAAATCAAGGTGCCAGCAGGGTTAAAAAACATTCTAGGGGAAGAATCTCTTCCTTCCTCATTAAAGATGCTAGCAAAGCTAAATTCTATGTGGTTGCAGTGTTGAGTCTCTATTTCTATGCTGACTGTCAAATATGGGCCACCATTAGTTCCCAGAGACCTCTCTCAAGTCCTTGTATGTACCTGGCCCACTACTTCTGAGAACATTGAATCCTTCTCACAAGGCTATGTCTCTCTGACTGCTTCTATTGTCAGGTCTATTTCTGTGGCAAAGGTACAATAGACTGGTCATTTGAGAATTTCTGCTCCCATAAAGATTTACAGCCTCGGAAACCCTGTACAGGGTCACTATGAGTCGGAACCGACTCCACGGCACACAACAACAACAACAACAACAACAACAACAACATGTGTTTAGATTAAGGATAATCCAGGATAACCTCCTTATCTCAAGGTTCTTAACCTTAAACACATCTATGAAATCCCTTTTGCCATGTAACATATTCACAGGTCTGAGGATTAAGACATGGATATTAATTTTGAAGGTGGAGGTTATTGTTCTAGCTACCATCATTATATCAGCTGGCTCATAAATTCTCTGAAGATTTAACAATAAATTCTTGTGACCCAGAAGAAACCAGCTATTAGTACCAGAACTCAAAGCATAAATTCCAGAGTAAGAATGTTTGAATTTGACTCTTGACTCAGAAATATATTAAAGATTTGAGTTAGAGCAAATTGTTTAACTTCCCTTTATCTCAACTTTTGTCTATGAAATGACAATCAAAACAGCGGTACACCATAGGATTTTATTTGAGGATTGCCAGAGATAATGAGAATATGCAAGTACTCAATAAATGTTAGTTATTTTTATGTTTGTACCATTTTTTTCCTCACCATTCATCTGTCAGTTTCTCATACTGTGGTGGCTTGCATGTTTCTATGAAGTTGAATGTTTTCCACCAGCATTTTAAATACCAGCAGGGTTGCCCATGGTTAACAGGTTTCAAGTGAGCTTCCAGACTAAGACAGACTAGGAAGAAGGAGAGACAGACTGCTTCTGAATATTTAGTCCCTGAAGACATTATGATTATCTGTGGAACACTGTCAAGTAGCATCAAAATATTGAATATTGAAACATGATGCAGAGCACCAGAATATTGTCAGATATAGTGCAGGAAGATGAGCCCCTAGATTGGAAGGCACTCAAAATATGACTGGAGAAGAGCTGCCTTCTCTAAGTAAAGTTTACATAGATGACCTGAATGTAGTAGCTTTTGGGACCTTCATTTGCTGAGGAAGTACAA
>NW_006408787.1:890546-891152 GCF_000296735.1 Chrysochloris asiatica | reverse complement strand
TTATCCTGGAATGTTTTGATTACACCCTCATATTTGATTGATAGCTTTGCTGGATAAAGGATTCTTGGTTGGCAATATTTTTCTTGCAGGGTTTTCTTGCTTGCATGGTTCCTGCTTAGAGGTCTGAGCTTAGTCTGACTTGTTTGCCTTTGTATGTGACTTTTCTGTTTTTTCATGCTGCTTTCAGGAGTGTCTCCTTGTCTTTGTATTTGGAGAGCTTGACTGTGATATGTCTTGGTGATTTTCTTTTGGGGTTCACCCTTCCTGGACTTCATTGGGCTTCTTGTATTTCTATCTTTTCGCCCTTGAGGAAGTTAGAGAAATTTTCTTCCAGTAGTTCTTCGACTATTTCTTCTGTGGACTTATGTGACTCATTTTGTTCTGGAATGCCAACAATTCTTACGTTATTCCTCTTCATGTTGTCCAACATGAATCTTAGAACTTCCTCTGAATTTTTTACTCTTTTTTTGTGTTTGTTCTTTTATCTTAGTGGTATTGAGAGACTTGTCTACCAGCTCACTGATTCTTCTTTCCATCTCATCTATTCTACTCCTCTGCCCTTTCAAAGAGTTTTCTATTTCTGCCATTTTGTTGTTGATTATTTGG
>NW_006408787.1:889191-890321 GCF_000296735.1 Chrysochloris asiatica | reverse complement strand
ATTAATTAAGTATGTACTTTAGTAATTTTTTTTATGTTTTCTGATTGCCTCCAGGAAGATGTGATCAGGATGTGGTCTTCCCTTTTCACTCTTCTATGTGACAGCCAAACAACACCAGTCGGGTAGAAAACAAAGCCAAAATGAAAATCAAAAACAAAAACTGAGTTTTCCGATAGCAGAAGGGAGGCTATGTGACCACCAAGCAACACCAGGAGGGTAGAAAACAAAATCAAAAGCAAAGTCAAAAACAAAAGCGTTAATGAGATACAAGCAAAGCAAGACAAAAAACAACAACAACAAAAAAGAAAGGACAAAAAAACAAAAAAAAAGGAGAAAGAATTCAGCATCAGAAAATACAATGAGATTAAATAAGGAAATCTCTAGTCACACACACAAAAAGAAAGAAAGAAAGTAAAAAAAAAACAAAAAACAAAAAAAAAAACCTGTATAGGGTTTCTAAGGAGTAGCTGGTGTGTACGAACCACGGACTTTGCAGTTCAAAAGCTCTGTAGGCTGGTCCCTCAACCCGCAGAGCCTCAGCAGGATTGCCTTGTTGCTGGTGGTAAAAACCACCTCAAAGCGTCTCTGCTTGTGCTGGTTTGTGCCTTGATGGGTGGGCCTGAGCCTCGGAGGTTGGGCAGAGGGCTAGCCTAGGCAAAGGGGGTGGAAGGCGGGATTAGCGGCTGCTGGCAGAAGGCGTCCCTGTTTGACGTCATCAAAGAATGCCTCTCTCTGTCTCCCTGCACCTTGGGAACCCGGCCTGCTCTACATACATGCAGACAATGCCTCCTGTGGTAATGAAGCCCCCCACCCCTCACGAAGGACTGTGCCAGCCCCTGTGGCCCCACCAGTTCTCCGGGCAGGCCTGCCCTCTGAACAGGTCTGCTCAAGCCTTTTGCTCCAAGCTCCACAGTGGGCGGGGTGCCTGCCGTCCTAGAGAGGGAGCTGAGAGCAGGTCCAAAATGCTCACAACTCCCCAGCAGCTTGATCCTTTAAAAAAGCAAGTCCACAATATTGGGGGCTAAAGTCTTATGTTTGCCCAAAGGCCGTCTGTCTATCAGGCGGGGGCTCCCCTCTGTGACACTGTCCACCCTCTCCTGGAGCCCACGCACCTGTGCTGCCTGGTCAGG
>NW_006408787.1:882350-888321 GCF_000296735.1 Chrysochloris asiatica | reverse complement strand
ACTAAACATGACAGAGTTGGTTGTTCAAACCCACTTGCTCATTAAAAACCCTCTACAGTGTCACTATGAGTTGGAACCCACTCAATAGCACTTAACAACCACATATTGATAGATACAAATCAACATCAAATTTCATTTATTGCTTGTGACTTCTTTTGCGGTAGATTTTCTTTTGGCAAGTATTATACAGTTATGCAAAGAGAAGAGTGAAGGCTACCCCGAAAACCAAACCCACTGACATTGAGTAGATTCCAACTCATGTTCAACTTGTAGGACAGGATAGAATACTCTCATACAGCCTCCTAAGCTGTAAATCTTTATGAAAGCAGACTGCCAAATCTTTCTCCCATGGAGTGGCTGTAGGTTTGAATGGCTGGCCTTTCTGTTAGCAGTTGAGTACTTAGCCAATTGTACCACCAGGACTCTTTAGAGAGAATGTTAAAGGGATTGAATCACTGATGTTGTTGTTGTTATGTGCCATCAAGTCGGTTCCGACCCATAGCGACCCTGTATAGGGTTTCCGAGGGTGTAAATCTTTACGGGAGTAGAAAGCCTCATCTTTCTCCCGCAGAGCGGCTGGTAGTTTCGAACCGCTGACCTTAAGGTTCGCAGCCCGATTCGTAACCACTACGCTACCAGAGCTCCTGATAAGGGTCTAGAAACCTACAAGGGAGTGAAATCTCAGACTTAGGCATGTCTGATACTGAAGTTTAAGCTCTAAAGCTTTTAACCACTAATTTTTTTGCCCTCTGCAAAACTCTTAGAGTTCTGGTGTGTATCTGTAGGATAAGCACTCAACTGCTAACCACAAGGTAAACACTAAAAACCAGTTGCTCCTTGGAAATCCTATGCTGGGTCACTATGAGTCCATACTGACTTAGTGGATCTGTGAATTCCTGGATGCTCTATCTCTAAACTCAGACTATCAAATGACTTAATCTCTTCTGCCTTATCCTTAGGTATTTCTATCCCATAATAGATTTTGGTCCCATGATATAAACTACTTGTTTTTTTGTAAGCTCATATAAAAGTTTCCACTAAGTCATGGTATTGGTATTGTTACTGTTAGGTGCTCTTGAGTCAGTTCCAATTCATAGCAACCCTATGCACAAAAGAACAAAACATTGTCCAGTATTGAACCATCCTCATAATTCTTACTCTTGTGTCCATTATTGCTGCCACCGTGTCCATCCCTTTCTCTGACAGTCTTTCAAGTTTTCACTGATCCTCCACTTTATTAAGCATGATATCCTTCTCCAGGGACAAGCACCTCCTGAAAACATATCTGAAATATGAGAGATGAAATCTCACCACACTAGCTTCTAAGGAACACTCAGATGTACTTCTTTCAACACAAACCTTCTTGTTCTGGCAGTCCATGGCATTGACTTTCAATATTCTTTTCCAACACCACAACTCAAATGCATCAATTCTTCTGCAGGCTTCTTGTCTCACCTTTCACATGCTTATGAGGCTATTGAAAATACTATGGCTTGAGTTAAGCTTACCTTAGTCTTAAAACTGTATCTACTTTTGAACACTTTAAAGAAGTCTTGTGCAGCATAATTATCTGATGCAATATGTCATTGTTTGATTTCTTGGCTCCTGCTTGCATGACTGTTGATTATAGTTTCAGGTCTTTGACTACTTCAATCTCTTCTCTATTTATTGTTATGAAATTTACTGGTCCAACTCTGTGGATTTTTGTTTTCTTTATATTGAAGTGCATCCCATACTGAAGGCTTTGATCTTTTATCTTCATCAGTAAGTATTTTAACTCCAGATGCCATACTCTTCTTAATATAATACAGTTTCTTGGATTATTTGCTCAACATACAGATTGAATAAGTATGGTGAAAGCATACAGCCATGGTGTACACTTTTCCTAATTTTAAACCATTCAGTGGTTTTGTTTGAATAACTGCTTCTTAGTTTTGTTTGAATAACTGCCTCTTGGTCTGTATACAGGTTCCTCATGAGCACAACTAAATGTTCTGGAATAATCATTCTTATCAATGTTATCCATAACTTGTCATAATCAACACAGTCAAAAGTCTTTGCATAGTCAGTAAAGCACAAAATAGTTTTCTGATATTCTCTGCTTTTAGCCAAGGTCTATCTGATATCAGCAATGTTACCCCTAGTTCCACATACTTTTCTGAATCCAATTTGAATGTCTGGCAGTTCTCTGCCAATGTATGGATGCAGCATTTAAAAATTACCTTCAGAAAAATTTTACTTGCATCTGATGTTAATGGTATTGTTTGCTGATTACTGCATTCCTTTGGTCACCTTTCTTTGGAATAGACTAAAATATGGATCTCTTCCAATCAGGTAGCACTCTCTCAAATGTCTTGGCATAAATGAGTAAGTGCCTCCAGTGCTGAATCAGTTTGTGGAGATTATAATTGATATTCTTTCAATTCCAGAAGCCCTGTTTTTCACCAATGCCTTCAGTGATGCTTGCATTTTTCCTTGAATACCATAGGTTCTTTTTTTTTTTTTTTTAACTTCATAAACTACACTTTTAATTTTGGATATCTCCCTTTAGACTTCTTTGTATGCATACGCACATAAGGGTTTTTTCCCTATACAATTCTTACTCTTATCTATATTTTGGTAATTTGTATTTTTGCTTACTAGACTATCATTCATTATTGCTCTTGCTAGTTGCACTTGAGTTGGCTCTGACTCTTAACGACTTTATGTACAAAAGAATGAAACACTGCATCCGCCAAACAATCACTGCTGATTGAGTCCATCACTTTGACCACTATGTCAATTCATCGTGTTGGGGGACCTCCTCTTCTTCACAGACTCTACTAAGCGTGATGTTCTTCTGCAGGGACCAACCTCCTGATAACCTGTTCAAAGAATATGAGATGAAGTCTCTGCATTCTCACTGTTAAAGAGCATTCTGGCTGTACTTCTAACAAAGGTCCGTTCTTTTGACAGTACATGGTATATTCAGTACTTATTGTCCAGCTTATGCATACCTATGTTGTTGTTATTGTTAAATGCCTAGGAGTTGGTTCTGACTCATAGCGACCTAGGGTTTCCGAGGAGCAACTGGTGGGTTTGAGCCACTGACTTTTTTCAATCAAGTGCTTACAATGTTATACTAGAACAGAAAATACCATGACTTGGATTAGGAGCACCTTAGTCTTGAAGGTAACATCTTTGCCTTTTTCTTTCTTTTTTTTTTTTTTTAATACTTTAAAGAAGTCTTTTGCAGCAGATTTTCCCAGTGCAATATGATGTTGATTTCTTGACTGTTGGCTCCATGGGTATTTGTTGCGGATTCAAGTACAATGAATTAAATTCTTGGCAACTTCAGTCTTTTCTGCATTTATTATGATGTTGCTTATTGCACCTAGGATTTAAGGATTTTTGTTATAACCTAGGTTGTAAGAAATTTTGTTTTCTTTATGCTGAGGTGTAATCTATGCTGAAAGTTTTAGTCTTTGATCTTCATCATAAAAGTTTCAAGTCCTCTTTCAGCAAGCAAGTTGAATCATCTGGTTAACACAGGTTGTTAATAAGTCCTCCTCTAATCCTGATTTAGTGTGACCTTGTTCTGTCCAATTGACTGTCTCTTGGTCTATGTACTTGAATAACATAAGTTCTTGACTATATACTATCTCTTGATCATCAACCATTTCTTTTTCGTACAGTGACTTTATGCATTCCTTCCATCTTCTTTTGATGATTTCTGTATTTTTCAATATATTGCCCATTGTTTTTATTGTTGTTAAGTGCCATCTCATCAGTTCTGATTCATAGCGATCCTGCAGAAGGTTTCTAAGGAGTGACTGGTGGGTTTGAGCCACCAATCTTATGGTTACCAGTCCAGTGCTTATTCTATAGCACCATATCAGGACTCCATGTTACCATAGACTCATTCAATATTGCAAGTTAAGGCTTGAATGTTTTCTTCAGTTTTTTTTTTTTTTTTTTCAGCTTGAGAAATACTGAGCATAATTTTCCCTTTTGCTCTTCTAACTCTAGGCATTTGCACATTTTATTATACTTTAGCTTTTTGAACTGCCCTTTGATATTTTCTGTTCAGTTCTTTTACTTCCTTATTTCTTCCATTCACTTTAGCAAAGTTCAGAGTCTCTTCTGACATCCATTTTCATCTTTCCTTTTTTTCCTGCCTTTTGCTTTTTTCCTGTATTATGTCCTAGATGTCATCTCATAGCTCTTCTGGTCCTCAGTTATCAGTGTCGAATGCATCAAATTTGCTCTTGAGATGGTCTCTAATCTCAGGGAGGATATATTCAAGGTCATATTTTAATTCTTGTGGACCTGTTTTAATTTTCTTCAGCTTCAGCCCAACTTGCAATTTATTGTCTGTTCCACAGTCTGTCCCTGGCTATGTTTGGTTGATGATACAGAGCTCTTCTACCATCTTTTCCCAAGATGAAGTAAATTAGATTTCTGTGTGTTCCATCTGGTAAGATTCTTGTATATAATTGCTTTTTATGCAGTTTAACAAAGACATTTGCAATGAATAAGTCATTGGTTTTCCAAGATTATTGTATGCAATCTCTAGATTAATTTATATCACCAAAGCCATATTTTTCAACTATCCTTTCTCTTTGTTTCTCACCTTCACATTCCAATTACCATTACTTATTATATCTTGATTGCATGTTTGATCAATTTTAGACTGAAGATATTGGTAGAATTCTTCAATTTCATCATCACTGGATTTTAGTGGTTGTGTGTAAATTTGGAAAATAATGGTATGAACTGATCTTTCTTGTTGTCATATGGATATTATCCTATCACAGACAGATCTTGACATGCTCCTTTGATCTTGAAAGTGACTCCATTGCTAGTCAATTTGTTATTCCCTGCATAGTAAGCCATGTCACTGTCAGATTCAAAATGGCCAATACCAGTCCATTTTAAGTCACTAATACCTAGGATCCACCACTTGTCTGCCGATTTGTCATAGTCTGATGACTTTTGTATTGCTGTGATGCTGGAAACTATGCCACGGATATTTTAAATACCAGCAGGGTCACCCAGGATAGACAGGTTTCAGCTAAACTTTCAGACAAAGACAGATTAGGAAGAAGGGGAGGCAGAGCTACTGAAGGTTTAGCCACTGAACATCTTATAGAACACCAGTGGAACATAATTAGGTAGTCCCAGAATATTGAATACTGAAACATGGTGAATAGGACCAAGATATTGTTGGATATAGTATCAGATGATGAGCCCCTCAATTTGGAAGGCACTCAGAACGTGACTGGGGAAGAGCTGCCTCCTCAATATAGATATTACTGTGGTGGCGCTATTGGAATAAAGCTTTCAGGACATTCATTAACTTCTGGGGCACATCTCAAATGAGAAGCAACAGCTGTAAACATCCATTAATAATTGGAACATGTACACAATATGAATCTAGGAAAATTGAAAGTTGTAAAGAATAAAAAAGAACACATAAAAATTGATATCTTAGACCTTAGATAGCTGAAATGAACTGATATTAGTCATTTTGAATCTAGCAATCATATAGTTTACTATGTCTAGAATGACAAATTGATAAACAATGGTTACACATTCATCATTAAAAAAAACAAAAACCTATGCCTAAGTCTATCTTGAGGTATAATACTGTCCACAGACAGTATTGTAATATAATAGGATTATAATAGTGTATAAGATAAATTAATACTACTATTCAAATTTACACACCAACAACTAAAGCCAGTGACATGCAATCAAAATACATTAACAATTACTGGTGATCAGAATGCAACCATTGGAAACAAAGAGGAAGCATTAGTAGTTGGAATATATGTCCTTGATAATAGAAAGGATGCCAGAAATTGCATGACAGAATTTTGCAAGACCACTGACTTGTTCATGGCAAATGTATTTTATAAACCACATTAAAAAAGATGACTATACACACAGATCTCACCAGATGTAACATGTTGTTGTTGTCAGGTGCCAT
>NW_006408787.1:862105-880695 GCF_000296735.1 Chrysochloris asiatica | reverse complement strand
GAGAAATACTGACCGTGTTCTTCCCTTTTGGTTTTCTAACTCTAAATCTTTGCATATTTTATTATAGTATTTGGCTCTATCTTCTCGAGCTGATCTTTGAAATTTCCTGTTCAGCTCTTGCACCTCTTCAATTTTTCAAATTGATTACATTTTTGGAAAGAGACAATGGAAAAGTTCCATAGCATCATTCCTGGTGCAGACTTTGAAATAGACCATGAATTGCTCAGATGCAAGTTCAAGTAGAAACTGAAGAAAATTAAAATAAGTTCAGGATAGCCAAATATGACCTTGAACAACTCCCACCTGAATTTAGAGGTCTCAACAGCAGATATGATGAATTAGTCACAACTGACCAAAGACCAGAAGAGCTGTGTGACAACATTTAGAACATCAAACAGAAAGAAAGAAAAAGATCATTAAGAAGCCAAGAAAGAAGGAAAAGACAAAATTCGATGTCAGAAAATATTTTGAAACTTACTTTCCAGCATTTTGAAACTTACTAAAGCATATGGAAGAAATGAGGAGGTAAAGGATCTGAACAGAAAATTTCAAAGGGCAGTGCAAGAAGATAAACTCAATTATTATAACAAATATGTAAAGACCTGGAGTTAGAAAACCAAAATGGAGGAACACACTCAGAATTTCTCAAACGGAAAGAACTAAAGAAAAAAGTTCAAGCTCTGGCTTTCAATGTTGAAAGATTCTACAAACAAAATACTGAATGATGCATAAATCATCTTAAGAAGATTTAAGGAATATGCAGTCACTGTACCCAAAAGGAATAGCCAATGTTCAAAAGGTAGTATCTGATCAAAGTGCTGAAAGAAGTCCAAGGTGCATGGACGGCATGCCGAAGAATAAAGAACTACACAAATAGATGGAAAACAAATTGAAATCTTTCAAAAACCTGACACAGCACTGGAGGCACTTAGTCATCGATTCTAAGAAACCTGGAAGAGAGCACCTGGCCAACTGATTGGAAGAGATCTAAATCTGAGCCCATTCCAAAGAGAGGTGACCAGTTTGAATGTTGAAATCTTCTGATATCATTAATATACCATACAGATAAAATTTTGCTTAAAATAATTCTAAAATTATACATTGAAAGGAACTGGCAGAGGTTCAAGCAGGATTTATATGAGAACTTGGAATGAGGATATCTTTGATGATGTCAGATATATCTTCACTGAAAGCAGAGAATACCACAAATAAATTTGCCTCTGCTTTATTGACTATGCAAGGACTTTATGCATTGTGACAAACTATGAACAACATTGTGGAGAATGGGTTCCAGAACACTTGATTGTGCTCATAAGGAACCTTTACATAGACCAAGAGGAAGTCATTGGAAAGGAACAATGGGTCATTGAAGGTTTCAAAATAAGGAAATGTGTGCACTAAGGTTGTATATTCTCATCATAATTCAATTTGTATTTTTAGCAAATAATCTGAGAAGCTGGATTATATGAAGAAGAACATGGTATCAGCCTTGGAAGAAGACCTTTTAACAAGTTTGATATGCAGATGATACAACCTTGGTTGCTGAAAGTGAAGAGGACTTGAAATACTGATGAATATTATAGACCACAGCCTTCATTGGAGTCCTGGTGTGGTGCTGTGGGTTAATGCACCAGATTGCAAAGCTGTTTGAACTGCTAGGTCAGTGGTTCAAGCTCACCAGCTTCTTGGAAACCCTATACAGGATCACTGTGGGTTGGAATTGTCTCAAAGGCACTTAATAACAACAGCAACAGCCTTCAGTACACGTTGTACCTCAATGTAAAGGAAACAAAAAT
The DNA here is from genome assembly GCF_000296735.1 of Chrysochloris asiatica. Taxonomy (NCBI): domain Eukaryota; kingdom Metazoa; phylum Chordata; class Mammalia; order Afrosoricida; family Chrysochloridae; genus Chrysochloris; species Chrysochloris asiatica. Next base: position 878,899 of record NW_006408787.1, on the reverse strand, counting down.
CCTGACAACTGGACCAATAAATGACATCATGATTAATGGCAAAAAGATTGAAGTTGTCAAAGATTTAATTTTGCTTGGCTCCACTATCAAAACACATGGAAGCAGCAGTCAAGAGAAACAACATAGTGCATTAGGAAAATCTGCTGCACAAGACTTGTTTAAAGTGTTCAAGAGCAAAGATATCAGTTTGAAGACTAAGGTGCACCTGACCTAGCCATGGTATTTTCAGTGGCCTAACATGCATGTGAAAGTTAGATAATGCCACAGAAGAATTGATGCATTTGAGTTATGGATTTAGAGAAGGATATTAGAAGTACTATGGGATGCCAGAAGAACAAACAAATCTGTGTTGGAAGAAGTACAGTCAGAATGCTCCTTAGAAGCCTGGATGGCCAGACTCTAATACCTTAGACATATTATCATGAAGAACCAGTTCATGGAAGAAGTTCATCATGCTTGGTAATGTGGAGGGCCAGAGAAAAAGAGGAAGACTCCCAATGAGATGTATTGGCACAGCGGTAGCAGTAATGGTCTCAAGTGTAAAAACAATTGTGAAGATAATGCAGGACTAGACAGTGTTTTGTTCTGCTGTGTATAAGGTCTCTATAAGTTGGAACCAACTCAACGGTATGTAATAGTAACAGCACTGTCTACAAAATCAAATTTTCTGTGCTCCATTTCATTTTTGACAAGCTCCAATTTTCCTAGTTTCACATCCTATTCCATACATTCCATGTTCTGATTATTAATGGATATTTATAGCTATTCCTTCTCATTCTGAGTTGTCTCCCACTTAAAAATTAATGTCCTGAAATCTTTACTCTATTTGCCACATCATTATCCTCTCTACTTTGAGACAGTAACTCTTCCCTCATTGTATTTTGAGTGTCCTCCAACCTGAGGTTCTCATCTTCTGGCCCTGCATCTGGCAATATTATGGTGCTATTCATAGTGTTTTCATCTTGGGATACTATATCTAACAATGTTCTGCTGATATTCATAATAGTTTTTCCATTATTAAACAAACATTCAGCAGTAATCTGCCTCTCCTTCCTACTCTGATTTACTCTTAAAGCTCTTCTGAAATCTGTTCACCATGGTGACCCTATTGTTATTTAAAACACTGGCATCATAACTTCCAGCATGACAGCAATATGGAAGCTACTACGTACGACAATTTACAGGTGAAAAGTGAATTCAGTCATATGTGCACATGTAAACATAGAGTGTAATCAGTTCCTTTCATGTTCTTTCTTAAATTTCTGATGAAAGCATTTATCAAGAAATACATTGTCAACCCCTGATTTATAGGATTGTCACTAATATATTTTCTAGATATATTTAGTTGCTAAATCAAGGAAATATTCTGGTATTCAAACAGACAAAGGAATTTTTAACAAAACCTTACATATAATATAGACTAAGATGGGAGTCCTAGCATGACACTGTAAGATAAGCACAGGACAGCAAGGTCAGTTTGAATAACAAGGTTGGTGTTTCAAACTCACCAGCCACTCCTTGTAAACGCTAAGATGGTTTGCTATGAGTTAGAACTGACTCAGTGGAACTTAACAGCAACAACAGTATTCAAGCATAGACATATTCTATAACTTAACCTAAATTTTACAAGAACAGAATATATATATGTGACCCTCTTGCTAATTTGATTAGTCTGTGTGTTTGTTTTCATTATAGGGTTCCAAATTAAACTTAGTCAGAAGAACTTGCTTGAATTTGCAAGACAGATATAAAACAGCATTCACTATTTTCTGAAAGTCTTTTCCCAACCATAAGTGATAAGAGAAAGTAAAGTTGCTTGCTGTGTCCAGCTACTCCTCTGGACTTCTGGACTTTCTGATCAACTGTGACTTCAGGCCCATCCCATACATGTGGCTGTGGACAGTAGCAACTCAGAAGTAAGAGTTTCTTGGGCCTCTTCACAAACTTCCATATCATTGTTCTACATGTGTGACTAGAAGGACTTGTCTTCTTTGTTTGTTTTATGACATAATCTCTTATCCAATCTTTCTTCTGATCTTTATTTTATCACAATTATGTATGGTTTTCTTATTCTTTTATTCCTTTTACCTTATTCACAAACACTGAAGAGTGACTTTTTTCTCCCAACAATTAAGACTTTAATATAGATTCATCATGTTATTCATTAGTGTAATGGTCAACAAGAAGGAAAATACTTATGCCAAAATATAGACTTATCAGTGAAAATAATAGTAATATTTTTTTCAAAATAGTGTTGTACTACTGGGGACATTTACATTCCACACAGGACTTGGTGTTTTACTGCCTCGGGTGTTTTTAAAATGATTTGTCATCTGTTGATTTTAAGAGCTAGTGGGCTGAATTTGAAAAGACAAGGAGTAGCAGAACAACTCGGCTCCAAATCCCTGTACATGTTTGCTTTTTGCATGTAATACAAAGGATGAAAATTGCTGGTAAATAATTGACCCTGTTCCTTTTTGTTTTTCCTTTTAAGTCATTATTATGCAACATGAAAATGTGTTCAATTGTAATTAAATGAACCACAAATTATTTATGGAACAGTTTGAAGATAATATGTCAAAGAATATTATGATTCCTGACAGTATATGGACAATGGAAAACCATATATTAATTATTGTTTTGAAAGGATAAAACACTGTTGGAGATCATGTTTGAAATATAAACACTGTATCACTGCAGTATATCATGTATAGCTATAAATTGTATCATACTCTTTTTATTTTATATGCACAATAACTTTTATTGTCATGTTGGAATTTTTCAAACACTTGTTTGTTAGTTTATCGTACTGTGGTGACTTGCATGGTGCTGTGATACTAGAAGATGTATATATATATTGGTGATATTTTAAATACCAGCAATGTTACCCATGGTGAACAGGTTTAAGTTGAGCTTCCAGACTAAGGCAGACTAGGAAGAAGGAGAGGTGGACAACTTCGGAATGTTTAGACACTGGAAACCTTATGAATATCAATTGAACATTGTCAGATAGCATCAGTATACTGAAACATTATGAATATTGTCAGATATAGTGCCAGAAGATGAGCCCCTCAAATTGGAAGGCACTTGAAATGAGACTGGAGATGAGCGACCTTCTCAAAGTAGACTTGACTGTGATGACACAAATAGAGTAAAGTTTTCAGGATCTTCATTTGCTGTAACATTAGCTGTAAACATTCATTGATAATTAGAAAATGGAATGTACAAAGTATGAGGATAGGAAAACTAGAAGTTATCAAAAAGAAATGGAATACTTAAAAATTGATATCCTAGGCACTAATTACCAGAAATGGACTGATATTGGTGATTTTTAATATGACAGTCATATGGATTACTATGCAGGGAGTGACAAATTGAAGAGGAATGGCATCACATTCATCATCAAAAAGAACATTTCAAGATACATCTTGACATATAATGCTGTCTGTGATAGCATAATACCCATCCTACAAAAAGGAGTTAGAAAACCAAAAGGAAAGAATTATGCTCAACATTTCTCAAGCAGAAAAAACTGAAGAAAAAATTGGCTTGCAATATTGAAGATTTCTTCAGGCAAAATATTGAATGATGCAAAAAAGGATCAAAAGAAGATGTAAGGAATACACAGAGTCACTGTACCAAAAATAAATGGTTGATATTTAACCATTTCAAGAGGCAGCACATGATCAAGCACCAATGACACTGAAGGAAATACTCAGGTGCACTGTAGGCATTGGCAAAGAACAAGGTTCCAGGAATTGATAGAATACAAATTGAAATATTTCAACAAACTGATGCAGCACAGGATGCACTTACTCATCTATCCCAAGAAAGTTAGAAGACAGCTACCTGGCCCACTGATTGGAACAGATCCATATTTGTACCAATTCTAAAGAGAGATGAACCAACATGCAGAAATCATTGGACAATGTCATTAATATGACATGCAAGTAAAATTTTGCTAAAGTTAATTTAAAAAATGGCTGCAATAGTACATTGACAGGGAACTGCTAGAGGGACAAGCCACTTTCAGATGAGGACGTGGAATGGGAATTATCATTGCTGACATCATATGGATTGTGACTAAAAGCAGAGAGTACCAGAAAGATGTTTACCTGTGCTTTATTGACTATGAAAAGGTTTTCAACTGTGTGGATTATGAGAGCTATGGATAACATTGTGGAGAGTGAGTATTCTGGAACACTTAATTTGCTCATGAGCAACTTTCACCTATACCAAGAGGCAGTCATTCGAACTGAATAAGTGGGCAGCTAATAGTTTAAATTTAGGAATGGTGTATGCCAGAGTTGTATTCTTTCACCATACTCATTCAATCTGTATGCTGAACAAATAATCTGAGGAACTGGATTATGTGAAGAAGAATGTGGCATTAGGATTGGAGGAAGATATATTAACAACTTGTGATATGCAGATGATACAACCTTGCTTGCTGAAACTGAAGAGGACTTAAATACTTACTGATGAAGATTAAAGACAACAACCTTCAGTGTGGGTTGCACCTCAATGTTAAGAAAATAAAAATCCTCACAACTCGGCCAATAAACAACATCATCATAAATAGATGAAAAAAAAACTGAAGTTTTCAAAAACTTCATTTTGCTAGAATCCATTATAAATACTCATAGAAGCCACAGCCAAGTAATCCAATGACGCATTGCATCTCACAACTGTGGCTATGCATGAGTCCATTGTTACATTAGCTTCTATTATGACACATGGGATCACTGTGAGTCAGGTATGGGAGACACTCAAGAGCAACTGGTTTGGATGGTTGAGGATTTTTGGAGTCTTGGTAGATGCTATAGGTTGAGCACTGGACTGCTAACCACACCAGTAGTTCCTTGGAAACTTTATACTGAGTCTCTATGAGTCAAAAACCACTCAATGCTACATAACAACAACAGTAATAACATGTCTATTTCAGGCTAAGGATGTGTGTCTTCATTTCTTAAAGTTACCACATCAAAATACCACCAAGTGGGTGGCTTTAAAAAACAGAAATCTCTTTTCTAACTTTTCTGGAGGCTAGAATTCTGAATTCAGGCTAGTGCATCTAGGGAAATGTCCTTCTTGGTCTCTTTAAGCTTCTAGTATTCACTGGCAATCCTTGGCATATCTGGATTCATAGATACAATTATGTGCATTGTCACATGATATTCTGTGGACAGCTTGGTGTCTGTACTTGCCTTTAAAAGAAACCACTCAGAAGGTATTAAGTTTAGAACCCATCCACTGTGCTATGACCTAATTAGCATAATGCATCTCTATTTCCAAAAAAGGACTGTAGTTATACACACAGGGTTTGGAAATTTAACATACGTTTTGTGGGGCACAACTCAATATATAATAATGAGCACATACTCATAAACATGAGATCCATGAATTCATGGAGGTCAGACTCCAAATCTAATTAATCATCACATGGATTATACTAGACTTGCCCTCTTGCTTATATGTAATCTCACACCTGGTTTCCACCATCCACCATTTGTTTATTAATTGTTCTATTCCAGTATACATGTGTAGTGGATTTTTATTTAGCTTTAGTCTTGTTGTTGGTGGTATTGTTAGAAACTATTGAGTTGGCTTCAACTCATAGTGACCTTATGCACAACAGAACAAAACACTGCCCAATGCTGTGCCATCCTCACAATTGTCATTATGTTTGAAATGATTACTGCTGCCACTGTGTCAATCCATCATCTTGGGAGTCTTCCTCTTTTTCCCTGATCCTTCACTTTACCAAGCATGATATCCTTCTCCAGGTACTGGTCCCTTCTGATAACATGTCTAAAGTATGAGAGATAAACTCTCACCATTCTGACTCCTAAGAAGCATTCTGACTGTATTTCTTGCAACACAGATTTGTTTGTTCTTCATGCAGTCCTTAATACTTTCAATATTCTTCTGCAACACTATGATTCAAATACATTGATTCTTCTATAGTCTTACTTATTGAAAATGTCCACCATGTCTTCCCAGAGATGTTGTCAATTTGATTTCTGTGTATTCCATCTGCTGAACTCCATGTGTGCAGTCATCTTTTATATTGTTGAAAAAGTATTTGCAATGAATAAGCCATTGGTCTTGCAAAATTCTATCATGAGATCTCCAGCATCATCTCTATGATCAAGGCTGTATTTTCCAACTACTGACCCTTTCTTTTTGTTTCCAACCTTTGCATTCCAATTCCCAGTAATTATCAATATATCATAATTGCATAATTGATCATTATCAAATGGAAAAAGCTGAAGAATTCTTAAATTCATCATCATTGTCTTTAATTGTTGGTGGGTAAATTTGAATAATAGTGGTATTAAGTGGTCTTTCTTGTTGTTAAGTGCTGTTGAGTCAGTTCTGACTCACAGGGACCCTGTGTATGGTTTCTGAGGTCATGCAGATATTATTGTATAACTGACAGCATTGTACTTAAGATAGATCTTGAATGAATTTGGCACCATTCCTCTTCAATTTGTCATTCTGGGCACAGTAGACCATATGATTGTCAGATTCAAAACAGCTAATACTAGTCCATTTCAACAATGCCTAGAATAAATTATGTGCTCCATTTCATTTTGATAATTTCCAATTTTTCTCAATTTATACTTCATACATTCCACATTCCAAATATTAATGTAAGTTTAATAATATTTAGTCTACAAGATTATTGAAGTACAATTATTTATAAATCAGTCCTCCAGTCATAAATATTTAAATATTTTGCAAGTCCAAAGAGTAATATTAGGTTTGCATTTCCTAGGAATAGTTTCAGAGTAACATGATGAAATATAATCCTGTTTTTTATTATTGCTAATGAGGACTATCCTATTAGTAAGTACAACTGAATTTTTGTTTAATATAATATTTTAAGACATGCATTATGCCAATTAGCATACAGACCAATTGATATAAACATCAACTATAAGCTTCATGTTTCCTCAGAGTAGCAGAATAATATTTTTCTGTGTGACTCTCTCTGTTTATGTTATATATTATGCGCATATATTTAAAAATATAACATTTAATACATATATACACATATAAAATAAAATATTTATTATATATATCTCAGAAATAGTGAAATAATGATTGAATTCACAAAATATAAAATAGAAATGATATATAGAAGAAAATCTCTAATTGTATCTTCAAATTATTAACTGTCTTAATATGAGAAGGGAAGGAGCTCTCTGAAAACAGAGGTTTATATTTGTATGTGTTTAGGGTCCCCAAGACAACTCTCAGTTTCAGGTATTTCACTTGAAATACCTATAATTTAGCAAAGGTATTATTATAAAGGTTATAGATTAGTACAATGAAAGTATACTGATTAATATTAGCAAAGGAATATAATACATAGGACAGAGTACAGGAGATATAAAATGCAGCTTTGAATTGTCCCCTCCAAGTGTGCTAGCATACCTCATGTGACTCAAATTTCTCAGGTTAAAACAAACCAAAACAAAAGAACATCTTGTTAGGTAGGATATTGCAGAAGGGCAAGGGTCAACTATTTGTTTGGAATGAGCAAGGTGTAGACATCCAAAATTTGCTGTTATTCCTTTATCACACAGGTCACTCCCTAATATTTGACCTAAGCTGTCTTAAAGCAAAGCAATCATATTGGTGCATCTACATTTAATAAACAATTTATATGACAGATGTCCCTGGATCACGTAAATACTTATAACTTGGCTGCTAACAAAATGATAGGTAGTTTGAGCTCACCCAGAGGCACTAGAGGAAAGTCTAATCAGTCTACTTCTGAAAACTCTTTCACTGAAAACCTTGTTATTGTTGTTGTTAGGTGTCCTTGAGGAGTTGGTTCCAAATTTTGCAATGCAGAATGAAACAATGCCCATTTCTGTGTCATCCTCACAATTGTTATATTTTAGCCCATTGTTGTAGGTTTTGTGTTAATCCATTTTACTGGGGCTCTTCCTCCTTTTTGCTGACCATTCACATTGCTAAACATGATGTCTTTATCCAAGAACTGCTTCTTCCTGAAAACAAATCCAAGTATGAGAGATGAAGCCTGGCCATCCTAACTTCTGAGGAACATTCTCATTGTACTTCTTCCAACACAGATTTGTTTGTTCTTCTTGCAGTCCATAATACTTTCAATAATATTCTTCAACACCGTAACTCAAATGCATCTATTCTTCTATGGTCTTCCTTACTTGTTATCTAACTTTCACATGCAGACGACGTGATTGAAAATATCACTTCAGTCCTCAAAGTGGCATCTTTGCTCCATAACCCTTTAAAGAAGTCTTGTGCAACAGATCTGCCTAATGCAATACATTCATTGATTTATTGAATACTGCTACTATGAGGATTGATTGTGGATCTAAGCAAAATGAAATCTTTAGCAACATCTATTTTTTCTCCATTTATCATGATGTTATTTTTTGGTCTGGTTGTGAGATTTCTCATTTTCTTTACATTGAGATGCAATCCATACTGAAGGCCTTTCATCTTCATCAACTATGTGTTACAAGTCCTCTTCCATTCAAACAAACATGATTGTGTCATCTGCATATTGTGCGTTGTTAATAAATCTTCTTGCAATCATGATGCCTAGTTGTACTTAATATAACCCAGTGTCTCTGATTAGTTGCTCAGTATACTGATTGAATAAGTATGGTTTCCTGATTTAAAACCACTCAGTGTTCCCTTCTTCTGTTCTAAAACTGCCTCTTGGTCTATGTGCGAGTTCCTCGGGAGCATAATTATGTGTTCCGAAATGTACATTTTTTTGCATTGTTATTCATAGCTTGTCACGCTCCACACAGTTGAAAACCTTTGCATAGCTAATAAAGCACAGGTAAACATCTTTATGGTATTTTGTGCTTTCGGTCAAGATCCATGTGACATCAGCAAAAATATCCCTCTTTACATGTCTTCATCTGAATACAGCTTCAACCTTTGACAGTTACTGTATATGTAATGTTACAACCATTTAAAAAAATGATCTTCAGCAAAATTTTACTTGCATGTGGTATTAATGATGTCTGATGATTTCAGCATTCTGTTGGGTCTCCTCTCTTTGAAATGAACACAAATATGGATTTCTTCCGTTTAGTTGGCCAAGTAGGTGTCTTTCAAATTACTTGCCAATTAATTTATTGAAACATTTCAATTTGCATTCCATCAATTCTCAGAGTCTTATTCTTTTTAAATGCTGTCAGTGCAGCTTGGACTTCAACATTCAGTACCATTAACTTTTAATTATATGCTACCTCCTGAAATCATTGACCATTTAACCATTTCTTTTTGGTAACATGACTCTGTGTATTCCTTACATCTTATTCTGATGGCTTCTGCATCATTCAATATTTTTCCCATCAAATTTTTGAATATTTCAAGTTGAAAATTGAAATTTGTTTCAGTTCTTTCAGTTTAAGAAATGTTGAATGTGTTCTTCCAATTTGGGTTTCTACGTCCAGTGCTTTACACATTTCATTGTAATACTTCCTAGTCTTTAACTTCCTTTTGACATTTTTTGGTCAGCTCTTTGACTTCACCATTTCTTTTAGTCACTTTAGCTTACCTACATCTCAAAAGTAGGTTTCAGAGTCTCTTCTGTCTTGTATTTATAATGACCATTTGCTTTCTTTATGTATGATGTCCTTGACGTCGTCCCTCAACTCTTCTGTTCTTCAGTCATTAATGTCAAATGTATCAAATCATTCCTTTAGATGGTTTCTGAATTCAGGTAGGATATACTCAACGTCATATTTCAGCTCTCATGAACTTATTTTAATTTTCTTCAGCTTCACCTGAATTTGAATATGAGCAGTTTATGGTCTGTTCCACAATGGGCTCATGTCTTATTTTGGCTTATGATATTTAGCGTCTCCATCATCTATTCCCAAAAATGTAGTCAGTTTGGTTCCTTTGTATTCTATTTGGTGGGATCCACATGTACAGTCCCTTTTACCTTATAGACAATGTGTTTATAATGAATGTTATTGAAATTGCAAAGTTCTATCATGCCATCCTCATCTATCACCAAGCTATGCTTTCCAATTACTGATCCTTCATCTTTATTTTCAACTTTTACTTTTCAATCAACAGAAATCATAAGTCTATTTTATAGCCTATTTCATCAGTTTGAGACATAAAAATTTTAATAGAATTCTTTAATTTCATCATCATTGGCTTTAGTGATTGGCCACATATTTGAATAATAGTGGTATTAACTGGTTTTCCTTATATACATATAGATCTGATCTTATCACATGTTGTTGTTAAGTGCCGTTGAGTTGGTTCCGACCCATAGCGACCCTGTACAGGGTTTCCGAGGGTGTAAATCTTTACGGGAGTAGAAAGCCTCATCTTTCTCCTGCGGAGTGGTAGTTTTGAACCGCTGACCTTAAGATCTTATCACATATAGGATAGTATTTCAGTATAGAACTTGATATGTTGATTTTGACAATGAATGTGTGACCCCATTCCTCTTGAATTAGTGGTTCCTGGCAGAGTAAAACATATAATTTTCTAATTCAAAATGGCCAATAGCAGTGCCATTTCAGCTTACTAATGCCTTGGATATTGATATTTATATGTTCAATTTAATTTTTAACAATTTCCAATTTTCCTAGATTCAAACTTCATCCATTCCACATTCCAGTTATTAATGTAGTTTGCAGTTGTTTCTTCTCATTTTGAGTTGTGCCTATCAGCAAATGAAGTTTCCAAAAGCTTTGCTCTATCTATGTCATTAAGATCAACTTTACTTTGAGGAGCTAGTTCTTCCAACTTCAGGGGTTCATCTTCTGGCATTATATCAAGCAATTTTCTGCTGCTATTCATGAGGTTTTCAGTAGCTAACCATTCAGAAGAGGTTTGCCTCTCCTTTCTAGTCTGTTTTAGTCTGGAAGTTTCACTGAAACCTGTCCAGCATGGGTGACTCCACTGGTATTTAAAATATTGGTGGCATAGCTTCCAGCATCACAGCAATGCACAAATCATGACAGTGCATCAATTTGACAGATAAGTGGCAGACTGAAAGCCTTTTGTAGCACATTTCTATTCTGACTCATGTCATGTGGTTATGAGTTGGAATTGACTTGGACTTTAAAAAAATATGTACAAACCATATGTATCATCAGTATCAATATACTTAATATTTAGAGGAGCCAGTATGGGGCATGGTAGATTATATAAACAACTAATGATGGAAGAAAATTTTGGCAATAGGCAGGAAAGGAAACCAGCATCAGTTTTTCTCTGCTTTTATTCCCATCACTCTAATTTCTTCTCAAATTAAGAACCTGATTAGAAGCTAAGGATATGGTTAAACATTTTAAAATGTATTTTTTGTATAAAACTCTCTCTTTACTCCTTAATAATCAAGAAAGAAGAAATCGGAGTGCCCTGGTGCCAGTCCCAGCTATTGAAACTATAATTCACCAAAGCATGAAGAATCAAAGTGCCCACCCAAGTTAGAAGCCATATAAAAGAAAGCACAACATTTGCCATCACAGCATTGTGATTTTACCCATAATCCAATCGTATCTTGTGACAAGTTTCCATATATATCTTTTAAATCTGTGAATATGTGCTTTTTACTAATTCTTAGTTTTATATTCTAACACTTGGCTCTTTAACCCATATGAACTGTGTTCTAGTGCATAGTTGTGAAGCTGAGACTTTGCATTTTCTCCCCCAAAATAGATTATTAGCTATTACCACAGGATTCATTTAGCACTTTGCAAGTACTTTTTCTTGGCCCTTTGAATCATGAGATATAGATTGCTTAGAATACGTCTAGCTCTATGAACTATCTACTACATATGGCTCCTTGTTGTTTGTTGTTGTTATGTGCCGTGGAGTCGGTTCCGACTCATAGCGACCCTACACAGGATTTCCGAGGCTGTAAATCTTTACGGGAGCAGAATGCCTCATCTTTCTCCCGCGGAACAGCTGGTAGTTTCGAACTGATGACCCTGAGGTTACCAGCCCGATTCGTAACCACTAAGGTACCAGAGCTTGTACATCATTGGAGAAATCAAAATTGTTCTGCCTTTCTTTTTTCTTGTATCTTAATGAACAGTTTGGGGGATGGTGGTTTTGCATTCTTGTTGTAAAAGTCTGGAGAATGTGCTTCTGCCCTTAATTGAAAAGTTTATCTATTCTAATTTAGTGCTGCAGAAGAGAACTTCTAATTCTCAGTTGTCCAGTTGGTTATGCTTAGTGTGATTGTAGGAAGCAAGTACATGCACATGTTCTGGTAAGTAGGAGTCTGCTAACACTCTATATTGTATGTATTATCTGTTGGCCAGGCCAGGACAAAACAAAACAAAGCAGGAGTTGACTGGGATATAGTAGTTTCAGTCTTTTGTAGAACTGCTGTTACTAAATTGCATTTGGTTTGTATTCATTCCTTGTACTGAAGGATTCTGTGAAAGGCAGCCACACTGAAATCACACTTGTATTTATCATTTAAAGGCTTTACAATGAAGGATGGGGTCCTTCCCATAACCTTGTGTCTCCATTATGCTAACCTTGGGAGGAATTCTTGTCAGGTTTATGAGTCAAGAGTTATTTACCCTGGGTGGTTGCTGGTTGGTTTATCTCTTATGGTCACTGTGTATCTCACGTGAGTCTCTTTTTGGTGTGCCTCTCTTTGATTTCACTGATAGGAAGCTCAGAATGAAATTTGTGACCCATTGCTAGCAAAATGTTTACCACTGACTGAATTTCACTCTCTTGTTTTTTAAGGGTCCTTTGACCTAATTTCATTTTCCATTTAATTATCTGTGGTATTGGATTTTTTTTAATTTTTGTTAAACTTTTTATGGTGAATTGAGTGAAGGTTTACAGGCAAGATTATAAATTTTATATTCAACAAATCACACACTTCGTTTCATCTCAATGATTGTAATTCTCTTCATGCAACATCACTGATCCCTCTCCTCCCTGTGGTTGCTATTTTGATTCCACTTACTTCGTCATCTCTTCTCAACTTGTACTTATATAAATGTTGTCCTTTGAATTTGTAAGATTGACCATTCCATAGGGATTATACCTGACTAGTATTGTTGTCCCTCCTATATACCTATCTACACCTTGAATGAAAATTGGGTCACAAGAGTAATTTCCCTTCCAGACCTGAATGGTGGTCAAAGGTCATAGTCTAAGATTCCTCCAGTCTCTTTCTGACCAGTAATCCAGGTCTTTTTAAAAAATAATTTGAATTTTGTTCCACATTTTCTCCCACTCTACATAGGACCTTCTAATGTGATCTCTGTCAGAACAGTTGGTAGTGATAGCCCTGAACTACCTATTTCTTCTGGTTTCAGAGTCATGAAGACTGATGTTCACATGTTCCATTAGTCCATTGGACTAATTGATTAGAAGCATCTTCAATTCTCATCACTCTTCTTTCTTCCCCACATGAAGAGAACAACAGTTGAACCTTAAATTGTTGCTCCTGAGTTTTTAAGAGCCCAGACATTATACACCAAAGTAATATGTAGAACACTGTTTTTGTGAACTAAGCTATTCCAACTAACCATTGAGTCCTCTGTGAATATAACCCTGAGCTCCCAATCTCAGTAACTCATAGTCTTAAGATATTTGATAATATCTAAGAAGTTTTCATCATTTTACCCATGATGTGATCTGCCACATTCCTAGTTGTGTTTGCAACAAAAGTAAATTGTTGTTGTAAGGTGCCGCTGTTGTTGACAGGTCCTACCATCAAGGACACCTCAATAGCAAGTAACATACTTAATGCTTGTGTCTGAGTTTCTAATACTGTTGTTTTAGGTGCCTTTGAGGCATCTCTGACTCATAGCGACCCTATGAACAATAGAATGAAACACTGCCTGGTCCTGTGCCATGCTCACAATTGTTGTTATGCTTGAGCCAACTGCTGCTGCCATAGTGTCAATCCATCTCATTGGAGATCTATCTCTAGTTTGCTGACTCTGCACTTTGCCAAACATAATGCCCTTTGTCAGGTATTGGTCACTTCAGATAATAAGTCTGACGTATGAGAGATGAAGTATCCCCATCCTTGCTTCTAAGGAACATTATGGCTGTACTTCTTCCCACAGATTTGTTTGTTCTTCTGGTAGTTCAGGTACTTTCAATATTTTCCCCAAACATCATAATTCAAATGCATCAGTTTGTCTGTGGCCTTACTTAATCTTTGTCCTCTTGAAGCAATTGGAAAGACCATGGTGTAGCTTAGGTGCACCAAGACCTCAAACGATGTTTTTGTCTTGAATATCTTAAAGAGGTTATGTGCAACAGATTTGTCTAATGCAATCATTGTTTGATTTCTTGGTGGCTGCTTCCATGAGTGCTGATTATCAATATAGGCAAAATAAAGTCTTGGATTATTTGTTCAGCAAACAGATTAAATAAGTATGGTGAAAGAAAACAGCATGGTTACACACCTTTCCTGATTTTAAATCATTCAATAGCCCTTTGGTCTGCGTTCAGCTTCCTCATAAGCACAATCAAGTGTTCTGGGATACCCATTCTTTGCAATGTTATCCATAGCTTGTCATGATTCACACAGTTTTAAGCCTTTGCATGGTTAATAAAGTACATACAAACATCTTTCTGGTATTCTCTGCTTTCAGCCAAGATCCATTAGAGGTCAGCAATGATTCCCCTCATTCCACATCCTCATCTGACTCTTGCTTTAGTTTCTGGCAGTTATCCTGTTGAAGGTAAATATACATACATAAATGTCTTCTTTCAAACCTTTATATAATTGTCAGTATACTCCCACTCTTCTTCCCATCCCCATTCAGCCTGTGTATCTGTCCATGTTTCTACCCAGTGTTGTTCCAATGTAGTATATAGAACACTATTTACCTCTATTGCTTTTAGCCCTTGTATACTTCCCTGTCTTCATCACTTTTCTGCTAGCCTCCATCTTCTTGTATACCCTTTTTGAGTATTTCCCTCCCCATCACTTGAGGTAACATATGTTCTCCACTCCAGCCAGTGAATTACTGTCCCTTACTTCCCACCCCTGGCAACCATAAAAGAATATTTCTTTTCACATGAAAACATTTTCTTACATTTTTACAATAATGATCACTATAATGATTACAATAGTGATTATAGAATAATTGCATTTTTGTGACTGACAGGTTTCACTCAGCGTAGTAATCTCCAAGTTTATCAGTTATGAGGACTTTCGCAGATTCATTGTTATTCTTCACGTTCGCATAGTGTTCCATTGTGTGTACGTACCAAAGTATGTTGATTCAGGTTTCCATTGATGGGAATTTAGGTTGTCGCCATCTTTTTGGTATTTTGATTAGTGCTGTAATGAATATCAGTGTGCATATATCTGCTTATATCCTTGCTGTTATATCTTGTGGATATATACCAACTAAAATGATTGCTGGATCATATGATATTGCTATTTCAACTTTTCTAAGGAAGCACCATACCATTTTCCACAGTGGTTGAACCATTTTACAGTCCCACCAGCAATGTAGGATGGTACCGGTAGCTCCACACTTTTGCTATCATTTTCTGTTTTCTGGTTTTTGAATTTTGTTGCTAGTTCTGGTGTGTGATGATATCTCCTTGTTGCTTAGATGTGCATATCTCTAATGGCTTATGATAGTGAAAATTTCTTCATCTGTTTGTTGGCTGCTTGAATGACTTCCTTGGTTAAAGTGTTTTTTCATGTCCTGTGCTCATTTATTAACATTTTTTTTCTTGTAGAGGTGTTATAGTTTTCTATAAATTTTAGAGATCAATCCTTTGTCAGATATGACATTGAAAAACTTCCCGCTATCTTTGGGTTCACTTTCTACTCTTGACAAAATCTTTTAATGCACATAAATGTTTAATTTTTAGGAGGACCCAGTCATCTATTTTGTCTTCTACTGCTTGTGTGTTTTTAGTTATGTGTGACAAAGAACTTATGACGTATATTAGAGCCCCTAAGGTTACCAGCTGCTCCACAGGAGAAAGATGAGGGTTTCTACTCCTGTAATAAAGATTTACAGCCTCAGAAACTCTATACAGGGTCACTATGCGTCAGAACCGACTCCACGGGACATAACCACCACCACCACAAGGTTGTCACTACTTTTTCATTAATAATTATTACAGTGTTAGGTTTTACATTTAGGTCTTTTTTCCACATTGAGTTTGTTTTTGTATATGGTGTGAGATATGTGTCTTGTTTCATTTTTCTTCAAATGGCTTTCCAGGTTTACCAGCATCATGTGCTGAAGATTTAATGTGTTTTGGCCCTTTGTCTCATATCAGGTGACTATATATGGATGGATTTACTTTTGTTTTTTCATTTCTGTTCAATTAATTTATGTAGCTTGCATTGTACTAGTACTAGACTGTTTTTATCACTGTGACTGTATGGTAGATTTTGAGATCAGGGAGTTAGAGGCCTCCAACTTTGTTCTTAAGATGAACAAAAGTAAAGCAGTGCTTTACTTTTCCAAGATTTCTTCCCTTTGCATATAAAGTTGTTGTTGTTATGTGCCATCGAGTTGATTTCAACTCATAGTGATCCTGTATAGGGTTTCCAAGGAGTTGTTGGTAAATTTGAAATGCTGACCTTGTGGTTCAAACAGACCTTGCAGTCCAGTGCTTCATCCTACAACACCACATCAGGACTCCTAAAAAGTTTGTTGCTGTTGTTAAGTAATCAGTTGCTCCATATAAAATTTGTTGTTGTTGTTAAATAATCAGTTTCTGCATATAAAGTTTGTTGCTGTTGTTAAGTAATCAGTTTCTCCATATAAAGTTTGTTGTTGTTGTTAA
>NW_006408787.1:852409-861204 GCF_000296735.1 Chrysochloris asiatica | reverse complement strand
TTTTAAAGTGTTGAAGAGCAAAGATGTCAGCTTGAGGACTAAGGTGCACCTGACCCAAGCCATGGTATTTTCAATAACCTCATATGCATGTGAAATAAGGAAGACACATTTGAGTTATGGTGTTGGAGGAGAATATTGAAAGTGCCATGAGCTGCCAAATGAACCAACAGATCCATTTTGGAAGAAGTGCAACCAGAGTGCTTCTTGGAGACCAAGATGGCCAAACTTCGTCTCTCATACTTCGGACATATTGTCAGAAGGGACCAGTTGCTGGGGAAGGATATCATGTTTGTTAAGGTGGAGGGTCAGAGAAAAAGAGGAAGACCCCCAACGAAATGGATTGGCCAAGTGGCAGCATTGATGGACTCAAGTGTGGCAATAGTAGTGAGGTTAGCACAGGATTGGGCAGTGTTTTGTTCTGCTATGGGTCGGTACCTACATGATAGCTCCTAACAACAACAACAACTCTGGTGCCTGTTTGCAAAGGGAATGTTTTCAGGTTCTTTCCATTGAAAATAATGTTGACTGTTGGATTTGTACATATGATCTTAATTATGCTGAGAAAATTCCTTTCTAACCATACTTTATTGAGCATTTTTATCAGGAATGGATGTTGGATCTTGTCAAATACTTTTTTTTCTCTCTATCTATATAATCATTTGTTTTGTATTTTAATATGTGATGGCTTACATTGATTTTTTTCTAATATTAAACCATCCTTGTATTCCTGTTATGAATCCTACTTGGTCATGATATATTATTATTTTTGATATGTGTTTTTTCATATGTGTTGTTGTTGTTTTGATATGTAAGCCACCACGTAAGTACTCACTTCATCAAATATATTTGTGAGTCCCTCATCCTTTTCTATGTTTTGGGATAGTTTGAGAAAAATTAGTATTAACACTTCCTTGAACATTTGAATGTTAATTAGGTAGAATGTTCCAATAAAGTAATCTGGTTTTAGGCTTCCCTTTTATTGGGAGTTTTTATTGACTTGATCAATTTCTTCTGTTTTTATAAGTTTGTTCATGTTTTCTACTTCATTCAGTGTTTGTTAGATAGGTTACATTTTTCTAAAAATGTATCACTTTCTTCTAAATGTTCAAAGTTTTTGAAGTACAATTCTTCACAGTATTCTTTTATTACGCTCCCCCCACCCCCAACTGGTTCTGTTGTGACTTTACCCTAATCATTTCTTATGCATCTTATTTGCATCTTCTCATTTTTTTCTTTTTGTTAGATTTGCCAATAATTTGTATATTTCATAAATTCTTTCAAAAAGTCACCTTCATGTCTTGCTGATTCTTTCTATTGTTTTTCTGTTTTCTTATGTATTTCTGCTCTAGTCTTTCTTATTTTTCTGGTGATTGTAGGCTTACTTTGCTGATCTTTGTTAGTTGTTGGAGATAAATTAATGTGTCAATTTTGGTTCGTTCTTCTTTTGGGATGTTTGTGTTTATTGCTATAAATTGTTCTCTAATCACTGCTTTTGCTTTGTCCCAAAGTTTTTGGTATGATATGTGTTTGGTAATATTTGATCAAAGGAAATTTTTTATTTAATTTTTCATGTATTCTATTACCCCTGTAGCTTTTAAGTAGGATGTTATCAATTTCCACATATTTTAGGTTTTCCCTTGATCTTACTAATATTGGTTTCTAATTGTATAGCATTGTGATGTGAAAATATGCTTTGTAGCTTTTCAATGTTTTTTTGTATTTATTGAGGCTTGTTTTGTGACTTAACCTATGCTCTATTTTGGAGAATATTCCATGTGCATTAGAAAGTGATTTCTATTGTGCTGATGTTGGGTTGCTTGCTCTGTAAAATCTATAAGGTCAGTTTGGTTGATTGTGTTGTTTAGTTTTGTGCTTGTGTTGAGTTTCTTTCTAGTTCTGTCCTTTATCAAAGTGGCGTATTAAAATCTCCCACTATTATCGTAGAGTTGTCTATTTCTTTCTTCAATCCTATTAGAGTTTTATTTGTGCATTTTGAGGCTCTTTCATTGGGAGTGTATATCATCTTGTTTAATTGACCTTTTAATCCTGAAATGTCTCTGTTTTATCTCTTATGCTGGTATTTGTCTTAAAGCTTGTTATATCAGAATTTAATATTGCCAGTCCTGATCAATTTTGATTGCGATTAGCTTGATATATATTTTTCCATTCTTTTGATTTTAGCCTATTGTTGGCTTTGTGTGTAAATGTTTCTGTATACAAAATGTTGAAGGATCTGTTTTATTATCCATTCTGCTATTCTCTGCCTTTTTATTGGTACATTTAATCTATTAAAATTCAGTGGAATTATCAATAGGTATGGATTGATTGCTGTCATTTCTCTGTGTGTCTTTTTGTGGTGCTGCTGGTGTCTTTCTACTGTATATTTTTCTGTGCTGAATTCATTTTGTTTTCGTGTCATTATCTTCATTGCTGCTGTTTTAATGTTTACAAAATCTTCACAGTTTTCCCTTTTCTTGATTTGATGTGATTAAATGCCATCAACTTTTTTCCAACTCATAGTGATCATGATTACAAGAAGCAGCTGGTGGTTTTTAACTGCCAACCTTGTGGTGTTAAGAAAAGTGCTGAACCTACTGCGCCAACCCAGGAGCTGAATGAGAAGGTATATTGTCTGCTGTTGTTGGGTCTAAGTCCAAAGGACTCCCTTTTGCATGGCTTATTTATTACAAATTCCTTTACTTGACGTTTATCTGGAAAAGTTCTGATCATTTTTGAGGGGCAGTTTTGCTAGTTATATGATTCTTCATTAACAATTTTTCTCTTTCAGAGTTTTGTATATGTCTACCTTTTGTTTTCTTGCTTCCATGGTTTCTGCTGGGACATCAGAGTTTAATCTTATTGGTTCTCCTTTGTAAGTAGATTTTTTTGCTTTTCCTGAGCTGCTTTCAGGATTCTTTCCTTGTTTTGGTTTTGGAGAGCTTGAGTATGATATATTTTGGTGATTTTATTTTGGAGTATAATCTGTTTGGGGTTCTTTCAGCTTCTTTAATTCTTATCTTCTCATCTTTCAGTATTATAGGAAAGTTTTCTCCCAACAGGTCTTTGACTATATTTTTTGTGATTTTCTTTTTCTCTTTCTTTTCTGGAATTATGACCAACTGTAAGCTACTCATCTCCATGTTGTTCCACATGAACCTTAGCCTTTATTCAGATTTTTTCTTTTTTCTGATTGTTATTCTAGCTTATCAGTATTGAGTAAGTTGTCTTTAAGCTTACTAATTAATGCTTTCATTGCTTCAAATCTGCTCCTTTGCTCTTTCAATGTATTGTCCATTTCTGAAATCTTCATGTCATTCTTCTATAGTTTTATTAGCAGGTTTCGTATTGTTTCCAATCATTTATCTATTTTGTTTTCTTGTTCCTATAGTATTTTTCTGAATTCTTTTTTGTTTTCCTCAACCATTTTGTCAATCATTTGGAAGTACCTAAATATCATTCTCTCGGATTTTTTTTCTCCTCAGGTAGTTCCAATGCCTTTTTATCCTCAAAACATTTTCTAGTTTTGCCTCTTCGTCATTTATTTGTCACACTGTCTTGTTTCTTTGTGTGAAAAGAAAATTTCTGCTACTTTCAAGACTTTGTATTGTTTTTGTATTTGTATTAAGTTGATGATTTTATAATGGTGTCAACAGGCTCCTGGTGGGCGATATTAATGGATGGGTTTGTGCACCATTCTCTGTTCCTTGTTCATGTAGTTTAGTTCAGAATGGATTTACCTGATGTTGGTGGCTGTTGTAGATTCAGAGTATAAGAGGTGACATTGGCTCTTGCCCAGTGGTTGGACTGTAGAGGACACAGTTGGGGCTGGACTGCATCGACATGGTTGTTGTTTCCTGTTAGGTGATGCAAGAAATGAAAACACACAATAGGGAAGAAAACAAAAAGCAAACAAGCAAGCAAACAACAGCACAATATAAAATAACAAAGGAAATAAAAAGCAGGCAACAGCTAGAAAAAGAATGCAAAAGTCAAAAAGAGAGACAAGAAAGAGGAAAAGAAAAGTGAGTAAAATAAAAAAAAAAGAAATAAACAAAATCATGTAGAGGAATGAATGAAAGGAAAAGAGATCAGAGAGTTGTATAGAAAGAAAAGAGAAGAGAGTTGTTGGGGAAGTGAATCAGAAATGAAGAAAAACTGAATACTGAGATAGGACAGAAAGCAAGGGAAACGAAGAGGAAGGAAAAAATAAACAAACAAAAACAATTAAAGGAACAAAACAGGGTAGGTGCCAGACCCAGAGAGGAGAAAATTCTGGGTTTTCCTGTCAGGCGGGTGGGAAAGGATTAGTTTGCAACACTCTCATTCCTAACTGATGTGATCTGTTCTGTACACCAAATCTGGATGTATGTCTGATACAGACCTCAAAGCTGCTGGGAATCAGAGTCCTGATAGTCCAGAACTGTCCAGAATCAGCTCTGCAGGTCTTGAGTCCAGATGCAAAAGTTGGCGCTTCTTGCTCTTCACACACTCTGATGTGCATATGACTACTCAGGGAGCAGGACCTTCACTGGGAGGGTACATGAGTGTGGGCTGGCCACTCCTCTGGTTACCAGGGAAATATATGGGACTAGAAAAAATTCCCACCTGTCACTCTGCTAATATGTGTTATGCGTCTGTGCCTCCTACTGCCCTTTTGCCTTCACAGTGTCCTGCTAAAGTTCTAGATGACCACATTGCACCCAGTTGACAGATACAGATTGTCAGTCTTCTTTTTATTTCCCCACATGTCTGTTTAGCTGCTTCTTCTAGTGAGGGCTAGTCCAAGACTGACCAGGGATGCTTCTGCTGATTTGAGTAAGGTATGCCCAAACAGGGTTTAAACATATAGCTAAACTTCTATGCTCACCTCCATCTGACTCCAACCTCTGGGAGAGCAGGAGCTTTCCTGGGGTATATGCATGTGTAGATGTGCCACTACTCTGGTCACCAAGGGGGGATGGGGAATAGGAAAATAATCACACCTTTAGATAAGCAAACCGCTGGAAGGTTTCAGCATGCCAATATGCTTTCTTGTCTCTGAAGTGGCTCATAAAAGCTCAAGATGACTTTGCTGTTGCTGGTTGGCTGGCTCAGGTAATCAGCCACATCTGCTCAAATCTCTCTCCTAGTAGGAATGCAATCCACTTCTCTATTTCTTCATCTGGAGCTCAGGGTCCAGGACTATCATCTACACCTATTTCCTTTGGTTTTTCATATCTTTGTTGTAGAGGGTCTGTACAGCCTTTCTGCCTAGTCTGCCACCTTGCTGCCCCCCAGTACTGATATTTTTTGATAAATAATGATTTGTCTTTGCTTATATCCTGAATCTTGCCTGAAGCCCTATAAATGATCCTAACCCTGCTTCTTAGGTAGGCATTTGGTGGCAGATATCTCCTTGTCTCCTTGCATCTGTAGAGAACAATAAAGCTGATTCTTTATTGGTCTCACATACTTGGCAAGCAGAGATCTGAGGTTTCAGTCTGCATAGCTAAGATAGTCTTATAAAGTCATGACATAGTTTTTATATTTTTATTCTAATATGATTAGTTGTTTCTCCCTTTAACTACACTATTTGAGAACCCTATACAGGATCACTTATAAGTCAAAACTGATTGATGCCACTTAACAACAACAATATGTACCTTATGGTAAACTTGTATAGAATTATTTATTTTAGAAATCAGCTGATAGC
The DNA here is from genome assembly GCF_000296735.1 of Chrysochloris asiatica. Lineage (NCBI taxonomy): Eukaryota > Metazoa > Chordata > Mammalia > Afrosoricida > Chrysochloridae > Chrysochloris > Chrysochloris asiatica. The sequence goes on along the minus strand of NW_006408787.1, from coordinate 855,512 downwards.
TAGTTGGAGTCCTGGTGTGGCACTGTGGGTTAATGCACTGGACTGCAAAGTCATTTGAACTGCAAGGTCAGTAGTTCAAGCTGACCAGCTGCTCCTAGGAAAACCCTATACGGGGTGGCTATAGGTTGGATACTAGATGGCACTTAACAACACAGCAACAATAATTGGAGTCCTGGTGTGCTGCTGTGGGATAATGCACTAGATCACAAGGCCGGTTTGAACTGCAGGGTCATTGGTTCAAACTCACAAACTGTTCCTCGGAAACCCTATACAACATCGCTATGAGCCGTAACTGACTCGATGGCACTTAGCAACAATTAAATCCTGTTTTTCCTCAGGTCAGTCATTTTCCATTGATAAAAATCAACTACAGACAAAATCCCCTCTAAGGCTGAAACTCAAAGGGAACACATGAGTAGGCATGTAAATTTTCTGAGGACCACACTGGTGTACTGGTAAGCAGAAGACGGGGAAAAGCAGTAATGAAGAAATGGGCTGAATTCAACCATGTTCCACAGACTCCCGTTGACCTGGAGATGAGAGAGAGAAGAGAAAGTGCTGGTTGTTCCAAAGTATAGTGATACCTGCAGACACCTGAGCCCATGGACAAGGACATAGTCACAGAGGGCTAGAGCTGAGAGCAAAGCATCCAGCTGATATGAAGTGAGTGGAGGCACACAAAAACACCCAAAGTTGCAGATAGTGCCCATTTGACCTAGCCTCAATGGCTTGATTATCAGAACTCAACTAGAAGAAGATAAAAAAACAAAAGAAAACAACAACAATTTTTGATAAACAAAATGAAGGTAAATTGCTACAATTTGATGAACTTGACCTATACTCATGGAGTTAGTAACTCTAAATACCAACAGAGAAGGAAGGAGTCTTCACGTCAAGTATCAATGCTATCCCCTCTGTACACAGATAGGGATGGGCAACTTAGACATTGGCTACCTAAAATGTTGTTGTTGTTGTTGTTAGGTGCCATTGAGTTGGTACTGACCCATAGCAACCTTATGCACAGCAGAACGAAACACTGCCCAATCCTGGGCCAACCTCAATGCTGTTGTCATGCTTGAGTCCATCGATGCTGCCACTTGGCCAATCCATTTTGTTGGGGGTCTTTCTCTTTTTCTCTGACCCTCCACCTTATCAAATATGATATCCTTCTTCAGCGACTGGTCCCTCCTGACAATACGTCCAGAGTATGAGAGATGGAGTTTGGCCATCTTGGCCTCCAAGGAGCACTCTGTCTGCACTTCTTCCAAAATGGATCTATTGGTTCTTTTGGCAGCCCATGCCACTTTCAGTATTCTCCTCCAACACCATAATTCAAAGGCATCAATTCTACTGTCTTCCTTAGTCACTGTCCAGTTTTCACATGCATATGAGGTTATTGAAAATACCATGGTTTGGGTCAGGTACACCTTAGTCCTCAAGCTGACATCTTTGCTCTTCAACACTTTAAAAAGGTCTTGTGCAGCAGATTTGCCTAATGCAATATGTCGTTTGATTTCTTGACTGCTGCTTCCGTGAGTGTTGATATAAGGTTTTCAGTGACTAAATATTTGGAAGCAGTTTGCCACTCCTTCTTCCTAGTCTGTCTTCATCTGGAAACTCATCTGGGAGCTCATCTGGAAGCTCACCATGGGTGACCCTGCTGGTATTTAAAATACTAGTGGCATAGCTTTCAGAATCACAGCAACTCACAAGCCACCACAGTACGATAAACTGACAGAGAAGTGGTGGTACCTAAAATGAGGGGGCGATAAAGGCACGGAGTGACTGTCTTACAAGGTTTCAAGGGGGAGTTTAGTTTAATAGTGTGTGGGCAATAAAGAGTCCCCACTCAATAGTTTTCATCTTGTCTAGATGGGCCTGGTTAAAAAGAGATGGGGATAAGATTCTTATGATTCAATAGTGAGTAATTGTTATCATGACTAGTTGTGACTGTCATAATTGTAAAGGTAGAAGTTTTGTAACAAAAAATGGGGACTAGTTAATCTTACAGTCCAGAAACAAAGGACTCTAGAACCATCAAGGGAGAAGAGCACAAGTGGAATGCTAGACCTTATCCACAAGTAACAATACCAGAGATGGAGGCAGAGATGGGAACATGGAGAGAGGGAACAGCTGAGGACTCTAGATTCATGGAAAGAGAGGGACTGAGAGCAGGCAGCCAGGAAGCTGACTTGCAGAATGTGCCCTTTGATGGTTTAAATTATTATATATGCCTGAGTGTTGTTGTTTTTTTCTAAAGTGCTAAAGTGAATAGAGAGAAATACTGTTAACTGATGGTACATGGAGGGCATTTATAATCATTGTAATTAAACAAGGTTTATGATTTGTTGAAAGTAAAACTGATAATCTGCCCTGTAAACTAGCACTCAAGCCACAATAAAAACCTTTAAAAAATCAACTACAGGAGAGAAAGGCTATTTGTTCATAAATGCAAAGTGTACTACTTTCATTTCCCCAGTGGAATGCTCGTATTTAATCAATTTTCACTTTTTTTTAGAAGTGTTGATATTTCCGTTCTTATTAGAGAGTTTCTCTGACAATATCCAAGACATCATGGACATTTTAGGCTTCAGATTATTTTATGGATTTGATTACAGGGAAAATTTCAATTATTGGTCGGTAGAAAAATAGTACTTTTTTCCTCAAGTGGTTCATATCTTACCACTGTGTCCAGAAAGAATTTTCTAAAACCCCAGTGACCTTTCCTGGTAACAGTCAGACAATTGCCATAGGCTACACTCTGGTAGCATAGTGATTATGAGTCAGGTTGCTAACCTCAAGGCCAGCAGTGTGAAACTATCACCTGTTCTGCCAGAGAAAAATGAAGTTTTCTGCTCCCATAAAGATTTACAGCCTCAGAAACCCTATACAGGATCACTATGAATCAAAACTGACTCCACGGCATACAACCACCACCACCACCAAAGTCTGCATAAATATATTTCTAAGACACTTCCAAAATTATATCTGACTGTGGCTCATAGTAACCTAAAGACATTGGAAGACAGGAGCATGTTTAGCAATTTGGACATGGTCTTCTTTTGTTCCGGTCCCTGTGAAATACAGCTTTTCCCTGTAGTTT
>NW_006408787.1:850925-852259 GCF_000296735.1 Chrysochloris asiatica | reverse complement strand
GGCTGGTAGTTTCAAACTGCTGACCTTAAGGTTCGCAGCCCGATTCGTAACCACTACGCTACCAGAGCTCCTTATACATAGAGTATAAGGCCTACAAAATTCAAATAAACTAACCAGACTGCAAGATAATTTATTGGTACCTTCAGTTTCTAGAAAAATTTTGCAATACATATGTTATTAATAATAATAATAAACTAGTTGCTGTTGTTTTTACTCCAACTCATAACAACACATGTGTTTCAGACTAGAAAGAAATAGTGCCCCATAGGGGTTTCAATGGCTGGTTTTTCAGGAAGTAGGTTTTCAGGTCTTTATTCTGATGTTCTTCTGGGTGGATTCCAACTGCCAGCCTTCCAGTTAGCAGTCAAGTGCTTAACTGTACTACCTAGGGATGCCTTTCCTCCACTCAGGGAAATTTTAATAAAACATCATAATTATAATTAATTGCTGTTGGTAAGTGCTCTCGACTCTGGTCTGATTCATAGCACCCCTGCATAGGATTTCTGAATAGCAACTGGGAGTTTTGAACTACTGACCTTGAGGTTAGCAGTTAAGTGTTTAGCTTAAGCACCCCATAAGGACCCTTGAATTCATGTTTATTTAAGAAGAATTTACTAAGTGGCTACTATGTGTCTGACTTTAGTCTAGGCTCTGTGTACTCTGCAACCATTAATAAATTGAAAGAGCTATAACTTTCATGGAGTAGAATCTGATGAAAGAGTAAGAAAAATATTAATTCAGTATAAATTATGAATTTATTTACTATCATGTTGATTAGGTACTGTTGATTCAGTTTTCATCTCATAGAGAACCCAGTATAGAATAGAACTTTCCCATAGTAGTTCCCAGGCTGTAATCTTTGTAGTATCAGAGTGCCAGGTCTGTCTTCTGTAGAGCTGCTGAGTGGGTTAAAACCACCAACTCTTTGGTTAGTAGTAGGATGCCTGAATGCTGTGCCACTTACATCCATTAATTTATTTAATAAATCTTATAAAACATTACAGCAGATGTCAGTAGCCAGGCCATTTTGTAGAAACATCCATCTATGTGAACAAGGGATTTTCTGGAAAACAAACTATGAGAGGCAGCCCAAAAGAGTTGCACATTTATAATCTCTATTAGCAAGGCGCTCTGGTAGCGTAGTGGTTACGAATCAGGCTGTGAACCTCAGGGACAGAAGTTTGAAATGACCAGCTGCTCCGTGGGAGAAGGAAGGATGAGGATTTCTGCTCCCATAAAGATTTACAGCCTCGGAAACCCTGTACATGGTCACTATGAGTTGGAACCGACTCCATGGCACAAGCAACAATTAGCAGCTTTTGCAATCCTGTTGT
>NW_006408787.1:827654-846437 GCF_000296735.1 Chrysochloris asiatica | reverse complement strand
GCCTTCCCCATACCTGCCACCAAAAGCAGTACTCTGACCCCCAACGCCACTTTCCCACTGTACTTTTAATATTTTCAAACACCTAACTCAAATCCATCAATTCTTCTATAGTCCTTCTTATTCACTGTCCCACATTCAAAGCATATATGAAAATAACGTGCTTTGGGTCAGGTACACTTTAGTTCTCAAACCGTTATCTTTGCTATTGAACACTTAAAACAGCTCGTATGCAGGAGATTTGCCTAATTCAGTACGTAGTTTGATTTCTTGACTGCTGCTTCTATGAGAGTTGATTATGGATCCAAGCAAAATGAAGCCTTTAACAAATTTTATTTTTTCTTCATTTATTATGATGTAATTTATTGGTCCAGTTGTGGAGATTTTTGCTTTCTTTACGTTGAGGTGCAATCTGTACTGAAATCTGGAGTCACTGATCTTCATCAGTAAGTATATTCAGTCCTTCAGATTGTTAATGACTTCCTTCAATCTTGATGCCATGTTTTTCTTCATGTAATTTAGATTCTCGGAATATGTGCTCAGCATATAGATTTAGTAAGTATGGTGAAAGAATACAACCCTGGTGAATACCATTCCTCATGTTAAAACATTCACTATCCACTACTGGTCTGTCAGTTTGTCGCACTGTGGTAGCTTTCATGTTGCTGTGTTGCTGGAAGCTATGCCATCAGTATTTTGAATGTCTGCAGGGTCGTAAGTGATGTAGATTTCAGCTGAGCTTCCAGAATAAGACAAACTCGTAAGACGTGCATGATGACCAACTTAATGGCCAGGTCGTCTGGCTCCATGGCTTCCTTGGTGTAGTTCTCCAGGAATTCTTGCCCTGTCTTGGCTCCACGGCCCATAGCGTTAGCTTTCCAGGCATGGTAGGTGCCTGGAGGGTCGGTCTGGTAGAGTCTGGTTGTGTCATCAAAACCGAAGGCCATGATGAGAGCAAAGATTCCAAATGGCCTATGCCCGTTGCTCTGCGTGTAGTGCTGCTTCAGACTGACGATGCAGTGGGTGATGTATTACACAGTGGCCGGGTCCTCCATAATCAGAGGTGGTCTGGCACTCCACCTGGGCCCTGTTGAGAACAATCCTCGCATCGGCAGTGAGGCCTGCGAACGCCATGCAGACATGGCCGTCCAAAGCACAGATCTTCCACACCGTCCTCTCTTCCTGGAGTGTAGCCAGGGATTTCTTCTCCACTCCAAAAACAACAATGTCTCATTCATTAATGCCAACCACAGTAGAGCCCTTCTTCATGGTCTCCTGAGCATACTCCGCTTGGAAGAAGTGGCTGTTGGGTGAGAAGATAGTGATGGCACGGTTGTGGTTTATAGCCTGGTGCTGTGCTGCCTATTCTGGAGACTTTTGGATGCACTACTGGATCGCTGGGGAGATCTGACTTATTCATGTTTTAATCTTCTGTCACTGTATCTGAAAATGTTCAGCTTCTATTCACTGGTTTCCAGTGGCTAACCATTCAGAAGAAGTCTTTCTTTCCTACACAAAAGCCACTACAGTATGGCAAATATACTGTATAACGACATCTTAACTGTCAAGCCATCGAGAATCCTGGTCCTCTTCACTGTCAACAAGCAAGATTGGATCATCTGCACCCTACAAATTGTTAATGAGTCTTCCTCCAATTCCGTTCTTCATATAATCCAGTTTCTTGGATTATTTGCTCAGCCTACAGACTGAATAAGCATGGTGAAAGAAAACGACCCTGAGCAAATCTGTCCTGATTTTAAACCATTCAGTGCCCATTTGTTCTGTTCTAAAGATTACCTCTTGATCTATGTATAGTTTCCTTGTGAGAACAATTAAGTGCTCCAGAATACTCATTCTCCATAATGTTGTCCATAGCTTCTAATGATCCACATATTCAAAAGCCTTTTGCATATTCAATGAAGCACAGGTAAACATCTTCCTGGTATCCTCTGTCATCAACAGATGTCAGGAATGATATCCCTTGTTTCATGTCCTCGTCTGAATCTGCCTTGAACCTCTGTCATGTCCCTGCTAATGTACTGTTGAAACCATTTTTTTTATTACCGTTAACAAAAATTTACTTGCATGTGATATTACTAATATTGTCTGATGATAACTACATTTAGTTGGATCACCTCTTTTTGGAATGACACAAATATGGATCTCTTTCAATCAGTTATCCAGGTAGCTGTCTTTCACATTTCTTGGTATAGATGAGTGTCTCCAGTCCTACATTAGTTTGTTGAAAGATTTCTTTTTGCATTCCTTCAATTCTTGGAGTCTTGTTCTTTGCCAATGCCTTTAGTGCATGTTCAAGTTCTTCTGTTAGTACCATAGGCTTTTAATCATATGCCTACCATCTCTTGAAATAGCTATGTATCAGCTATTTCTTTCTGGTGCAGTGACTCTACATATTCTTTCCATCTTCTTTTGGTGCTTTCTGCATCATTCAGTAATTTGCCCACAGAATCCTTTAGTATTGCAAATTAAAGTTTAAATTTATTCTTCAGTTCCCTCAGTTTTAAGTATTGCTAAGCATGTCCCTTTTGGTTTTCTTACTCCAGACCTTTGCATATTTCGTTTTAGTATTTGATTTTGACTTCCTGAGCTTCCCTTTGAAGCTCTCTTTTCAGCTCTTTTACCTCTTCATTTCTTCCTTTTGCTTTAGCATCTGTATACTGGGGAGCAAGTTTCAGAGTCTCTTCTGACATCTCTTTTGATCTTTTCCTTCTTTCTTGCCTTCTTAATGACTTTTTTGCTTTCTTCTGTATGATGCTCTTGATGTCATTCCACAACTTTAATGGTCTTATTTCATTAATGTCAAATGCAACAAATCTGTTCTTCAGATGATCTCTAAATTCAGGTGGGATACATTCAAGGTCATATTTTAACTCTTGTGGACTTGGACTTGCTCTGATTTTCTCCAGCTTCAGCCTGAAATTTCATATAAGCAATTGATGGTCTGTTACACGGTCTGTCCCTAGTCTTGTTTTGGCTGATGAGATGGAGCTTTTCCACCGTCTTGTTTCATATCCTCAGATGTAGTCAGTTTGATTTCTACGTATTCCTTCTGGTGAGGTCCATGTGCCTAGTCATCTTTTATGCTGTTTATAAAAAATATTTGCAATTGGCCTTATAAAATTTTCTTATGCAATCTCAAGCATCATTTCTTTCACCAAGGCCATATTTTCCAACTACTGATCTTCCTCTTTGTTTTCAATCTTTGCATTCCAATCACCAGTAATTATTATTATATCTTGATTAAGCATGTTTGATCAATTTCAGAATCAAGAATTTCATCATCACTAACTTTAATGGTTGGCATATAAATTTGAAGTCTTCCTTGTTGTTATATGGACATTACCTTACCACAGACATCATTGTACTTCAAAATAGATCTTGAAATGTTTTTTGATGATTAGTATAAATCCATTCTTCTCAATTTGTCATTTCTGGCATAGTAAAATATGTGATTGTCAGATTCACAGTGGCCAATACTAGTACCTTTCAGCTCACTAATGCCTAGAAGATCAATGTTGATGCATTCCATTTCATTTCTGACAACATCCAATTTTCCTAGGTTAATACTTTGTGCATTCCATGTTCTGATTATTACTGGATGTTTGCAGTTGTTTCTCCTCATTTTGAGTTGGGCACCATTAGCAAATGAAGGTCCCAAAAGCTCTGCTCCATTCAGGTCATCCTGGTCAACTCTACTTTGAAGATGCAGCTCTTTCCCAGATGTATTTTGAGTGCTTTCCCACTTGAGGTGCTCATCTCCTGGCACTATACTTGACAATATTCTGGTGTTATTCATCAAATTCCAATATTCAATATTCTGGTACTTTCTTACAGAGTTACACTGTTATTCATTAGACTTTCAGTGACTAAACATTCAGAAGTAAATTTCTCTCCATTTTTTTAATCTGTCTTAGACTGGAAGCTCAGTTGAAACCTGTCCACCTTGGGTGACAATTCTGGTATTCAAAATACCAGTGGCATAGTTTCCAGCATCATAGTAACATGCTAGTAACCACTGCCCTACAAACTGACAGATGAGAGTAGTGGTTTAAATGTTAAGTAGCCTGAATATTAAAGGACCTATATTTTGTTGTTGTTGTTAGGTACCATCGAGTTGGTACTGACCCATAGTGACCTTAAACACAGCAGAATGAAACACTGCCCGATCCTGGGCCAACCTCATTACTGTTGCCACACTTGAGTCCATCAATGCTGCCACTTGGCCAATCCATCTCGTTGGGGGTCTTCCTCTTTTTCTCTACCCATGATAAAGAAGGCCTGGTGGTGCTGTGGATCTAGTCGGCGTTGGGCTGCTTACCTCAAGTCCTGAACTTGCTGTCTGGATTGTACTGGTAAATCCAAGACTTGTCCCTAGATATGATTTGGTCCATAAAATTGTCTTCATTAACTTTGGTCTTGCTTAAAAGACGATGGGAAGTTCATGTTTTTTCAGCTAGCTATGTTTGCCCAATGCATTTAACAAGCATTGATCTGAAAACTTGCTGATACCAAGATGTTTGCTTAAAATTGAATATGCCAAACCTTGTGAAACCTTACCTTCAGTAGTTATTTCAACAATGACAATTCTACTGTCTTCTTTTTTCTAGTTTCTGGACTTCATCCAGTTTCTTCACTCATCAATGTTGATAGTCTTCCTTTTCTTAGTTCATATTTGAGATCTTCCCTAGCTTCCTGAAAATATTTGATCCATCTAAAACTATTTTATATTGGTAATTATTCTAGTAAAAGGAGCTCTGGTAGCACAATGGTTATGAGTTGGGCTGCTAACCTCAAGGTAGTTGTTCAAAACCAGCAGCCACTCTGTGGGACATAGATGAGGCTTTCTACTTCTGTAAAGAGTTACTGTCTTGGAAAACCTATACAGGGTCACTATGAGTTAAAACTGACTCCATAGCACAAAACCATCACCATTACAGTAAGTGTATTGCAAGCTTCAATGTTTTGGAAAGATATCCACTTGAGTTTTGTTGGATTCGATTCTAATTCTGGTATCAAAATCATTCCACCCCACCCTTGGCATAAAAAGCATCTTTCAGTTAATCATTTTTTGAAAGACAGTCTAAAGAGACTAAAACAAGTGTATTCATGAAGGAACTTGCCTTCAGTCATTCACCGATTACAAATAAATGTTTAAACATGTTTTGTTAGGGATAAATTCATGCATGTGTGAACTTGAACAATTCCTTGCAACTTACCCTCATAAGTAGCAAACAAAGTTCAGTGAGTTAAGATATTAAGTATGTGTCAGTTCTAAGATTCAAAACCAAGACTTCAAATTGCAAATATTTCTTTTGAAACATAAAACTGTACCAAAAATAATGAAGAAAATAATTTTATGAATGCTATTGCAGTAAGAGGAGCATTTATTAAGTATATATGTCTTAAAGGGAACCAAGACTTTATGTTGTTAGTGCCATTGAGTTGGTTCCGAATCATAGCAACACTATGCACAACAAAATGAACCACTGCCAAATATGTGCCATCCTTACAATCATTGTTACACTAGAACCCATTGCTGCTGCTGCTACTATGCCAATCCATCTTGTTGGGGGTCTTCCTCTTTTTCACTGACCCTCCACACCACCAAGCATGATATCCTTTTCTAGGGAATGGTCCCTTCTGATATGTCAAAAGAAATAGAGACAAAGTATGGCCGTCCTGGCTTCTAAGGAGCGTTCTGGCTGCACTTCTTCCAACACATATTGGTTTGTTCCTCTGGCAAGACAAGGTATTTTCAATATTCTTCTCCAACACCATAACTCAAATGCATCAAATCTTCTACAGTCTTCTTTATTTGTTGTCCAACTTTCACATGCATATGAGGCTATTGGAAATAGGATGGCCTGGGTCAGGTGCACCTTAGTCCTCAAACTGATATCTTTGTTCTTGAATACTTTAAAGAGATATTTTGTAGCAGATTTGCCTAATGCAATATGTTGATTACTTTTCTGCTGCCTCCATGAGTTTTGATGGTGGATGCAAGCAAAATGAAGTCTTTGACAACTTCAATCTTTTCTCCACTTACCGTGATGTTATTTATTGGTCCAGTGGTGACGATTTTTGCTTTCTTTACATTGAGGTGCAGCCTATATTGAATGCTGTGTCTTTAAAAAAATTTTTTTTAGTAAGTATTTTAAGTCTTTTTACTAGGGAATCATTTCCAAGTCTTATGGGAGTCATGAGGATATATGGACCTGGGTCCTATCTAGAATATGCAAAGAGAAGCTAGGCTTATTGAAAATTTCCAGGAATACAAATACATAAAAAGTTTTCTTAACCATTTCCATTATCTGGAGCACAGGGCTTAAGTAAAAGTGAACTAAGTAAGGCTGTGACTTGAGTAAAGGTGTGACTTTAGTCACATCATCTTGCAAGATACCCCCCACAATATAGCATATGTTGTTCTTGTTAAGTGTGTTAAAGTCAGTTCTGATTCATAGCAACCCTGTATGGGCTTTCCAAGGAGCAACTGATGTGTTTGAACTGCTGACCTTATGCTTAGCAGTCCAGTGTGCATACTGCAGTTCTACAACAAGACTCCTGATTAACATGTAAAGGTTAGAATTTACAATGCATTGTAAATTGGAGGCAGATCTCAACATGGAGGAAAACCACATAATACTGGGATTCAAAACCTATTTAAATTTATATATATTTTCAGATTATATAATTCAATCCATGATAAGTAGTATACTTTTTAATATATGTCTTCAAATTGTCTTTTTCTTTTAAATAAAGGTATCTATTGATAGTTTGCTAATAGAACAATAATGCCATCTTCAAATACAAAACATTAAAAAATGAATTATATTCAATTCTCAGTGATGACCCATTTATTCCTACTTTGTTTCATTTTTCAATATCAGTGTTAAATCATTTATTCTTATTGTTATTCTAAAAGATACAAACCAACAAATAATTGTATTCATTTCTATTCTTCCCTGTAGCTGACCTCAGAAAAAAATATTTATTGCTAGGAAAAATATTGGAGACTCTCATACCAGAACATGGTAACTTTCTCCCTTTAAAGATTTAATTGTTAATGCTACTTTCTCCCTGATGCACTTTTATTAGCAAACCCTATTCATTTTTATGTTTATTATGTTCTGGAAAAAGCATTAGACACCAAATGGGAGCCATGTGTGAGGATCTAAATCTCTCCGAGAGAGAATACTGTTAGTTATTCATTACAACATTATTAAAGCTGGAAATAACATTTTAAACCTTCTTTATTTGTCTTAAAAGTTGAAAATGAAGTTGTTAAGGGCTACATGTACATTAGGTGTAAAGCCTGGTTACTCTTGGTTGGTGTAGGGAAAAGAGATTTAATTTGTAATTTAACTTGCTGAGATTTCTTAAATGGAAAATTTTGCAAACTGCACTTAAATGCAAACCCAAGCCCAGTTACCTGGCAGCTTATCCTTGGGAGAGCTGTCTTTATTAAGCTATTAATTCTCATCTTCACTCATATAAAGCCCATTAACTTGGTTTTCTTTATAATTAACTGATTGTTATAAAGATAAAACAAATGTGCTATGAGTCTTTGTGGCACATAGTGAGACAGTAGGGAAGATTCTTAATGCAAATGGAGAACAAAATTAGAAAAAAGAGAAGAACATTAAGACTTTCTCCCAAATCTTCCCAAGTAAATTTCAGCCTATAACACAATGCTGCTTCCCTTCCAGTGGGGACTCCATAACACTTTATTCATGGGGAAATCAATTAAAATGTGCATTTCTCATGTTTCCTGAAAATTTAAATTTTCATCTTATCTTGTTACTGCTATAACCAAGATTTTCAAATCAAACATTAAAAAATGAACTCTTCAATTCCAGCAGCTTTATGCTGGGAGCTAAACTTTCATAAATTTTCTTTCATTTTGTATACTGTTTAGATATACTTATGAATGAAAGTATACTATCCCAAATTGTTAATGGGTACATGTTACAAGTTTTAAGTTTAACTATTCTTTTTCTCCACTCACTAATCCACTTTTCCTTTCCTGAATTTATTTTTATGTGTATGTGTAATTCATGATCTTAAATTTAACACAAAGCATGTGTTTCTTGTGTAATTACAGAAACTCAGTAGTTTAATGTTTCATGAACTTGTGTTTTCTTTTTTATACTTCTAAAGTATCCTAGTTCTACATACCAACAGTTCCAAGGGGGGGAAAAACAAAAACAAAACAGATTTAATTATCTATTTGCCTATTAATGCAGAAATAAGCAAACTATTTTCTCAATAAAATAGTCAAGCTTGAAATTAAAGATGGTTTGTTGAAGAAAAAGTTTGTATAACCACAATTGATTGTAATATTGCTGATATACTCTGTATAAGTCAGAATTGTTTTCAGGAGAGGAATTAAAATAAGCTCACACAAAATTGTCCTTGAAGTCATGGGATATGTCTGACTTCAGGCATGGCTAGACTTTGGAACTCCTTCAGGTTCTGTTTCTCTTGTGTTAAAGGGGCTCACAAAATGACTACCAGGAGCTCTACACTCATATCTCACAAGTTTAAAGGTTATCCACAGTGGAAGGATTGTCTTTACAAATGGTCTTCAAGGTCAAGTTTATGAAAAGACAAGTTAGTCTGGTTTGATCACATGAGCATCCATGAACCAATCAGTGTCATTAAGGGCTCTACAGAGCTCTGTTTAGCCAGGCTGGAATCACAGGAACATCTCATTGGCTCTTCAATATTTTATTCACTTATCAGGATGTTTTGGAGCATTGTGGTTCCATACAATAAGCACTGAGCTACGACTCATGTGGTCCACATTTCAAGCCTGCCAATGGCTCTGAGATGAGGCTTTATGCTCCCATGAAGATTTAAATCCTCAGGATACCTATTCAAGGTCACCATGTGTTGGAACTGACCCCACGGCACTTAACAACAATAACAATCAAGATTTTGTTTATTGCTCCATTTTGAATTTTTTTGTTTTCTTTGTGTTTCAGAAAAGAAGAATAAATTAACAAGAGATAGAATGAGAAAGAACTGCTGAATAGACAAGAAATACTAGCAAGTATTATACTCTGCCTGTTTTTCTTTTTCAGCCTCTCCTCACATCTTGTATTGAATTTTACTCTTCTGGATCATGGTGTCATTGAGTTAGTTCTCATTCATATCAGCCTTATGTGTAACAGAATGAAATGTTGGCCTAGTCCTGCACCATCCTCACAACTGTAGCTATGTTTGAATCCCTTATGGGGGTCAGTGTGCCAGTCCATCTCATTCAAGCTTGAAAAAAACAGCATTGTAGGTCATGTTTGACTTCCTCTGCCTTCACAAGGGGGAAGAAGAATCAAAATCAATCCAAGACCAATTCCCATGAGGTAGAGGTCAGACATGATTCCACCCTTCAATCTTCTTTGCCTTCTTCTGACACCAACTATCCTTCCCACAGCACTCTCTGCTTCACATCTGGATTGGAGGATCCATTGCAAAGGCCACACAGAACTCATAGACACAACTCATGATCATGGTCTTATTTGGGAATTGAACAGGTACAATTCAGGATCAGAAACAACTCAAGATACAATAGCAGTTATCCAGGCAGGAATGTCTCTTCTCTGCTATACTGAAGGCATGCCTTGCTCTTGACTTCGGTCTCTCAGCCATGTGGCCCCTTGGCCTTTACCCTGCTCAGATAAGTGTTACAAAACTTCTTTATCCAGTCTTTAAATGCCCAAAGGGCACATTCTGCCAGCCAACCTCTGCTTTCCAATTTCTGCTTTATTCAGTCTATGAGTCAGCACTCCCACAGCTGTCTGTCTTTCCATGTCATCACCTCTGTCATCATTGCTTTTCCAGGTATGGAGCTCATGCTATCTGATAATGGTTTGTCTTTATTGATGGTTTTGGGATCGTCTATTCTTTTTCTGTAATGACTCCTTTTTAAATCAGGTGGGATATCAAAACAAACTAATCCTAGTGTAGAGTTCTGTACACTAATTGGTGGGAGTTAAGACTTTAGACATGTTATATCAAGTAAATTTCTGGTACCACAGAGGTTTTCCTCTAATTTTGTTGACTGTTTACTTTACCAAGCATGCTGTCCTTCTCCAGGCACTGAATGCTCCAGATACCACGTCCAAAGTAAGTGAGACTAAGTCCCACCATCCTTGCTTCTAAGGGGCTATCTGGCTGAACTTCTTCCAAGACAGATTTGTTCATTCTCCTAACAGTCAAGGTATACTCAATGTTCTTTTCAACACCATAATATCAATGAACCAATTCTTAGTTAGTCTTTTATTTTCATTGTCCAACTTTTGCATGCATATGAGGTGATTTGTAAAAGACAAGGACTTGGACCAGGAATATCTGAATCCTCAAGGTAAAATCTTTAGTGATGCCATTAGCAACAGATCTGCAATATGCCATTTTATTTATTTACTTATTTTTTACATGTTTTATTGTGAATTATGTGATAGTTTACATGGGAGAACATTAGTTTAACATTCATCCTATCGTATATAGTTTCCTTGTCATGGTTACAATCCCCTCCATGCATCATCAACCAACCAAAGGGTATACCCTGCAAGCCTGCCTCCCAGTCATCAGCACACAGCCCCTCTCCCTCTCTGGGTCTAAAGTCCCCAGCCACTCCATCTCTGGCATCACTACTTTTCTAGGTAG
This sequence comes from Chrysochloris asiatica, assembly GCF_000296735.1. Taxonomy (NCBI): domain Eukaryota; kingdom Metazoa; phylum Chordata; class Mammalia; order Afrosoricida; family Chrysochloridae; genus Chrysochloris; species Chrysochloris asiatica. The sequence continues at coordinate 835,754 of NW_006408787.1, read as the reverse complement.
GGTTATGCTTTCTGCTCTTCTCCCTTGATGGTCCCAGGGACCTCTGCTCCTAGACTGCAAAGTTAATCACTCCTGCCTTTTGCTACAAAATGTCTACCTTTACATTTCCAAACCTCACAATCAGTCCTGATAACAACTATTCACTATTGTATTACAAGAGACCTATCTGCATCTCCTTTCATTAGCCCCATCTACACAGACTGGATACTACTCAGTGGAGATTCTACCTTCTTCCACGCTTTCTGGATCTAGATTCCCTCTTGAATGCTTGTAAGCCAGTCACTTCTTGCCTTTGTGCCCCCCACCCCCATTTTGGGTACCAATGTCCAAGTTGCCCATCCCTGTTTACTCTGTATATGGAAGGGGTGGGAATGATCCTCGCTGTAAAGATTTGTTCCCTCTTCTGAGCTACTGCATCCATAGGTGTAGGCCAAATTCATCAAATTGTATCAGATTACTCTTCTTTTCCTCTTCTTTCTTCTTCTAGTTGAGCTCTGATCATGTAGTCATTGAAGCCAGGTCAAGTGGGTATTATCTGCAAGTGTGGGTGTTCTAATGCATATGCCCTCTCGTCTTATCAGCTGGATGCTTCACTCTCCATTCCAGTCGTCTGTGGCTATATCACTGACTCTGGGCCCAAGAGTCCCTAGGTCTTGCCACACTGCTGGCCAACCAGGTCTCCACTCAGGTTCACAGGAGTCTATTGAATGTTGTAGGGCTTAGCTCACAGCTTCATTCCTCTAATCAGTGACGGACGTGGTCACCAATCAGAGCCTGCATTCCCACTGAGTCTTAGTCTTAGAAGGAAGTTTGCCTTGAGGAAACCCAACCACTTGCCTTGATGTCTCCTGGGCAAGCAATTTGCTTGTTCTCAGTCCACAGAATTCCCTTTAGGATATTTTGCAGCACAGGGTTGGCTTTGACAAAATCCCTTAGATTCTGTTTATTCTGGAATGTTTTGATTACACCATTGTATTTGATTGACAACTTTGCTGGGTACATTGTTTTCTTTCATGATATTTTATATAATTTCATGGTATTATATATGTCTTCCCATTGCCTAATTCCCTGCATAGTTTCTGCTGAGAAATCAGAGCTTAATCTGATTTGCTTGTCTTTGTTTAACACTTCTCTTTTCCCTAGCTGCTAACATGATTATCTCCTTATCTTTGATTTTGGAGAGCTTGATTGTACATGTCTTAATAATTTTCATTTGGGGGTCTATCTTTCCTGGTGTTCATTGAGCTTCTTGAATGCTTATCATTTAGCTTTTCAGGATGTTAGGGAAATTTTCTTCCAATAGTTCTTCAACTAGCTCCTTTGTGGATTTGTATAATTCTTCCTGTTCTAGAATGCCAACAATTCTTCATGTTGTCCAACATGAATCTGAGACCTTCTTCAGATTTTTAAATTATTTTTTCTGCTTGCTTTTCTATCTTAGTGATATTGAGAGATTTGTCTTCCAACTCACTAGTTCTGGCTTAAATCTCTTCAAATCTACTCCTTTGCCCTTTCAGTGTATTGTCTATTTCTGATATTCTATTATTAATCATTTGACCTCTTTTTCATGTTTTTAATTGTTTCCAATGCTGTATATATCTTATTTGATTGTTCATGTAGTGTTTTCCTGACTTCTTCCTTATTTTTCTCAACTACTATGTAAAGTGTTTTGATACATTTCATTAACATTTTTCTGAATTCCTTAGGCATTTCCCTCCTTCCACTATGAAGTCAAGGTCTACCTCCATCTACTTTGTCTGTCACTTTATCTTTTTTTTCTGGACATGTACAGAGAGGGTCATCTGCTTCTTGACCATATTCAATAGTTGGCTCTGATCTTAATAGTTAAGATGAATGTGTGTTTTGGCACTTGAGTATGGTTTCTGATTGCCTCCAGATATATGTGATCAGGAGATGGCCTTCCCTTTTCACTCTTCTTATTATGCAACTCAGAGTACCTATTGTAGGTGTTGGCTGCCTACCTGGTGTATGGCAGCAGGTATTGGTTCTTGCCTAGATGCTAAGATTTTATAGGGTGTGATTGTAACTTGATTATATGACTGCAATTGCTGTCTCTTCTTAGGTAATAGAGGGAGAGAAAGAGCCCCCTAAAGGTAAAGAGGGGATCAAAAAACAGAACAGCAACAGCAAAAAAGACAGATTGGATACTGTAGTCTAAAATCACAGAAAAGAGAGAAGAGAAAAAAAAAAAAAAAGCTGTAGCCAAATATGAGTATGACTTTAATGTTCCTTTCTTGGCTTCTTGCCTTCAAGGTCACCTGAGAAATTTCAAGATGCCACTGTTGGTTGTTATCACGTAACTCTGGATTTATTTTTTGACCTATTTTCTTTTAGTCTGTCCCTCTCCTGCTCCACAACCCACATTCAGGCCTTTTTCCTAGTGATAAACAGTTCAGGGCCAGCTGTGGCTGTTTTGTGCTGCCGTTTGGTTTTAAGTGGAAAGTGTTCCTTTAAATTTTGAGCAGGTCTGTGTGCATGTGTAATAGACCCTCTGAGGGTGTGGGGGGGAGGTGTCCACTCATTCAATCACCCCCCTGTAGTCATTAGAATGGAGGTACACAGACAGCAAGAGACTAATGAAGAGTTACACAGACACAGAAAACAATGTCCACACCTTTATCTCTGAGGATCGGTCAGGCGTCAGTCCCTGGCTGCTCTGATCTGATCCTTCCCCTGCACTGTCTTACCCAAGATGGCTGCTCCAGGACTAATTCTTTTATTTTTGGTATAATTTTTCTTTCTTTAGAACAATGTTCTATATTCTTAAAATAAATACTTGATTCATCTTGTTGTGTGCTTGGATATAATTTTTGATTAATTATCTTATATCATTGATCGCTACTGGGCACTTTTAAAATTAATTTTGTGTTTCCTACTGTATTGTTCATGAAATATTAGTTTGCCTTGTCTAGTTCACTATTGAAAACCTGATCCAATTATGGCACACAGTGTTGTCTTTTAATAAATATTTGTTGTTGAAGTAACTGAAGTAGAAGTTATAACTAACCTGGTTTCACATACTGGAAATAATCAGGACAAGTTTCGATTCTAAGGATGACAAGATTTAGTTCTTATCAACCTATTGTTTTTGCATCAAATGAAAACAAACTCACTAAAGGAAATGTTCCTTACATATCTTTTTTTTTTAATTATTATATTCCCCAGGACCAAGAATCTTCTTGAAACATTGTAGGCATTCAATGAATACATTTTCAAAGAGTGAGACTGGCCCAGGATTGGACAGTGTTTCATTCTGCTGTTCATAGATCGCTATGAGTCGGTATAGACTCTATGGCACCTAACAACAGCAACAAAAAGCTAAATATGCATCAAGTAATAGAATGTCTGAAATATGGAGACTCAGCTATGAGCCAGTGGTGCCCTCTGCTGACCAAATGTCATAATGTCGCACTTTTCTTACAGAAGCAAAAGCCTTTTTAGGTTCACTTCTGTGTCTATTTCACTGTAGGATAAAGCAACTGGGAAGTATCCCAAAGGGATACCGATATGGAAGTGTCACATAATTGCAGCAGTCTAAAAATAACATCTCCTTTGTTGTTGTTAAATGCCTTCGAGTCAATTACAACTCATAGCGGCTATGTATAGGGTTATTGAGATTTTAAATCTTTTCAGGAGCAGAAAGCCTCATCTTTCTCTGCAATATCTCGTGTATGTATATAATTTAAATTTTTTTTCTAAAGAATTGGGCATCAAGAGGTCTTTCCTGGCAGAATATAAAGTGCAATATAGGAAAATATGTACTAAAGTATACATTTACTGGGTACAAAGGAAATCGAGTTATATCCACATGATAAATAAGTTGAGAAGGACAATCAAGAAAGATTTCATAGTAGAGAGAAAGTAATGTTTCTTCCGAGTTACAGGAGATGAGGAAATATTTAGACAAAGGATGGGGAGGGTACTCTGGGCTGAGGGAAGAAGCAGAACAAAAATGGTCATATAGTGACTCTTGTTGAGTCGATTTCGACTCTTTTGACAGAGTCAAGCAAGACTCATGTAGAAATCATATAGAACTGAATAGGACTAGCCCATAGTTTTGAAGTCATGATCTTTATAGAAATAGACTGCCATGTCTCTTCCCTCTGGAGTGGCTCCTGGGTTCAGTTACAGCTGAGTGCTTAACTACAGGCCATCGGAGTTCTGTAGACATGGTCATGATTATTGCTGTTGTTAAGTGCTCCTGAGTTGCTTTAAACTTACAGTGACTCTGTATCGTGTTTTAGAGGAGTAGCTGGTGGATCTTGAACCACCAACTTGTCAGTTAGCAGTCCAGTGCTTATCCTACAGTGTCACACCAGAACTCCAGAAATGGTCATAGTAATACATTATTTAGTGAAAAATATGATCTTTTCAGCAACCTAAAATGCATTGTTCCTTTCAGGAAATAACAACATACCACAACAGATAAAATATTTAGAAACTTGACATTATGACTTCCATTTTTTTGTTCCACAGACTTTTCTGTCTAATGATGAGTTGTGAAAGGCATTACTGAGCAATTTTTTCTGTCAGACTTGTCAAAAATACTTCCAAAATCACCCTTTAGAAAGTCAGTTTAATGGCAGTTTTGGTATGGATTGTTTTTCATTTAAAAGATTTAAAAAATATTCCACCTAGTGGAACTTTCTAGTATACCTCTGAGAAAACTCTGAATGGTAGAATGCTTTTCCTTTTATTGAGAAAAATAGTTTTGTAAATTCACATTTTTTTTTCCTGAAAAATTAGATAGAATCTATCAAATGTCTCATATTTTGGGGAGTTCTTCCAATAGTTATCAATTATGTCTTCTTTTAAATTTAACTGTTCTGCAAATAACTCTAAAATTATAATAAAAGTTAATGTAAAAGGAGCTCTGGTAGCATAGTGGTTATGAATTGGGCTGTGAATCGCAAGGTAAGCAGTTCGAAACTACCAGCTGATCCATGGGAGAAAGATGAGGCTTTCTGCTCCCGTAAAGATTTACCGCCTCGGAAACCCTGTACAGGGTCGCCATGAGTCAGAACCAACTCCATGGCACATAATAATAACAACAACAAATATGAACATACAATTTTTGAAGAGATATGTAGTTTATTTGGAATCCTGGTGAGGTACTGTTGGATAAAACACTGGACTGCCAGGTTGGTTACAACCACAAGGTGAGTGGTTCAAAATTCACTAGCTGCTCCTCAGAAACCTATTCAGGTTTGCTATGAGTCAGAACTGACTCGATGGCACTTAAACAAAAGCAACAATATTTATTGTTTATGAAGTATTGAGCTCTCTGATTGGCATAAATAACTGTTTCATCATACATGCTCAGTGTACTTTTTTTGTTGTTGTTATTGAATGAATATTGAATTCACATTAATTAATCTAGGACCTTAGCTTTAAGATTATGTATCTTTTAAAATAGTAGTTTATTTAGCTTCTTAGAATCAGCTTAGGATATAGGGCACATTTGGTTCATTAAGAAGAATTTAAATTGGGAAAAAAAGCAGAACTATATTAAGGAATTCATCCAATTTCTCTCAAGACATACAGATTCAGGTTAATATAAAAACTTAATTATTAAAAATCTTCCAGGGTGTGTATTCAATAGATGTAGAGGAATAGACCAGAGCAAAGCCAAGGCTCACATATTGACCAATTTGGATTGTACACAGCAAAAGAATTACTGAGATGCCAGATAGGATGATAACATTGAAGCTCAGAAAATGAAGATAATCAAGCAGTTAGAAATAACCTATACACAAAATTAGAGCTCATGCACTGTACTGAATCTCATTTAATTAATTAATCCAAAAATTTGTGTATCTTTACTACAAATATTTGTTAAATGACAACTATGTATCTGGCATTATTTTAGGTTTTGAAAGTAGATTAATCAAAGTAAACAGATATTTACTTTCATATGTTTTAATTGGATAAATGACAATAGGTCACTAAACAAGTAAATATGTGACACAATTCAAGTTGATAAGTTCTATTTACAAAAAAAACAAAGAAACCAAACCAAACCAAAAATAGTGACTCAGAGTACTAAAAACCTAATAGGATAGAAATTGATATATCAGGAGGTTAAACAGGATGGTTGGTTGAGTTTTTGGAGAAGGTGACATATGAGACCAGAAAGAAGAATAAGAGGAAGCTATCTGACCATATGGGGAAAGAATGCATCAGGAGAAGAAACAAGTGCCTTGAAGTAAGAATAACCTTGGTATGTTCAAAGAAGAGTGAGAAACCTTCCAGGATAAAAAAATAGAGTTAGTGATGAGGAGACTGATGAAGATATTAGCAGGGACCTTGAAACTATGGTAGAGGAATATGGGTTTTGCTCTGTATGTTGTTGTTGTTATCTAATGCATTTGAGTATGGAGTTGGAAAAGATTATTAAAAGTACTATGGACTATTTCAGAACAAAGGACCCTAGGACCATCAAGAGAGAAGAGTATGAGCGGAACATGGGAAGCTAAGCAGAGAAGCAGTGACACCAAAGACGGAGGCAGAGGTGTGGCATGGAGAGACCGAGCAGCTGAGGACTTTAGAATCATGGAAAGAGAAAGGCTGTTTGCTGGTGACCAGGAGGATGGCTTGCAAAAGGTGTCCTTTGGTTGTTTAAATGATTATATATTCCTGCGTGTTTTTGTGTACGTAAAAAAAAAAAAAAAAGCAGAGGGAATAGAAGCAAATATTCTTAAATGAAGATGCATTGAAGGGATTGTAATCATTGCAATGAAACAAAATACCATAGGTTAAGTGCAAAATTCATGCTTTTCCATGTAAGTTCACTCAATTCACAATAAAACCTTAAAAAAAAGTACTAGGGACTATTAGAAGAACAAACAAATATGTTTTGGAAGAAATACAGGATGGCAAGACTTCGTCTCTCATACTTCTGACTTGTTATCAGGAAGGATCAGTCCTAATGAAGTATATTGTGCTAGGTAAAGTGGAGGGTCAGTGACAAAAAGGAATACCCCCAATGAGATGGATTGGCACAGCAATGGGCTTAAACTTAAGAATAATTGGGAGGATGATACAGGAATGGTCAGCGTTTGTTCTGTAGTGTATAAGATCAACTGTGAGTCAGAACTGATTCAACAACACCTACCAACAATTGAAGCGCTTTGACTAAGAGGAGTGTCAAAATGTACTTTCATTTAAGGAATGTTTTGCTTCTTATATGGAAAACTGACAATCCCAGTTGTTTGAGAGTCAAAGCATGATAAATGTTAAAAAAAAAAAAAAAAGTTGTTACATAAGCTACAGATAATAGTGTTTCTGAGCAATATTCATAGAGGAAGCCAGTGTGTTTAAGGATTCAGTTTGAAGGTAGTGTCCAGATTTGATGATAGGAGAACCTTAGTTATCAAAGTTGCATAGTTGCTTTTCAAACATTAAAGAGGTTTTTTTGTATCAGATTTCCCCTATGCAATATGTGGTTTGTTTCTTTGATTTCGCCTTCCATGGATGTTGATTGTTGATTCAAGTAGAATGGAGTCCATGGCAGCTTTAATTTCTTTGCCATTTATCATGATGCTGTTTATTGGTTCAGTTGTGGGAATTTATGTTTTCTTCATGGTCAAATCTAATTTATACTAAAAGCTATAGATTTTTTCTTTGATCTTTATCAGTATATTGCGGGGAGACCCGCTCTCCGTGGGGGTTGTGGGAACCGAGAGGATACGCTGAATCGGCAGTGAAGAAGAAAGGTATACAACCGAGAGTCTTTCAGCTTGCTGGGCTGTCCAGCTTTTTCCACTTTTCCTCCTGCTACTGCTGTCCTTTGCTCTTCTCTTTGCTCTCTCTCTGCTGTCTTCTAACTGCTGCAACCCAGCAAGTCTTTATTTTTATACTTAAAACTACACAGCAAGTAATGAATTAACACTTTGATTTTTTCTTGAAGTATTACACAGTTAATCACAACATTCTTGCACCTGGTCATTAGACAACTTTGACAAAAAGATTTCTGTGATGTTCAAACTGACTTTCAACTCTTTCCTCAGCATGTGATAAATGGTTTCTTCTTATTTTCACTTAAAGATTAAGTCAAACCTTACACAATTCATTGCTACT
>NW_006408787.1:821317-825434 GCF_000296735.1 Chrysochloris asiatica | reverse complement strand
TTGGAAACCCTGTACAGGGTCGCTATGGGTCGGAACCGACTCCATGGTACAGAGCCACCGATGCTGTGCTCTCTTTCATTGTCCAATTTCTTGGCTTTGGATTATTTGTTCACCATACAGATTAAATATTTAAAACAAAAGGATACAACACTGCCACACACTTTTTTCAATTTTGAATCACGCAATGTCCATTTATTCTGTTTTAAAGTTTGTCTCAGAATCCATGTAGAAGGGTGAGTCAAAAACTATCCCCATTCTGGCTGTAGAATTTATTTTAATAAACTTTCAGAAAAGACAAAGGTGTCAATTTTTGACATAATCTCTGTGATTTTCAATACACTGTCCATTTGTCAACAAGTTTTCCTATTCCCTGATTAAAAAATGTGTTAGGCTGAACATTGAGCTATGAATGCACCACTGTGTTCACTTCTTCATCAGAGGTGAATCTTTGTCTTCAAAGGGCTGCTTTCTGGGGACCAAACAGGTTAAAGTTGGAGCAAGAGCAGGACTATAGGGATGATGTTATAGCACCTAAAAATGAAGTTTTTGCTGAGTGTACAGTGTGGGAAGAGGTGTGGGGGCATGGATTGTCATGCAAGATCACAAAGCCCTTGTATAGCAGTCCTCTGTGTCTAACCCAAAGTTTAAGCTTCAGCTCTTCAGGGAGCAACTCATTGTAAAGAGCACTGTTGATTGTTGAATCTTTCTCTTGGTAGTGTTCCAATACCGGCCCTTGAGAATCCCAGAAAACTGTAAGCATTATTTTCCAACTGATTGTTGACTTCGAACATTTTCTTGGTCTGCTATTGAGGATATTTGCATCCCATACTCTGCCATTTACTCTCAGGATAGCATTGATAAATCCATGTCTTGTCACCATTAATGATTTATTAAAAGAAACTTTGACATTCCTTCGAATATCAGTCCAAATTTTGTTTGTAGATGTCTGAACACTTCTTTTATGCTCTTCCATGAGTTCTTTTTATACCCATCTCACACAAACTTAGAAATTCAAATATGTCCTGGATTATTTAATGCATAAAGCCATGCTTAATTTGCAGATGATTTGCTCCATAGTCATGCTCACTCATCTATTGGGTAGAATCATTTCATGTCCTGAAACTGCACATGTTGTCATCAGCTGTGTATGTGGACAGGCATTTTAATATAACCAGAGTATAGATAAGTTTTTTAACTCACCCTCGTTTTCCACATGAGCACAGTTAAGTGTCAAATTTGTATTCTCTGTAATTTTATCCATACTGAATTTTTGTAGTCAACAAAATGCAGCTAAGCATTTTTGGTTTTGCTGTTTTTGATCAAGATCCATCTGACATCAGCAATTATCTTTCTCATCCCTGGTCCTTTTCTGAATCTGACTTTAATTTCTGTCAATTCCCAGTTGATACACAGCTACAGTCATTTGGTATTATTATTTCTTACCATGGGAACCCCACAGCATTTTTATGGAGAATTTTTTTTTTTTAAATGCCTGTTCAAAAGGTCAATAAGAAGATAGAATGCCACAAGCATGACTGGCCATACCCTCATCTCCAGAAACATTGGTCCTCATGTAAATAGTGAGACCAGCACTCTGGAGTATTTATTCTCCCAAAGTCTGGTGTTCAGTCACTATTTTGCAAGTGTCTGTTTGTTACTTCTGTCTCTATCATATTTTCATATTTGTTTTTAGAAAAGGAAAGCATGGTTAAAGCACTTTAAAAAATAGTGAGATGGGATATCATTGAATTTAGGGAGCAGGTTGTAACTGCTCAGGTTCCTGTTTGGTAATAAAAAACTTTACATGAATCCAATTTTGCTTGGATATCTGACAGTAGGTGTGTAAAGAAAAGAGCCCCTAGTCCTCTTCTACCTGTGAAAACTGGATGTTGTAAAAACAAAAGGTAGCCTGAAATTGCCAAAGGTTATACTGGCTTAGATCAAGTCAAACTTCAATAAATTGTACTGGTTCCAGGGAAGTCTTCCAAATTGATGAGTTTGAGTATGCATTCTGCCTTGCATGTACCACAGTGAACCTGTCTATGAACAATAGAATCCTAAGGTCCGGATTGTTAAGTGAGAAGAACACTGCTGTGTACTCAAAAGAACAGCCCACCAGCCCCAATTCTACCATTACATGGTTGTTTCTATGTATGTACATTGTTGCTGTGTGTCATGAAGTTGGTTCAGATTTGTAACAACCCTGTATATGGTTTCCAAGGCAGTACATCTTGATGGGAGTAGAAAGTCTCATGTGCTTATCCTGCAGTGGTGTCCGTGCTCCTCATTTATATATATACATTACTTTATATCACTGGGATTTAGTTGTTGATCTTTAAAAGAATTCTCTTCATAGTATGAAATACCTAGGTTCTTATCTCTTCGGAAGGATACATTCCGTAAAATACATCAATCCAAGAGAAAATGTCATTCTAATTGGAATATCTGCCAGATTCTGAGTCAGAAAATGTAGCTCAATGCTGTGAAATCAGGCAAGCAACTTATTTTCAGAGGTTTAACTCTTTTTAAATAAGAGGGAACAATATCTATAAAGATGAGAGTTATTATAAAGATGAAATGATTAAATAAAATAATATAAGGAAATGCTGTAAAACATAATATAAATATCCTGCTTCACCTTATCTAGCCAGGGAATCTTCTGTTTCAGAAAGGCAAAACTAATATCTCTTTATAGACATTAACACAGAATATTCTTGGGCAGGAAACGCCACCCATTTCTTTCAGACTGAGAAGACAAATACTCCAGTTAAATACAAACCATTTACTTCCACAACTGCTTTGAAGTGACATGTTTAAGCCTTGTCTACTCACTAATGATTCTAAGAAAACAATTCTAATGGGACAACTGTCTTATTCAGCTCCTGATGAAGATAATAAAGGGAAATGGAGAGGAATAAAAAGTTTGTATAAGAAGGAGCTCTGATAGTGTAGTGGTTACGAGTCGGGCTGCCAACCTCAAGGTCAGCAGTTCAAAACTACCAGTGATTCTGTGGGAGAAAGATGAGGCGTTCTGCTCCCGTAAAGATTTACAGCTTTGGAAACCCTGTGCAGGGTCGCTATGAGTTGGAACTGACTCCACGGCACTTATCAACAACAACATAAGAAGCAAAATCTGTTATTAGTCAAATAATTCATGAGTTAAGTCCTCTGTGTTACTTCCTATTTAATACCGTCATTCTAGTTTTTAATTACATGTAAATATGGGATTTTGTTTCCTTTATATCTTTTTAAACAGATGTCTGTCATATGATTCTACTAGGATAGTGGTGCTTCTCCTTTTTCTGTTTTCAAAAGATGGATTTATATTAATATGTTTTCATAACAGTGATGATGTTATGATTTTTAATAAAAAGAAATAACCCTGCTTGGTTGTCCAGGACACTAAAATTTGCTTGTTGACTGGCTATCCATTCATTTTCTGAAGAAAAGCGACAACTTAGAGGATTTATTTATTTTTTTAACTTAATCAGTGTGACTGGGGAGAGCTGTTTCAAATCACTCAGCAAAACCATTTAGCACATGACAGAATTCAAAGAAGGTCACAGAGCAAAATGATATGGCATCAGATGTGTTTAAAAGATGTCACATTATTTCTTTAACATAATCAAGTCTGCCATGGAAAAATCCCATGCTAAACAAGAGACCGGATATTAAACTGTGAGAATTGGGTTATCTTTGTTCTATTAATAGAAACTATAGTAAAGTGTCTGCTATTTATTATTTTTTAATTAATTTATCTCTTATTCCACTGACTAATAATCATTGTATACTTTTTATTCAATAAAAGTTCAGAATTTAGAATATTATTAAGAATAACCATTGGCTTTGATGTAATAAAAAATGAAGTTCTCTTGGGACTTAAAATTGAAGTTCACTCAGAGTGTTGCTTATCATTTTAGGAAAAAAAGAATATCTGTGCAAGCTGTATTAATTCTGAACTACTTACTATCTAAGAACTGTTATGTATACTACATGATAAGTCTTTGATACTTCAAATGTAGGACATGGGCCAAATGTGAAATAATTGAATGAGTGAAGACAAAGTAATTCAATTCATTTTATTGCCTAGGTACAAAGAAGAAAATGAATTTAATGA
>NW_006408787.1:816686-821217 GCF_000296735.1 Chrysochloris asiatica | reverse complement strand
ATCTCTCATAGTAAATAAATAATTTGGCAATTTGGACAGAAAATGGTCCCTAGTTATTCAAACAGTAATCTACATGCTGCTGTGAATGTCTTTTGTGCATGTGACTAAAGATGGTAATTGTTGTTGTTGTTAACAGTTGACTTTAAGTAATGGAGATTATTCTAGATAATATGGGTGCATGTGATTCAATCAATTATGTCTTAAAAGGAAATCTGGGATTTCCCTGAAGAAGAGATTCTACTTTGGGATACTAGTGTCAGCCAGTGCCCAAACAGTTAAAGTCTGTCTTCCTGACAGTTTACTCTTCCTGAGAGCCTGACCTAGGACTATGAATGTGCCTAGCCAACCTTCCCAAGTATAAGCAAATTCATTGAAATTAATCTATTATTAAGTATATCTTACTGGTTCTACTTTGGTTGGACCTTAAGAATATTTTCTGAAGTGGTTCTCCGTAGATACAGGTATAGTAATTGAGAAAGTGTGACACTACACTAGTAGGATGGATGTAACCTGAGATCTTGGTAAGATTCTAAAGTATATTTCTCCAATGTCTAGGCAGTGTCACAGAAAAATAAGTCTAGGGCTATGTTACCCATATTTGGAATACCAGCATAGTAACTCATAGTGGAAATGTTTCACCAGAGCTTCCAGATTAAGACAGACTAGTAATGTGGAGAGGCAGACCGTCTCTGAATGGCCAGCCACTGAAAACTGTATGAATCGCAGCAGAATATTTTCAGATATAGTGCTGGGAGATAACTGCTACAGACTGTAAAGCACTCAAGAGCTGCCCCCTCAACATTTTGCACCATTCATGTCATTAAAGTCAACTCTACTTTTGTAGAGTTGACTTTAATGACATGAATCGTGCAAAATTTTTGAGACTTTCATTTACTGATGGGACATAACTCAAAATGGGAAGAAACAGCTATAAATATTGATTAATAATCAGAATGTGGTATGCACAAATATAAATCTAGGAAAACTGAAAGTCATCAAAAATGATATGAGACATATAAAAATTTATATCCAAGGTATTAGTGAGCTGAAATGATCAGTATTGGCCATTTTGAATCTGACAATCATATGGTTTACTAAGCAAGGTGTGACAAACTAAAGAGGCATGGAATCACAATCATCATCAAAAGGAGCATTTCAAGCTCTATCTTGAAGTACAAGTATACTTCTAATAGGGTAATCTCCACACACCTACAGGGAAGATCAATTAATCTAACAATTTTTCAAGTTTGCACACCAACCACTAAAGCTAGTGATGATGAAATTGAAGAAATCTACCAATTTCTTCAGTCTGAAATTGATTAAGTATGCAGTCAATATGCATTGATAATTACTAATGGATTGGATTTCAAAAATTAGAAACAAAAAGGAACAAAAATATGGTCTCGGTGATAGAAATGATGCTGGAGTTTGCAAGATAGAATTTTGCATGACAATCAAATTATTCATTGCACATAGCTTTTTCAAATACATAAAAAGCATCTATACATGTGGACCTCACCAGATGGAATACACAAGAACAAAATTGACTACATCTGTGGGAAGAGGCTATGGAGAAGCTCAATATCACCAGCCAAAACAAGGCAAGTGGCAGACTGTGGAGCAGACCATCCATTACTCATATCTAAGTTCAGGCTGAAGTGAAAGAAAATAAAAATAAGTTCACCAGAGCCAAAATATGACCTTGAATATATCCCAGCTGATTTTAGAAACCATCTCAAGAACAGATTTGATACACTGGACATTACTGACTGAAGATCAGATAAGTTGAATGATACATCAAAAAATCAGACATGAAGAATGCAAAAGTTAAGCAAAAAAAAAAAAAAAAAAAGGAAAGAGAGAAAACACCCAAAATGGATGCAGAAGAGACTATGAAACTTACTCTTGAGCGTAGAGAAGATAAAGCTACAGGATGAAATGATGTATTAGAACTGAACAAAAAAATTCAGAGTAGCTCAAGAAGACAAAGTCAAGTATTATAATGAAATGTGAGTTAGAAAACCAACAGAGAAAAACATGCTCAGCATTTTTCAAGCTGAATAAACTGAAGAAAAATTCAAGGCTTGAATTGCACTAAGAAAGATCTTATGGGCAAAATATTGAATGAGGCAGAAAGCACTAAAAGAAGATGGAATAAATACATAGAACCACTGTAATAAAAATAATTGGTTGATAATCATTTCAAGAGGTAGTATATGAGCACTATTCACAATAGAAAAAAAAAATGGAGGTTACCCAAATGCCCATCAATAGAATGGATAAACCAACTCTAGAATATACATATGATGGAATACTATGCTACCGTGAAGAATAATGATAACACTGCAAAACACCTCATAACATGGATGAGACTTGAAGATACAATGCTGAGTGAAATTAGTCAGACACAAAAGGGCAGATATTGCATAAGTCCATTTTTGTAAAAACTTAGAAGGTTTTCATACTAAAAGAATAATTCTTGGAGGGTTACTAGGGGTGAAAAGGAAGGGACAGTAACTCACAGATCAGGGTATAGACACATGTTAACTTGGGGGATAAGGAGGACAATACATAGGAGGGAGAGGGCAACGTGCAAGAGAGGGGAAGGAGAGTAGAGAAGTGAGGAAGATAGTGAAAGACTCTGGGAGATATAAATGTGAGGTATGCACAGCCTTGGAATAACAAGGCTCTATGACATAGGGATCAAGACACAGTCTGAAGGGATAAAGGAGAGGAAAAACATGTTAAGATGTTTGACTGTTCACATAAGACCATTATCATAAAAGCTTAAGAAAAGATGTCCATATTAAAAGAAAAAAAAAAAAAAACCCAACAACAATTCTTTGTTGGTTACCACAGGTTGGAGTGAGGGGACAGTAAGGCACAAGTTGGGTTAGAAACATCATAGCTTGGTAAGGGGGAGGGCAATGTACAAGGAAGGGGAGGGTAATACACAAGGAGGAGGAGGGAGTGGGAGATCACAGAAGATAGGGGAACCCATAGGAATGTTTGCATGGACTAAATGAGACAAAGGTAACATTGGAACAACAGGACTGTGTGATATGGGGATCAAGGTATAATCTGAATGGGTAAAAGAGAGAAAATAATATTAAAGTGATTGATTGTATTATGGATATTGTTTTCTCTTGCCTACTATTGTAAAATAGACATTTGAGTGGCTAGAACAGAATATCAGGAAATATGATTACAGAAAACGTGTTAGCCCATCTTTAGCCTATAATTGATTGAAATACCTAAAAGGGGTCTAGAACTTGCCCACTGAAATAGGCTTCTTGTGGAGCCTTTGTAGAGTATTGGGCTTTAGGTGGATTCTTGAGCCAAATGCATAACCTTCTGAGGTGGGACATTCCCACTTGAAAGGACATGTAGATAGACCTGGAGTGGCTAGAGGAACAGAAGATATTTCTTGAAAGAAAGATCAGCAGAAAAATAAAACAACAAACAACAGACTCTTTGGCTATTACAAGGACAAGCAAGCTACCTGCCTGGGAACCATTGAGGCAAGCCATCAAGTCCCTTCAGTACAAACCCTGCTTCAAGACTGAAACTGAAAGGGAACACAAGAACAGACTTGTAAGCTCACTGGTGACCGCATTGGTCTACTGGTGTGTGGAAGTAGGGGAAAGGCAGTAATGAAGACTTGGGCTGAGTTTGACCATGTTTCATAGACTCCTGTTAACCCTGAGAGAAGAGGAAGGGGTGGTTGGCCTGAAGTCTGGGGAGACCTGGGAACTCTTGAGCCCATGAATAATGACTTAACCCCTGGGGACTAGAGCTGAGTGTGACACATCCAGTGAAAATGAAGTGGACCAAATGTGCAGATAGTACCCATTTGACCTAGCTTGGATGGTTTGAAGACCAGAACTAGAATAGAGGAAGATAAAGAAATTTGATACAGAAAGCAAGTGTAAATTGCTACAATTTTATGAACTTGATGTTTACTTGTGTATGTAGTAGCTCAGAATACCAACCTAGACAGAAGGAGTCTTCACATCAAGTATCAAGCCTATCCCCTCAGTACACATGGCAAATAGGAAGGGGCAGCTGAGACATTGGCTACCTAAAATGAGGGGGTTGGCTATAAAAGGCAAGAAATGAAGAAATGACTGGCTTACACGTTTTCAAGAGGGGGAAGGTAGAATCCCCATTGAATAGTTTTCATATGGTCTAGATGAGTATGGTGAAAGGAAATGGAGAAAGATAAGGCATTCTACTTCCATAAAGATTTACACCCTTGGAAACCCTGTACAGGGTGGCTATGAGTCAGAACCTATTCAACAGCACTTAACAACAACAACATATATATATATATATTAGTTATGTGCCGTGGAGTTGACTCTGAGTCATAGCCATCCTTACAGGGCTTCTGACGTTGTAAATCTTTATGGGAGGAGAAAGTCCCATCTTTCTCTCAGGTACCATAGTGGTTACGAATCGGGCTGTGAACCGCATGGTCAGCAGTTAGAAACTACAAGCTGTTCCACAGGAGAAAAATGAGGCTTTCTGCTCC
>NW_006408787.1:815466-816156 GCF_000296735.1 Chrysochloris asiatica | reverse complement strand
TATAAATTCTTTTTAGTTTCTATAAATTAATTAGCACAAGTGCTCCTATGGATTTTAAGAGACATTAGAAGCTGACTTATTAAACTTTCCTCCTCTTATATGTTGGTTCAATAAAAGCAAGCCACTACCCATATGCCAGTTTGTCTCACTGAGGTGGCTTGTGAGTTGCTGTGATTCTGAAAGCTATGCCACTGGTATTTTAAATACCACCAGGGTTACCCATGGTGGACGGGTTTCAGATGAGCTTCCAGACGAAGACAGACTAGGAAGAAGGAGTGTTGAACTACTTACAAATATTTAGTTACTGAAAACCTAATGAATAACCAAGAAACACTGTATATAGTGCCAGAAAATGAACCCCTCAGGTTGGAAGACACTCAAAATGTGACTGGGGAAGAGTTGCCTCCTCAAAGTAGAGTTGACTGTGATGAATGCTAATGGAAGAAAGCCCGTGGGAGAAAAGCCCACGAGACCTTCATCTGCTGATGGGGCACAACTCAAAATGAAGAAAAACAGCTGTAAAAATCCATTGAAAATTGGAACATGGAATGTACAAAATATGAATCTGGGAAAATTGGAAGCTGTTAAAACTGAAATGGAACACATAAACATCAATCTCTTAGGCAGTAGTGAGTTGAAATGGGCTAGTATTGGCCATTTTGAATCTGATGACCACATGGTTTACTATGC
>NW_006408787.1:813755-814956 GCF_000296735.1 Chrysochloris asiatica | reverse complement strand
AAAATATGGCCTTGGTGATAGAAATGATGCTGGAGAATGCATGATAGAATTCCGCAAAACCAATGATTTGTTCATTTCAAATACCTTCTTTAGACAGCATAACAGACAACTACATACATGGACCCCACCAGATGGAATACATAGAAATCAAATTGACTATATCTGTGGAAAGAGACAATGGAAAAGCTCTGTGTCATCAGTCTAAAGAAGGCCAGGGTCAGAATGTGGAACAGACCATCAAATACTTATATGTAAATTCAAACTGAAGCTGAAGAAATGAAAACAAGTCAACAAGAGCCAAAATATGACCTTGAATATATTCCACCTGAATTTAGAGATAATCTGAAGAACAGATTTGATACATTAAACACTAAAGACCGAAGACCAGAAGTGCTGTGGGATGACATCAAGAACATCACTCATGAAGAAAGCAAAAAGTCATTGAGAAGACAAGAAAGAAGGAAAAAGTCAAAACGATGTCAGAAGAGACACTGAAATTTGCTCTCCAGCCTAAAGAACCTAAAGCAAATGGAAGAAATGAGGAGGTCCAAGAGCTGAACAGAAAATTACAAAGATCAGCTCAAGAAGATAAAGCCAAATATTACAACAAAATGTGCAAAGTTCTAGAATCAGAAAACCACAAAGGAAGAACATGTTCAGCATTTCTCAATCTGGGGGAACTGAGGAAAAAATTCAAGCCTCAACTTTCATTATTGAAAGATTCTCTGGGCAAATTACTGAATGATGCAGAAAGCATCAAGAGAAGATGGAAGGATTACACAGAGTCATTGTACCAAAAGGAAATGGTTAATGTTCAACTGTTTCAAGAGGTAGCATATGATCAAGAGCCAATGATATTGAAGGAAGAAGTCCAAGGTGCATTGACGGAATTGGCAAAGAATAAGGCACCAGGAATTGATCGAATGAAAATAGAAAATTTTCAAGAAAGTGAGGTGGCACAGGAGGCACTCACTCATCTCTGCCAAGAAATTTGGAAGACAACTATTTGGCCGACTGGAAGAGATCCGTATTTGTACCCATTCCAAAGAGAGGTAACCCAACAGAATGAGGAAATCATTGGACAATCTCTGATATCCCATGTGAGTAAACTTTTACTAAAGGTAATACAGAAATGGCTGCAAGCATACATTGACAGAGAACTTCCAGAGGTTCAAGCCAGATTCAGAAGAGGCCATGGAAC
>NW_006408787.1:796148-812835 GCF_000296735.1 Chrysochloris asiatica | reverse complement strand
CACTGGAGAAGGATATCATGTTTAGTAAGGTGGAGGGTCAGAGAAAAAGAGGAAGACTCCCAACGAGATAGATTGGCCAAGTGTCAGCATCGATGGACTCAAGTGTGGCAACAATAGTGTGGTTGGCCCAGGATTGGGCAATGTTTCATTCTGCTGTGCATAAGGTCGCTATGAGTCAGTACTGACTCGATGGCACCTAACAACAACAACAACAACAACAACAAGGACCACAAGAGGTAAGCCTGTGGGGCCCCAGGGAGGACCCCTGGAAGGAAAGATATCTTAAACAAGGACCAATGTGCTTATTGCAAAAAACCTGAACATTCCAAAAATCAATGTCCAAATCTCAGGGGAGGATCTAGCAGAAAAAGCCATCCTCCAACTCAACAGATGGTTGAACAAGCTTCATTGTTTGGTAAAACCGATAGTTACTGGGGGGAAGCAGGTCCAGCATAATTTGGCATCAACCTCTGCCACCCATATTGCCACCGCCCTCCACCCCCCACAGGAAACTCAGCTGAAAATAACAAAGGGTAACAGACTGGATTCTTGGTGGACATTGGCACCACTTATTCAGTGGCCAGTATGCCTCTAAATTTCCGTTGTTCTGTTCATTTATGGTGACTGAGAACTCATGGAGGCCTGAGGACCAGATCTTCCTGAAATCCTTAAACAGGTTTGATTGGGGAAAAGAAAATAATTGCCCTATCACCTTACTGTCCAAATTTATATGTTCAAACTGCTTCCTGATACCAAAAGTAAGCAGATGGAGGTTCCTTATGAGCATGCCTGGCAATTACTGATTCAAACTCCAGAAACCAGTCACACTGGCCTGAGGACATCGACAATCAGGTAAACCCCTTGTGTGGGCTAGTGGAACTCTGGGAGGAGCTAAGAAGTCGAGGTTTGACTGAAGCCTGGAAGCTGAGCATCCCACAGAAACCAATATCTTCTTAGGAAAAAGGCCAAGAAGTTACTCTGGCCAAGCCCATCACCATTCCTATCATGTCATCTCCCTGCTGCATAAGAAGGGAAGTTTATGGCTCACAACAGGATGGATAGGTGATACTAGGTTATTTTACTGGACAATCCAAATGTTATCCTGTGAATTATGGGGCGACTAAACCTGCCAACCTCCTCCCTGATGTGGCAATTAGAGGGCTGAGCCATAATTTTATAAAAATCATTGACCAAATATTTTCCAGCCAACCTGACCTGTTTGACTATATTTGTCGCACTAGACATTGTTCGTGGACAGAAATAGTTACATGGGAAAAGGGACTCGGATAGCAGTTTGTATGACAGTAATCTTATAAGACCAGGTGAAAGCAATAGCCCTCCTGCGGAGACCTCAGCTCAAAAAGCTGAGCTGATTGCACTGACGAGGGCATTAGAAATGTTGGCAAGAAAGACTGTGATTGTGTACCCAGAGGGCTTGAGTAGAACTGAGGTAGAAGGATTTGAGAGAGAGGTTAAAGGATGAAAAGTGAATGGCAATGGAATCATTCTGGTTCTGAGAGGTTAAAAGCTAGAAAGTACATGGCAATAGAATGGTTCTGATCCTGTCAAAACTAGCCCCTGCTCGTCTTAAATAAGTCCATGAAATGACCCACTACAGGAAAGAGGCCCTGGATGGTTCATTAGGCCCTGGTTCTAGGGCAAGAAATTCAAAAAAAAAAAAAAAATTCAGGATATTAACTCTGCTATGCCTGCCTCAAGAACAATCCCAAAACAGTCTGTCTGCACTAATATGAAGGTAAACAACCCCTTGAAAATTGACAGGTTTTTATGCAGATGCCCCCTAGTGGAGGAATTAAATATTTGCTGGGTTTTTTTTGTAGACACATTTTCTGATTGGGTAGAGGTTTTTCCCCCACCAGAACTAAGAACTTCAGGAATAGTGAAAATCCTCTTAAAGGAGATTATCTCCAAATTTGGACTTCCAAAAAAAATGTCCAAAGTGACAACTAACAAATTGCAAAACTGTCAGGAAATTTATCTACATTGGGATCAGGTGTTGTCTTAGGCCTGTTTCGAATTCAGGTAGCCCTCAGAAGTGGGCTTAAATTGAGCCCTTATAAAATTGTATATAGCAAACCTTTCCAGGCAGCTTCCCTCAACCCTCTACCTGACCTCGGCCAAGATTTAAAGGTATGTGCAATGCCTCCACCACACACTTTCTATTATTCATAAAATTGCTCTTCCCAGGACTGCTTCCTTCCCTACAGGTAACCTGACCCCTTCCAGCCTGGATATCATGTTCTGCTCAGAATGTGGAGAGACAGACCTGAAAAGCAATTTAAAAAAAAGTGGACTGGGCCCTGGGAAGTCCTTCTAGTCACCCTGTCAGCTGTCAAGTTAGCTAGACTCAAAACTTAGACACACCATAACAGAATCAAGTCCAGGACCACCTGGACATCTGGGGCAACTGGAGAAATCCAATTAAAGATAAGAAGGTGCCCCTTAAAATAATGTACCTCCTGCTGTTTACAATGGGACTCTCAAAAGACATTATTTCTTTTAATGGGATGAAAACATTTGTGTCCATTTAGCTCAGAGTGTAATAAATGTATCTGCAAAAATTACTGAGGACTGGAATGAGAAATTATCCCAAACCCAGGTGACTTGGTGTGGGTGAGGGACTGGAATTTTACCCCACTGAAACCCAAGTGGCGAGGACAGCTGACTGTCATCATGATCACTCCCACAGCAGCCAAAAGGAGTCCCCACCTGGACTCACCACAGCAGACTGAAGAAAGCCTCATCTATGTGGGAAGCTGAAACTGACCCTACCAACCCTTGCAGGGTAACATTAAGATGTACGACCCACCCTGCTTCTGCCACAAACCAGGAACTGGCTGATCTACACATGGCTGAAGCATGAGGACATCCGCCATTGGACTCATCTTAATTGGACTTTGGGGTGTGAGAAAGGAAGAAAATGTGTAATCTATGCACCCACAACACCAAGGTGGGCCAAACACTGACTACCACACTACTCTTCTATAGTTACTATGAATATGAGGGCACCCTCCTAGGTAACTGAACCTATAATCAATGAAACTGGGAGAGCCTTAACCCTCTTAGCTCAGCAACAAACTCAACTCAGAAATGCTGTTTATCAAAACAGACTAGCCTTAGACTATTTATTGGCTCAAAAAGGGGGTATGTGTTGAAAATTTAATCTGACAAACTTTTGTTTACAGATGATCAAGGACAAGCTGTTGAGGACATTGTAAAAAAGATCCAAAGACTAGCTCATATTCCTGTGCGAACTTAGCACGGATGGAGCCCAGAATCATTATGGGCAGGCAGGCGGATTCTCAGCATTGGAGGATTCAAACCTCTGGTGGGAGGATCTCTGATCATCATAGGAGATGTCTGCTTATCCTATGCCTCCTTCCACTGGCTATCAAAACACTGAAAAGCATAGATGAAGACAGGGTAGAAAAGAAAATGACTTCCCGCATACTCTGGCAACATACCCATCAGCCCGTGCCCACTGACCTAAAAAGTATCATCCAGGAAAGTGAGGCCCACTAGTGCGCTATCTAGCTGCATGGGACTCCTAAGGGAGAATGAGACAGGCAGGACTGAGGAAATAGACACTGGCCCCTATGTCAGGCTCATTGCTCATTCATAAGCAACAGACCACCTCAGGCTCATGTGATTACCCAGGCTAATCTCCTGTTCCTGACCCACCTCCAGGAGGGAACAGAGCCCCAAGCTTATGTTTACTTGCTTCTGCTTCTGTAACTGCTCCCTTGAATGCTCATACATCCTTCCCCACTGTATGTTTGAACCAACCAATCTCAGGTAGCCCCATAAAGCTGTTGGCCCCTGCTAACCAATCCCAAATGAACTCATATATACACCCCTATTCCCTATAAAACATCCGCATATATGGAAAATGGGGCTCAGCCTCTGGATACGAATCCGCTGAGCCACGTGCTAGCACAATAAAGCCCTTACTTTGTCACAACCCGCAAGGCATTGGCAATTCCTTCAGAGCCATTGCCAGCACCATTTGTTGAAGAAACTATTTCTTACCCACTTAATGTATTTTCACCTTTTGTCAAACATCAGTTGACTGTATGTGGAATGAATTACTTCTGGGTTCTCATTTCTGTTCCATTGATTGCTGTATCTTTCATTGTATCAATACCATGCCATTTGGACCACTGTTCTATTTAATAAAATTTGAGATCAGGGAGTGAGAGGCCTCCAACTTTATTCTTCTTCTTAAGCAGTGCTTTGCTTAACCAAGGTATCTTTCCTTTCCATGTAAATGTAGTGATCCATTTTCCATCTCTTTAAAAACTGATGTTGGAATCTGCATTGGGATTGTATTATATCTATAGATTGCTTCGGTTAATGCTAAGGTTTTCACAATGTTAAGTTTTCCCATTCATGAGCATGTTATATCCTTCCATTTCTTTAAGTCTCCTTTGACTTCTTGTAGTTGTTATTAGGTGCCATCATGTTGGTACCGACTCATAGCGATCTTTTGCACAGCAGACAGAAACACTGCCTGATCCTGGGTCAATCTCACTACTGTTGCCATGCTTGAGTCCATTGATGTTGTCACTTGGCCAATCTATCTCGTTGGGGGTCTTCCTCTTTTTTTCTGACCCTCCACCTTACCAAACATGATATCCTTCTCCAGCGACTGGTCCCTCCTGACAATATGTCTGAAGTATAAGAGACGAAGTTTGGCCATCTTGGCCTCCAAGGAGCACTCTGGCTGCACTCTTCCAAAATAGATCTATTGGTTCTTTTGGCAGTCTGTGGCACTTTCAGTATTCTCCTCCAACACCACAACTCAAAAGCATCAATTCTTCTATGGTCTTCCTTATTCACTGTCCAGTTTTCACATGCATATGAGCTTACAGAAAATACCATGGCTTGGGTTAGGAGCACCATAGTCCTCAAGCTGACATCTTTGCTCTTCAACACTTTAAAAAGGTCTTGTGCAGCAGATTTGCCTAATGCAATACGGCGTTTGATTTGCCTAATGCAGCACGTCATAAGATTAATTACTCCCCATTTTAATTACAAAACTTCTATCTTTACAGTTGTGACAGTTGCAATTACTCATGATAATAATTACTCACTATAGAATCATAAGAATCGTATACCCATCTTTTTCACCAGACCCATCTAGACAAGATGAAAACTATTCAGTGAGGACTCTACCTTTCCCCGTGTACAATTAAACTAAACTTCCTCCTGAAAGCTTGTAAGTCAGTCCCTTTGTGCCTTTATCACCCCCTCATTTTAGGTAGCCAATGTCTTAATTGTCTGTCCCTATCAACCCTGTATACAGAGGGGAAAGCATTGATATTTGATGTAAAGACTCCTTCTCACTCAGTTGGTATTTTGAGATACTACACCCATAAGTATAGGTGAAGTTCATCAAATTGTAGTAATTTACACCTGTTTCCTTTATAAAAAATTGTTTTGTTTTGTTTGTCTTCCTCTAGTCTAGTTCTGATCTTCAAACCATCAAGGCTAGGTCAAATGGGTGCTATCTGAAAGTTTGGATATTCTTGTGCATCTCCCCTCACTTCGTATCAGCAGGATGCTTCCCTCTCAGCTCTAGCCCTCTGTGGCTATGTCATTGTTCATGGGCTCAGGAGTGCTGAGGTCTTACCACACTTTGGAACAACCAGCCCTTCCTCTTCTCTCTCTCTTCTCCAGGTCAACAGGAGTCTTTGGAATGTAGCTGAACTCAGCTCATATCTTGTAACTATTTTTGTATTACATGTAGTAAAACTTTACTCACATAGGATATCAATGATATTTTCCAATTAATTCTGTATTCCTTTGAGTCACCTCTCTTTGAAATGGGCACAGATATGGATCTCTTCCTGTCAGTTGGCCAGGTAGTTTTCTTCCAAATTTCTTGGCAGAGATGAGTGAGTGCCTCTTGTGCTGCCTCACTTTCTTGAAAGATTTTAATTTTTATTCCATCAATTCCTGGTGTTTTGTTCTTTGCCACCTTGGATGTTTTCCTTCAGAATCATTTGCTCTTGATCATTTGTTAGCTCTTGAAATGATTGAATATAGACCATTTCTTTTCAGTACAATGACTCTGTGTATTCCTTCCAACTTCTTTTGATGCTTTCTTCATCATTCAATATTTTCCCCACAGAATCATTCAGTATTTCAAGTTGAGACTCGAATTTTTCTTCAGCTTAAGAAAAGCTGAGGATGTTCTTCCCTTTTGGTTTTCCAACTCCAGGTCTTTGCACATTTTGTTCTAATATTTGACTTAGTTTCCTCAAGCTGAACTTTGAAATTTTCTGTTCAGCTCTTGCACCTCCTCACTTCTTCCATTTACTTTAGCATTTCTATGCTAGAGAGTAATTTCAGTCTCTTCTGATATCCATTTTGGTCTTTTCCTTCTTATTTGTCTTCTTGACCTTTTGCTTTCCTCCTGTACGATGTTCTTGATGTCATCCCACAACTCCTCTGGTCTTTAGTCTTTACTGTCTAATGCATCAAATCAGTCCCCCAGATGATCTCTAAACTCAGATGGGATATATTCAAGATCATATTTTGACTCTAGTGACCTTGTTTTCATTTTCTCCAGCTTCAGCTTAAATTTGCATATGAGAAATTGATAGTCTGTTCCACAGTCTGCTCCTGCCTTGTTTTGGAGGATGATATGGATTTTTTCCCTACCATCTCTTTCCACAAATATAGTCAGTTTATTTCTGTGTCTTCCATCTGGAGATGTCCATGTGTATGACTCTAAAGGTATCTGCAATGAACAAACCATTGGTTTTACAGATTTCTATCATGTGATATCGAGCATAATTTCTATTCTGAAGTCCATATTTTCCCACCACTGGTCCTTCCTCTTTGCTTCTAATCTGTGCATTCCAATTGCCAGTAATTATCAATACGTCTTGATTTCATGTTTGTTGAATTTCAGACAGAAGAAGTTGGTAGAATTCTTCTATTTCATTATCACTAGCTTTAGTAGTTGGTGCATAAATTTGGATGATAGTGGTATTAACAGGTGTTCATTATTGTTGCTAAATGCCGTTGAGGTGGTTCAAACCGATAGCAACACTGTATAAGTTTTCAAGGAGCGACTGGTGAGCTTCGACCACCAACCTTACAGTTCAAACAGACTGAATTCTAGTTCCTTAGTCCACAGGGCCAAAGCAGGTATGAATATTATTCTATCACAGACAACATTGTACTTCAAGACTAATCTTGACATATTCTTTTTGACGATGAATTCGACTCCATGCCCTTTCGATTTGTCATTGCCAGTGCAGTAAACCATGTGATTGACAGATTCAAAATGACAAATACTAGTCCATTTTAGCTCACTAATGCCTAGCATATTGATGTTTATGTATTCCATTTCATTTTTGACAATTTCCAGTTTTCCTAGATTCATGCTTTGTACATTCCATGTTCCATTTATTAATGGATATTACAGCTGTTTCTCTTCATTTTGAGTTGTGCCCCATCAGGGTATGAAGATCTCAAGGGCTTTACTATGTTCACATCATCATGGTCAACTCTAATTTGAGAAGTAGCACTTCCCCAGTCACATTTTGAATGCCTTCCAACCTGATGGGCTCATCTTCCAGCACTTTATCTGACAGGGTTCCACTGCTATTCATAAGGTTTTCAGTGACTAAATATTCGGAAGTAGTTCATCACTCCTTCTTCCTAGTCTGTCTTCAATGTGGAAGCTCATCTGAAACCTGTCCACCATGGGTGACCCTACTGGTATTTAAAATACCAGTGGCATAGCTTTCAGAATCACAGAAACTCATAAGCCACCACAGTATGACAAACTGACTAGTGGTGGATCAAAAATGTATAGGACAATAAATGTTGGCCAGGATATGCAGACACTAGGACCCTCCTACATTGCTAGTGGGATTGCAAAATGGTCCAACCACTCTGGAAAACCATATGACACTTCCTCAGAAGGTTGAAAATAGAGATACCTTATGATCCAACAATTCCTCTACTTGGTATTTATCCACAAGAAATACGAGCCATAACACGAGTAGATATATGCACACCAATGTCCACACATAGCAGCACTATTTACAATAGCAAAAAAATGGAAACAGCCACTCCAGTGCATTAATCTACAGTGTCACAGCAGAGCTCCGATGGTAATGGCAAGAGGATGAAAAAGATATACTATGTAAACAGTAAACATAAAGGCTGATAAGACTAAACAATTTCACTGAAATAGACTTTAGGTAAAATATTACCAAAGATGATGAAGATGGTGTCTTAGGCCGGGCGTTCTAGAGAAGCAAAACCAATCACACACACACACACACACACACACACACACACACACACACATATATAAAGAGAAGTTTATTATCCCACAATTGTAGAGTGCCATGTTCCCAATGGAATAGAGCACACGTCCCTCTCCTGGCATGTCCATTATATTGAAAGCCAAATATTACAACAAAATGTGCAAAGATCTGGAATCAGAAAACCAAAAAGGAAGAACATGCTCAGCATTTCTCAATCTGGGGGAACTAAAGAAAAAAATCAAGCCTTGACTTTCGTTATTGAAAGATTCTCTGGGAAAATTACTGAATGATGCAGAAAGCATGAAGAGAAGATGGAAGGAATACACAGCATCGCTGTACCAAAAGGAAATGGTTAATGTTCAACCATTTCAAGACATAGCATATAATGAAGAGCCAATGATAGTGAAGGAAGAAGTCCAAGGTGCATTGATGGAATTGGCAAAGAGCAGGCACCAGGAATTGATGGACTGTTAAAAGGAATTCCAGTTCTCAAATCCACTCCATCTATAAGCAGTGACAATAACATTGAGATATTCAGCCAAATATATAAGCAAATTCATGTTATCCTTTTGCTTAAAACTCTCTACCGACTTTCTATTTTACTTACAGTAAAAACAAAACAACAACAAAACAAAAAACCAAACTTAAGATAATCTATAAAATCTTACATGATTTGGTCCTTAAAGCTCTCTGGTCTCAGTTCCTACTATTCTCTGTCATGTTCACTCCCTCTAGCCACATAGATCTCCCTGCTGTTCTTTGAGACTGCAAACATATTCTAACCACAAGGTTATTGCAGGACTTTCTACTATGATCCTATTCAGAGCAGTTGGTATTGGTACCTGGGAAAAAATCTATTTATTCCAGCTTTAGGGTCATAGAGATTGAGATTCATGTGGTCCTTTAGCTCATTGGACTAATTGTTTCCTTGAGTCTTTAATTTTCAATGATCTTTTTTCTTTCAGACATAGAGAAACTAATAGCTGTATCTCAGATAGCTGCTTACCAGCTTTTAAGACCTCAGTTGCTACATCACAGGATGTAGAATATTATCTTTATATTATGCCAATTGACCTTAGCACCACCTGAGACTATGATCCTCAGCCCCAGACCCAGAGATTCATTCCCTCAAGATATTTGATTATATCTAAATTCTCATACATTTATTGTGGTGCTGTAGGATAAGCACTGGATTTCTAACCATAGGTCAGTGATTCAAATCGATCAGCTGCTCCTTGGAAACTCTATACAAAGTTGCTATGAGTTGGAAGTGACTTAACAGCACTTAACAACAACAACCCTCTCTATGCTTTATCATGTTCATGGCTACGTTGTTAAGTGCTGTCAAGTCGGTTCTTACCCATAACACCCCTGTATAGGGTTTGCAAGGAGCAGCTAGTGAAGTTGAACCACGGACTTTGCAGTTCAAAAGACTTTGCAGTGGATGCATTAGCCCACAGCACAACAGCAAAATCAGATACACATGTACAAATATCCTCTGTCAAACTTCTCCCTCCTATACCTGCTCAACCTATGTGTCTTTGACAACTTCAATCTTTTCTCCATTTATCATGTTGTTACTTATTGGTCCAGTTGTGAAGATTTTCATTTTCTTTACATTGAGGTGAATCCATACTCAAGGTTGTGTTAGGTTGGCTGAAGTCACGGGGTTTGAAAAAATTCACACGTCTGGAGGTTCAACATAGAGAGCTGTATTCTCTTTCCAAGGCAGGAAAGGGGTCTAACACTAGCAATCTAACATTGTGCTGACCTTGAAGGTCCAGTGTTTTGGGCTTTTATTGGGCTTTTAGGAAGGAATGCAGACAAAGAGGGTTGCAGACAGGTGGAATGTAAGGCAGATTTAAAACATAAGTGATGGTGATCTCTGGGTTAGTATAAAGGGATATTGTTGTTGTTATTGTTGTTAAGTGTCATTGGGTTAGCTCTGATCCATAGCAACCCTGTACAGGGTTTCCGAGAGGCAGCTAGTGAACTTGAACTGCTGACCTTGAAGTTCAAACTGACTTTTCAGTCCAGTGAATTAACCCACAGCACCACACTAGGAATTGATTAAAGAGAGTGTCCTTTGCTTGAATTCCTGGAGGTTGTCTATTGCAGCTGTGCAGAGTTTAGGGTATCCCTCACCTGTGGGGCTGGCATTTCTCCATTCCTGAAAAACAAGTTCAGGGAAACAAGCTAGGGAGTCTGTTATCAGTAGGGCCAGCAGTTCTACATTCCTGCCCAAGCTCAGTGAAACAGTTAAACATTGCAGCTGAGTCCTTTCAGCTTGCTGTCTTTGATCTTCATCACTTAGTATTTTAAGTCTTAGCTTCCATCAAGCAAGGTTGTATCATCTGCATATCACAAGTTGTTAATCAGTCTTCTCCCAATTCTGATGCCATGTGCTTCTTCATGTAATCCAGATGCTCCTACTTTTTGCTCAGCATACAGATTAAATAAGTATGGTGAAAGAATATAACACTGACACACAGCTTTCCTAATTTTAAACCATTCAGCATTCCCTTGTTCAGATCAAAAGACTGTTTTTTGGTCCATGTACAGGATCCTCTTGAGCATAATTAGGTGGTCTCAAAACCTAGTTCTTTGTATAACAGTTTGTTGTCATACACAGTCAAAAACCTTTGAATAGCCAATAAAGCACAGGTAAACTTCTTTCTAGCAGTCTTTGCTTTCAGCCAAGATCCATCTGATGTAAGTGATAATATTCCTCACTCAAGGCCCTCTTCTGAATCTGACTTGAATTTCTCAGTTACCTGTTGATGTATTGTTGTAACCAGTTTTTAAATATCTTCAGCGAAATTTTGCTTCCATTTGATATTAGTGATATTGCTCCATGATTTCCACATTCCTTTGGGTCATCTTTGTAATAGGCATACACTTGGATCTTTTGCAGTGAGTTGGCCAGGTTGCTGTCTTCCAAAGATCTTGGTCTAGGTGAGTGAGGGCTGGCAGTGCTGTCCTCAGTTTGTTGACAGATTTCCATTTGTAGTCTGTCAAGCCAGAATCCTTGCTTTTTGCCAGTGCCTTCAATGGAACTTGAACTTCTGTTATTTACAAAGATTCTTGATCATATGCTATTTCCTGAAATGTTTGAAGATCAGCCATTTCTTTTCAGTTCAGTGACTGTGTATATTCCTTCCATTATCTTTTGACGATTTCTGCATCAGTCAGTATTTTGTCCATGTTGTTGTTGCTAAATGCTGTCTAGTTGGCTTCAACTTATAGAGACCCTGTATAGGTTTCCAAGGAGTTACTGGTGGTTTTGAACCACCACCTGCAATTCACATTGACCTTGCGGTCCAGTGCTTATGCTACAGTACCAGGACTCAATTTTGTCCATAGAATTCTTCAATATTTCAAGTCCACCCTTGAGTTTATTTTGTAGTTTTTATTATTCATCAGGTTTTCAGGAGCTGATCATTCAGAAGTGCTCGTCTTTTCTTTCTTAATAGTTTATTTTAGTCTAGAATCTCCACTGAAACCTGTTCACCATGGATGACATTGCTGGTATAAAACACTGGTATTATGCCTTCCAGAACCATAGCAAAATACAAGCCATCACAGTATGACAAACTGACAGACTAGTGGTGGAAATTGAAAGGGAGCTGCCAGAAATTCAAGCCAGATTCAGAAGAGCATGTGGAATGATCATATCATTGCTGATTTCAGATGAGTCTTGGCTGAAAGCTAAAGATATCAGAAGGATGTTTATCTGTGCTTTATTTACTATGCAAAAACATTCAACTATCTATGAATCATGGTAAACTATGGATATCATTGTGAGGAATGGACATTTCAGAACACTTAATTGTGCCCATGAGAAATCTTTCCAAAGACCAAGAGGCAGTCATTTGAACAAAATAAGGGGATACTGAATGGCTTATAATCAGGAAAGGTATGTGCCAGGGTTGTATTCTTTTACTATACTTATTCAAGCTTTATGATGAGCAAACAATTAGAGAAACTGGATTATATGAGGAAAAATGTGACATCAGGATTGGAGCAAGACTCTAACACCCTGTGATATGTAGATGATATAACCTTGCTTGCTGGAAGTAAAGAGGACTTAAAATACTTATTGATGAAGATCAAAGGCTACTGTTGAAAGTGTGGATTACACTTCCTTGGAGGAAAATAAATTCTCACAACTGCACCAATAATTGTTGTTATTGTTAAGGGTCATAGAGTTGGTTCTGACTCCTAGTAACCCTGTATAGGGTTCCCTAAGAGCAGCTGGTGAGATTGAACTGCTGACCTTGCGGTTCAAACTGATCTTGAAGTCCAGCGCATTAACCCACAGCACCACATTAGGACTCCAATGAATAAGATCATGATAAATGAAGAAAATATTGAAGTTGTCAATGACTTTATTTTGCTTTAATCCACAGTCAATGTTCAAGGAAACAGCACTAAAGAAATCAAAGGACATATCACATTTGGCAAATCTGTGCAAAAATTCTCTTTAATGTGTTCAAGAGCAAATATTTCAGTTTAAGGACTAAGGTGTGCCATATCCAAGCTATGGTTTTTTCAGTCACCTAAGATGCATGTGAAAGTTGAACAATGAATGATTAAGACCATGAAGAATTGATATATTTGAATTATGGTATTGGAAAATAATATTGAAAGTTCTCTGGCTGCCAAAGAACAAATCTGTGTTGGAGGAAGTACAGTCAAATGCTTCCTAAATGCAATTATGGTAAGCCTTCATCTCTGCTTCTTTAGCCATGTTATTAGAAAGGATCAGTTCCTGGAAAAGGGCATCATGCTTGGTAAAGTGTGGAGGATCAACAAAAAGGAAGACCCTCAACATGTTGGATTGACACAGTGACAGCAACAATGTGCTCAAAAATAGCAACAATTGTGAGACTCTTACAGGAGCTGGCAATGTTTCATTCTGTTGTGCATACGGTCTTTATGGGTCAGAACCAACTCAGTGATACCTAACAACAACAATCCTGATAACTGAAGGACACAGGATAGTCAGAGGTGCTATTAGGAAGAATTTTAAATAAAATTGAAACTGCTTTGGTGAGAAAAGGCCAGGAAAGTTGTGTTTTCTTTCACAACAATGCAGCTGCTGTTCTTTGAGGGTAGTAAAGGATCTCCAATAAGACTATCATTGGGGAAACCTTATCTCACCCACACCCTGATTTTGCTCTTTCAGAGTTCTTTTTGTTCCCCAAACTCAAACAATATATAAAAGGAGCATAATTTGTTTCCCTTGAGGATATTAAAAATGCCATTTCGATATGGTACAGATTGGAGTCCAGAGAGCTTCAGGTGAGGTTTAGAGAAATGAATATTCCACCTTCAGAAATCCATAGAATTAGATGGAAAATATGTTGAGAAACAATAGTTGCATATTTTGATATTTTTATTTAGTAAAATTTTCTATGAACTTGTAGAAGTATGTTTTGAATTACCATGTTATGCATGTAGAAATATTCACCACCATGTGTATGTGGGTGTATTCTCATATGACCTAATTCATCAGTCAAAACAAGGCCAGGGCAGATTGTGGAACAGACTATCAATTGCTCATATGCAAATTCAAATTGAAGCTGAAGAAAATGAAAGCAAGTCCACCAGAGCCAAAATATGACCTTGAATATAACCCACCTGAATTTAGAGATCATCTGAAGAATAAATTTGATACATTAAACACTAAAGACCAAAGACCAGAAGAGTGGTGGGATGACATCAAGAACATCATATATGAAGAAAGCAAAAAGTCATGAAGAAGACAGACAGAAGGAAAAGTTCAAAATGTATGTCAGAAGAGACACAGAAACCTGCTCTCCAGCGCAGATGTGCTAAAGCAAATGGAACAAATGAGGAGGTACAAGAGCTGAAGAGAAGATTTCAAAGATCAGCTCGAGTTGATAAAACTGAATATTATAACAAAATGTGCAAAGATCTGGAGTCAGAAAACCAAAAGGGAAGACATGTGCAGCATTGCTCAAGTTGAGGAAACTGAAGAAAACATTCAAGACTCGACTTTCGTTATTGAAAGATTCTCCGGGCAAATTATTGAATAATGCAAAAAGCATTAAGAGAAGAGGGAAGGGGTACACAGAGTCACTGTACCAAAATGAAATGACTGATGTTCAACCATTGAAAGAAGTAGCATTTGAACAAGAGTCAATGATACTGAAGGAAGAAATTCAAGGTGCATTGAAGGAATTGGCAAAGAACAAGGCACCAAGAGTTGATGGAATAAAAATTGAAATCTTTCAAGAAAGTGAAGTGGCACTTGAAGCACTCACTCATCTATGCCAAGAAGTTTGGAAGACAAGTATTATCTGATTGGAAGAGATCCGTATTTGTGCCCATTCAAAAGAGAGGTGACCCAAAGAATGCAGAAATCATTGGACAATCTCTTTGATATTCCATGTGAGTAAAGCTTTACTAAAGGCAATACAGAAACAGCTGCAAACATACATTGACAGAGAATTTCCAGAGGTTCAAGCTGGATTCAGAAGAAGATGTGGATAGAGTGGATATCAATGTTGATGTCTGATGGATCTTGGCTGAAAGCAGAGGATACCAGAAGGATGTTTACCTGTGCTTTATGTACTATGCAAAGGCTTTCACTAGTGTGGATCATGACAAGCTATAGACAACATTATGAAATATATTCATACTTCAGGAAAACTTAATTGTGCTCATGAGGATTCTGTACATGGACAGAGGCAGTTGTTTAAATAGAACATGGGAACATTGAATGGTTTAAAATTAAGAAATGTGTGTGACAGCGTTGTATTCTTTCACCATATTTATTCAAACTGTATGTTGAGCAAATCTTCCAAGATGCTGGGTTATATGAAGAAAAATGTGATGTCAGGATTGGAGGAAGACTCATTAACAACTTGTGAAATGCAGATGATACAACCTTGCTAGCTGAAAGTGAAGAGGACTTAAAATATTTACTGATGAAGATCAAAGAGCACAGCCTTCAATATGGATTACATCTCAATGTAATGAAAACAAAAATCCTCACCACTGGACCAATAAACAGCATTCTTATCAATGGAGAAAAGATTGAAGTTGTCAAGGACTTCATTCTTCATGGATCAACTATCAACACTCATGGAAGCAGCAGTCAAGAAATGCCATATTGTATTAAGCAAAAATGCTGCACAAGACCTTTTTAAAGTGTTGATGAGCAAAGATGTCAGCTTGAAGACTAAGGTGCACCTGACCCAAGCCATGGTATTTTCAATAACCTCATATGCATGCAAAAGCTGGATAGTGAATAAAGAAGACCGTAGAAATATGAATGCTTTTGTGTTATGGTGTTGGAGGAGAATATTGAAAGTACCATGAGGTCAAAGAAAAAGAGAAAGACCCACAGTGAGATGGATTGGTCAAGTGGCAGCATCAATGGGCTCAAGCATGACAACAACTGTCCTGACCCAGGACCAGGCAGTGTTTTGTTCTGTTGTGTATAGGGTCGTTATGAGTCGGTACCGACTTGATGGCACCTAACAGTATTAACAATGGATATTGATCATAAACAACATTTAAAGTGTTTGTTAGCCATCAGGATATCACCTTGGGGAAGTGTCTGTTCATATATATATATTTTTTCCTTTCTTTTCTTCAAGTTTCTATTGTGAAATATGTGGGTTTACATGGGAGAACATCAAGGAGCCCTGGTAGTGTCGTGGTTATGAACTGGGCTGCGAACCACAAGGTCAACAGTTCGAAACTACCAGCTGTTTTGCGGGAAAAAGATGAGGCTTTCTGCTCCTGTAAAGATTTACAGCTTCAGAAACCCTGTACAGGGTCACTATGAGTCAGAACCAATTCCACGGCACATAACCACCACCACCACATGGGAGAACATCAGCTCCACTTTCATCCTATCGCACCTTACCTCATTGCAATCATCACAATCCCCTTCATGCATCATCAAACAACCAAAGAATATACCCCATAGGCACCACCCCCCTGGCTGTCAGCACACAGCCCCTCCCCCTCCCTGAGTCCTGTGTCCTCAGCCATTCTTTCTGTCCACATCATCATCTCTGTCTCAATGCCTGGTGTCACTGCCTCCCTTGGTAGGATCATGCTCTCAGCTCTTCTCACTTGATTGTCCTGGGAACCTCCGCTTCTGGGCCACAAAATCAATCACTCCCCTCCTCTTGTCAAAAAAACATCCACCTCTACATTTCCAACCTGCATAGTCAGTCCTGATGGCAATTACTCACTATTGTACCACAAGAATCTTATCCCCATTTCCTTTCGCCAGCCCGGTCCCAACAGATTGGAAATCATTCAGTGGAGATTCTACCTACCCCTGAACTGTCTGGAACTAGGCTCCCTCTTTTTTTTTTTTACATTTTTTT
>NW_006408787.1:789767-795174 GCF_000296735.1 Chrysochloris asiatica | reverse complement strand
GGGTTCACAGAAGTCTATTGAATGTTATAGGGTTTAGCTCACCACTTCATTGCTGTTTTTCCCTCACTTCCCCTTATCGGTGTCAAGCATGGTCACCAATCACAGTGTGTATTCCCATTGAGTCTTAGTCTTGGAAGGGGATTTGCACTGAGGCGACCGGACCACTTGACTAGGCTCCCTCTTGAAAGCTTGTAAGCCAGCCACTCTGTGCCTTTATAGCCCCCCCACCCCCATTTTGGGTAACCAATGTTGAAGTAGCTCATCCCTGACAAGCCCATTCCTGACAACCCTGTACCGAGGGGCTGTGAGTGATCCTTGCTATAAAGATTTGTTCCCTTTTTTGAGCTACTACACACATACATATAGGTAAAGTTCATAAAATTGTAGTGGGTTACTCTTCCCCCCCACCCCTTTTTTCTTCTTCTAGTCGAGTTCTGATCATCCAGCCATTGAAGCCAGGTCAAGTGGGTACTATCTGCAAGTATGAGTGTTCTTGTGCATTTCCCCTCACATCATATCAGCTGGACACTTCACTCTCCTCTCTAGTCCACTGTGGCCATGGCACTGCCTCTGGGCACAGGAGTCCCCGGGTCTTGATGTAACTGCTGGCCATCTAGGTTTCCTCCGGGGTTCACAGGAGTCTATTGAACGTGGTCAGACTTAGATCCAAATTTCATTGCTGTTTTTTCTGCCTTCCCCTTATCAGTGATGAAGTGGTCACCAGCCAGACCACATACCTGCTCATGTATTCCCTTGAATCTCAGTCTTGGAAGGGAGTTTGCTCTGAGGCAACCCACTCACTTGCTTGATGACTCCTGGGCGAACAGCTTACTTGTTCTTGTAGCAATCAATTATATTGCCACATTTGTTTCTGATTTTTCCTGCTGGTCTTTCTTCACGAAGTATCTTCTGTTCTTCTTGCTGCTCCAGGCTGGTCTGTTTGTCCTTTCAAGTGGAAATTTCCCACCTCAGACAATTCTGGATGGGATTCTGGTTTCTTATGCAATGCACAAACTCCACAGGAGGTCTCTTTCACTGGGCAATTTCTAGCCCCCTTAAAGGTATTCCAATCAGTTATAGGCTGAAGACTGGCTTACAAGCTTTCTATTGTGATGTTTCCAGCTATTCCTTCCCCCTGCTCTATCAAGTGTATATTTCACAATGGTAGGCAAGGGAAACCAAGATTCAAAAGACAGCCAAGTATCTTAACACTATTCCCCTCTTTTACCCTTTCAAACCATGCCTCAGTCTCTGTGTCCTGAAGCTTTGTTATTCCAAGGTTGTGCTTACATTATCATTCACCTCTGACCCACTTAGCCCATGTGAACCTGTCTAACTGTTCTCCCATCTGCCTTGTTCTTCTATTCCCTTACCCCTTCTTGTGTATTGCCTGCCCGCCCCCCAGCACCCAAGCTTTCCTGTGTCTATTCCCTACCCTGTAATGTATCTTCCCCTCCTCCCCTCCCCTCCTCTCATCCCATACAGCCCAGTGATCAGCAATTATATATATAGATTCCATGCCCACATCCCCCCTTTTTGGGTGGATTCTTCTTCTTAGTCTTTTACAATAATGGTCCTATGCAGTATTTCTCCTTTTGTGACTGACTAATTTCACTCAGCATAATGTCCTCAAGGTTCATCTATGTTATGCAGTGCTTGCAGCTTCCTTGTTGTTCTTCAAGGTAGCATAGTATTTCATTGTGTGTATGTACCACAGTTTGTTTATCCATTCTTCAATTGATGGACATTTAGGCTGTCTCCATCTTTTTGCTATTGTAAATAGTGCTGCTATTTCCATGTCACTTCCAAAGCTCAGATATGTTGAAATCTCAATCCCTCCTTTTCATCTATTTAAAATTGCAGAGGCTTAAATAAATAAATAAAATTTCAGAGTCTACTGTGAGGGTCAGGTTCCAGAAAGCATAAAACCTTTGCATGATAATAAAAAACAAATAATGAACACATGAAAACTTGTTTTTATTCTCAGAGAATTCTATTTGTGCAAATATGTATACATTTTCAAGTGAATTAAAGAAAAAATGCAGAAAGATTTGACACAATCTATTTCTTGGGTTCTATTTATAAAGGAGTTCTGGTGGCATAGTGGTTATGAATTGAGCTGCTAATCTCACAGTAAGCAGTTCAACACTACCAGCTGTTCCGCAGGAGAAAGATGAGGCTTTCTGCTCCCATAAAGATTTATAGCCTCGGAAACCCTGTACAGGGTCACTATGAGTCGGAACTGACTGCAAGGCAAATAACAACAAATAGTGCTGCTATGAACATTGGTGTGACATTTCTACTCATGTTATGGCTCATATTTCTTGTGGGTAAATACCAAATAAAGAAATTGTTGGATCATAAGATATTTCTATTTCCAATCTTCTGAGGAAGCACCATATTGCTTTCCAAAGTGGTTGGACCATTTTGCAATCCCACCAACAATATAGGAGGGTCCTAGTCTCTCCGCATCTTTATCAGCATTTATTGTCCTCTACTCTTTTGATCTTTGCTGTTATTGCTGGTGTGAGATGATATTTTATTGTTGTTTTGATTTGCATCTCTCTGATGTCTAGTGACCATGAACATTTCTTCATATGTTTGTTGGCTGACTGGATTTCCTCCTTGGTGAAGTGTCTGTTCATGTCCTATGCCCTTTTTTAATTGGATGATTTGTTTTCTTGTAAAGTTGTTGTAGTTTCCTATATATTTTAGAAATGAGTCCCTTGTCTGATGTTCAAGTATGCTACTTCACTCTGAGTAAGTTTAGGTAGGTCGTGTTTTTCTAAAAACGTACCCATCTCTTCTAAGTTTTAAAATTTGTTGAAGTACAACTCTTCATTGTATTCTGTTATTATCCTTTTGATTTTGTTAGGTTCCATTGTGACATCACCCATGTGGTTTCTAATGTGAGTTATTTGTGTCCTCTCCCTCTTTTCTTTTATTAAATTTGCCAATGGTTTGTCAATTTTATCAATCCTTTCAAAGAACCAGCTTCTTGTCCTGTTGATTCTTTGTATAGTTTTTCTGTTTTCCATCTCATTTATTTCTGCTCTTATCTTTATTATTTCTTTTCTTTTGGTGACTGTAGGTTCCCTCTACAGGTCAGCTTCTACTCATAGCAATGATATGACCCGGTCCTGGGCCAACCTCACCATTGTTGCCATGTTTGAGCTCATTGATGTTGCCACTTTGCCAATCTATGTCTCTAAGGGTCTTCCTCTTTTTCTCTGACCTTCCACCTTGTTGTTGTTATGTGCTGTAGAGTCAGTTCTGAATCATAATGACCCTGTACAGGGTTTCTGAGGCTATAAATCTTTAAGGGAGCAGAAAGCCTCATCTTTCTACCACGAAACAGCTGGTAGTTTCAAACTGGTGACCTTGAGATTAGCAGCCCGACTTGCAACCACTACACTACCAGAGCTCCTTACCAAACATGATATCCTTCTTCAGTGACTAGTTCCTCCTGACAATAAGTCTGAAGTATGAGAGACAAAGTTTGGCCATTTTGGGCTCCAAGGAGTACTCAGACTGCACTTCTTCCAACACAGATCTGTTGGTTCTTTTGGCAACCCATGGCACTTTCAATATTCTCTTCCAATACCATAACTCAAAAGCATCAATTCTATGGTCTTCCTTATTCACTGTCCAGCTTTTGCATGCATATGAAGTTATTGAAAATACCATGGCTTGGGTCAAGCTCACTTTAGTCTTCACACTGACATCTTTGCTCTTCAACACTTTATAAAGGTCTTGTACAGCAGATTTGCTTAATGCAATACAGCATTTGATTTCTTGACTCCTTCTTCCATGAGAGTTGATAGCTGATCCAAAAGAATAAAGTCCTTGACAACTTCAATCTTTTCTCTGTTGATAAGAATGTTGTTTATTGGTCCAGTGGTAAGGATTTTGGTTTTCTTGACATTGAGATGCAATCCATACCAAAGGCCGTGCTCTTTGCTCTTCATCAGTAAATATTTTAAGTCCTCTTCACTTTCAACAAGCAAGGTTGCATGATCTGCATATCGCAGGTTGTTAATGAGTCTTCCTCCAATCCTGATGCCACGTTTTTCTTCATAGAACCCAGCTTCTTGGATTATTTGCTCAGCATAAAGGTTGTATAAGTATGGTGAAAGAATACAACCCTGTCGCACACATTTCTTAGAAATGCCTATTTCCCCCCTTAGTTTTACTGCTGTTTTCTTCTGAGAGAAAGGATGTGTTAACCTCTCTATTCCATCAGATTGAAATTCCACTGTTCTCCACATGGAGACAGTTCATCATCAGTTTTGTGTTTTAGAAAGAGATCTCTGCTAAAATTCTTGGCTAATTTAAAGTAAACTTAAAAGTGGGCGGACCAATTAGCCATTGCTAATGCTCAGAGTAAAAGTAATTTAGGCCTGCATCTGAGCAGCAAAATGAAGTAGGTCTTGACTCAAGTGAAATTTCAATGGTGGAAACAATGGAACTGTGTTATTGAATATTGAATGGGTATCAGGAAAAAGGAAGAATGAATGCTACTTTTACATTTATAGTTTGTGTGACTACACAGACATTATTTTGTTAATTCTAAAAATATCTTCTACTTTGTACCAGGCTAATCATTTAAGAGTGTAATGATAAATGAAATGAAGCTGTTTGTATCTTCAGCTCACGTCTATCAGTAATGTCATCAAATAAAATGCAATGGCTAATAAATCACAATTATTTTGTTGATATGATTAATTGAGCAGTGTTCATCAGAAATGATTTTTATCATCATGTATCAAGAGAACAGGTATGAAATAGCAAATGGAATAAAGCTGCAGGAGACAGTAATGCCTGCTTATTTCCACATGATGGCACTTTTAGCCTCAGAAACTCCTAGTTCTCTGCACTTGCTCAAATCTGTGTTGTTATTTGGGAACAGGTTTATTGTGGATGCTTACATTACTAAATAGTATTTTTAAAATATGTTTATTTTTGAGAGAAATAATATACATGTTTTCAAATTCGTTGACAGAGATGTTATCTTTAAAATACATAGACTTCCCTTTTATTTTAGTTTTTATGATTCTAAAACCATTGTTGCTGTTGTTAAGTGCCATCAAGCCAGTTCTTACTCATATCAATCCTGTATAGGGTTTACTATGAGTGACTGGGGAGCTTGACCCACCATTCTTCTGGTTCAAACCGACTTATCAGTCCAGAGCTTTAACCCACAATGCCACGCCAAAACTATTGTACAAGAAAGAAATTTACCATATGTTTAGTTTTTCTCTCTTCAATTCGATGTTAATATATTTTGAAAATCTAGAAAACTGTCATTCATATAAGAACTTGAATTTCTCCAGTAATCTAATAAAAGTATGTGTGTGTGTGTGTGTATATATATATATATATATATATATTGTTGTTGTTGTTATGT
>NW_006408787.1:788835-789337 GCF_000296735.1 Chrysochloris asiatica | reverse complement strand
CATTTTGAATCTGACAACCACATCGTTTGCTATGCAGGGAATGACAAATTGAAAAGGAATGGTGTTGTATCCATCGTCAAAACGAACATATCCAGATCAGTCGTTAGGTACAATGCTGTCTCTGATAGGATCATATCCATGAGCCTATAGGTAAGCCCAGTTAATACCACTATTATTCAAATTTATAAAACAAACTCTAAAGCAACTGAGGATGAAAAAGAATAATTCTACCAACTTCTTCAATCTGAAAATGATCAAACAAGCAATCAAGATGCATTGATTATTACTGGTGATTGGAATGCGAAGGTTGGGAGCAAAGAGGAAGGACCGGCAGTTGGTAAATATGGATTTGGTGATCGAAATAATGCTAGAGAACGCATGATAGAATTCTGCAAAAAT
Organism: Chrysochloris asiatica; assembly: GCF_000296735.1. Classification (NCBI taxonomy): domain Eukaryota; kingdom Metazoa; phylum Chordata; class Mammalia; order Afrosoricida; family Chrysochloridae; genus Chrysochloris; species Chrysochloris asiatica. Next base: position 788,938 of record NW_006408787.1, on the reverse strand, counting down.
AAAGGTTTGTTCATTTCAAATACCTTTTTTAGACAGCATAACAGATGACTATACACATGGACCTCACCAGATGGAACATATAAAAATCAAATTGACTACATCT
>NW_006408787.1:781767-788440 GCF_000296735.1 Chrysochloris asiatica | reverse complement strand
AACTGAAGAAAAAATTCAAGCCTTGACTTTCGTTATTGAAAGATTCTCTGGGCAAATTACTGAATGATGCAGAAAGCATCAAGAGAAGATGGAAGGAATACACAGAGTCACTGTATCAAAAGGAAATGGTGATGTTCAACCATTTCAAGAGGTACCATATGATCAAGAACCAATGATACTCAGGGAGGAAGTGCAAGGTGCATTGAAGGAATTGGCAAAGAACAAGGCACCAGGAACTGATGGAATCAAAATCGAAATCTTTCAAGACAGTGAGGCGACAAAGGAGGCACTCACTCATCTCTGCCAAGAAATTTGGAAGACAACTGTCTGTCCAGCTGATTGGAAGAGATCCGTATTTGTGCCCATTCCAAAGAGGGTGACCCAATGGAATGCGGAAATCATCGGACAATCTCGTTGATATCTCAAGCGAGTAAAGTCTTGCTAAAGGTAATACAGAAACGGCTACAATCATACATTGACAGAGAACTTCCAGAGGTTCAAGCTGGATTCAGAAGAGGCCGTGGGACGAGAGATATCATTACTTATGTCCGATGGATGTTGGCTGAAAGCAGAGAATATCAGAAGGATGTTTACCTGTGCTTTATTGACTATGCAAAGGCTTTTGATTGTGTGGATCATGACAAGCTATAGATTTATTCCTGGACCACGAAGCAGTTGTTTGAACAGAGAATGGGAACACTGAATGGTTTAAAATCAAGAAAGGTGTGCGACAAGATTGTATTCTTTCACCATATTTATTCAATCTGTTTGCTGAGCAAATAATCCGAAAAGCTGGGTTCTATGAAGAAAAACATGGCATCAGGATTGGAGGACGACTCATTTACAACCTACGATATGCAGATGATACAGCCTTGCTTGCTGAAAATGAAGAGGACTTAAAACATTTACTGATGAAGATCAAAGAGGACAGCCTTCGATATGGATTACATCTCAATGTCAAGAAAACCAAAATCCTCACCACTGGACCATTAAACAACATTCTTATCAACAGAGAAAAGATTGAAGTTGTCAAGGACTTCATTCTTCTTAGATCAACTATCAACACTCGCGGAAGCAGCAGTCAAGAGATCAGAGGACATATCACATTAGGCACATCTGCTGCACACGCCCTTTAAAAGTGTTGAAGAGCAAACATGTCAGCTTGAGGACTAAGGTGCACCTGACCCAAGCCATGGTATTTTCAATAACCTCATATGGATGTGAAAGCTGGACAGTGAATAAGGAAGATCATAAAAGAATTGATGCCTTTTAAATATGGTGTTGGAGGAGAATACTAAAAGTGCCATAGGCTGCTGGCAGAAGTGCAACCAGAGTGCTCCCTAGAGGCCAAGATGGCCAAACTTCGTCTCTCATACTTTGGACATATTGTCAGGAGGGTACAGTTTCTAGAGAAGGATATCATGCTTGGTAAGATGGAGGGTCAGAGAAAAAGAGGAAGACGCCCAAAGAGATGGATGGCCAGGTGGCAGCATAGATGGACAAGAGTGGCAACAGTAGTGAGGTTGGCCCAGAATCGGACATTGTTTCATCCTGCTGTGCATAGGGTTCCTATGAGTCGTGCTGACTTGATGGCACCTAACAACAACAACAAATATATATATTCATACACATCTATACATAGACTTCTATATGAGGAGCAGCAGTGGCATGCAAACCCCAGGTCCACAGTTCAAACCCACCAGCACTTCTTAAAAATCCTATAAGGTTCTCTATGAGTCAGAACCAGCTAGATGGCACTGAGAGAGAGAGAGAGAGAGAGAGAGAGAGAGAGAGAGAGAGAGTGCCCTGGTGTGGCACTGTAGGATAAGTACTTGACTGCAAAGTCAGTTTGAACTACAAGTTCTTGGGTTCAAACCCAACTGTCACTCCTCAGAAACCCTATACAGGGTTGCTGTGAGTTGGAACTGACTTGATGGTACTTAACAATATACAACAGAAACATTGGCAAGTAAAAGTTTCTTTGAACTCTGAATTCTAATTTAGATTAAAAGAACACTATCCTTAGACTCTGGCTCAATTCTGTGCTGTCTCTATAAAAGCAAATGTATCATTAAATAGTTGAATTCATTGACTTTATATATTATTTTCTAATCATAATATGACATTCAAAAATCAGCCAAACAAAAATAATTATCTACTTTACTGATCCAAAAAGTCTTAATCATAATTTCATCAGTTTTAGAAGCAGAGTGTGTCCTAATGATTATTTTTGCAAATTTCTGATTCAGTGTTGTGCAATAATTCTTACTGGATAATTTATATATCTGAAGTATCTACTGTAATTTCTATAATTTAGTAGTTTATTCTGCCTTGTAGCAGAATTTTAAAATATAAACTTTATCTGTTAATTTTTATATGATTTAGCTATGCCCTTCTCTTTCCTCACCTAAAATTGGATGTTGGACAAAGTAAGAAATAAAATAATTTTTGTCTTAATTGAAGCTCTGAAATACGCCTTTGTCAGAGTTTAGTATGAATTACAGAAGTTATGGAGTCCTAGTGTGCTGCTTTAGGATAAGCATTGGACTGCTAATCACAAGGTCTCTAGTTCAAGCCCACAAGCTCTTCCTTTGAAACCTTATACAGGCTATTAGTCGAACCTTACTTGATGGCACTTAACAACCACCGCCGCAACAACAATATAAAAGTATAGAAGTTATGGCATCATTTCCCTCTGATAGCAAAACAAAAACATTAATCTAAACCTTGGCTCTAAATTTTTTTCCATCATTATGCATATTTTATTATTAGGTTTTCCATTATTTCATATCACTATTAATTAGTGAGATGTTTAGAAAACAAATATTCTTATCCTAATATTTCCAAGGACTTCCAATTTGGTGCTATAGGATATGCACAGGACTGCAGGTCAGTTTGAACCACAAAGTTGGTGGTTCAAACTCACCAGTAACGTCTCAGAAACCTTATACTGGGTGGCTAAGGGTCAGAAATAACTTGATAGTACTTAATAACATTTCCAAATACCTCCTCCTCATTTGAACAGTATCCTATGCATTTATTGTAGTAATGCCAGTACTTACCAACCATACTTTACAGTATTTTGGAATTTCTTTAAAGGCTAAAACATATTCTTTTGGAAATCTTCAGAGGGGGAAGAAAAGAATGAATTTAATTTTGGAGGGCATTATATTCTCTCAGACCTAAATGTTGTTATGCTGTTAGGTGCAATAGATTTGGCACTGACTCACATAACATCCTCACAATGATTGTGATGTTTGAACCCATTGTTGCAGCTACTATGTCAATACATCCTCTTGAGTGTCTTCAAGCAGAAAATATATATAAGAATGAATTTAAAATTTGGAGGTCATTATTTTCTCTCAGACCCAAATGTTGGTATGTTGTTAGGTGTGACAGAATTGGTTAATCTCCTGACTGCTGCTTCCATGGGAGTTGATGGTGGATCCAAGTAAAATGAAATCCTTGAAAAGTCCATTATATTCTCCATTTATCATGGTTTTGTTTATTTTTTCATTTGTGAGGATTTTTGTTTTCTTTATGTTAAGGCTATAGTCTTTGATCTTAATTAAATGCTTAAAGTCCTCTTTGTTTTGGACAAGCTCTGTTGTGTCATCTGCATATTGCAGCTAGTTAATGAGATTTCCTCAAATGTTGATGCCATGCTCTTCTTCATATAGTCCAACTTGTAGGATTATTTATTTAACATACTTTTTGAAAAAGTATGGTAAAAGGATCTAACTCTGACATATACACATTTCCTCATTTTAAACTATGCAGGATGCCTCTTGCTGTATGTACAGGTTCCACATGAACACAATTCAGTGTTCTGGAATTGACATCCTTTGCATGTTTTCCATCATTTGTTATGATCCACCCAATTAAATGTATTTACATACTCAACAAAGCACAATTGAACATTTTTCTAGTATACTCTCAGTCAAGATCTATCTGACATCAGCAATGATATCCCCCATTCCAAGTCCTTATCTAGCTTGAATCATTTTGCTATACTGCTGCAAATCTTTAGTTGTGTGAGTAAACATCACCAGGTGATGCATTTAATTATAAGGGTACCCTAATGGCTAATATTGTTGTTGTTAAGTGCCGTCAAGTCAGTTCCGACCCATAGCGACTCTGTATAGGGTTTCTAAGAAACAGCTGGTGAGCTTAAACTGCAGACCTTGCAGTTCAAATGGCTTTGCAGGCTGGTGCATTAACCCACAGGGCCACACCAGGACTCCAATGCTGCAATGAACATCGGTGTGCAGATTGACTCTAATTTCTTGTGGATGTATACCAAGTAGAGGGATTTATGGGTCATATGATGAAGTCCAGGTGTGGTGCTGTGCAATAATGAACTGAACCACAAAGGTGTTAGAATCACAAAGTTGGCAGTTCAAACTCACCAGAAACCCTATAAAGGCTCGCTATGAGTCTAAACCAATTCAGTGACACATAACAACAACAACAAAAAAAAAACCTGGTATTTTTATTTTTAACTTTTTGATAAATAGCCTTAATATTTCCACAATAGTTGAATCATTTTACAATCCTATCATCAGTGTAGGAGGGTCCCAGTCTCTCCACATCTTTGCCAGCACCCATCTTTTTATCTTTCTTTGAACTTTGTTATTAATGTTGGTTTGAGATGATATCTCATTGTTGTTTTGATTTGCATCTTTCTAATGGCTAATATGGAGTCCTGGTGTGGTGCTATGGGTTAATGTGCCAGACTAGCAAAGCCATTTGAACTGCAAGGTCGGTGGTTCTAGCTCACCAGCTGCTCCTTGAAAACCGTACACAGGGTCTCTATGGGTCAGAACCTATTTGACAGCACTTAACAACAACAACAACAACAATGGCTAGTGGTTGTGCCTGTTCCATATTTGTGCCTGTTCCAAAGAGAGGTAACCCAACAGAATGCAGAAATCGTAGGGCAAAATCATTGATATCCCATGTGAGTAAAGGTTTTCTAAAAGTAATTAAAAAAATGGGAGCACAGGTGGACAATGAACTTTGTCAGGTTTGCTTTGTTATGATTTTCTCTTCTTTCTTTTTTTTGATATCTGGTCATTGACATGCCCATTGTTTGTCCAACTGCATTCTGATGACTAGAGGGGGAGCCTGAGTGAGTAGACACCACCCACCTTCACAACTGGTGGGTTCTTCTGCCATGCATGCACACATATACTCAGCCCAAGAGCAGGCCCTTTTTGCTTTTTTGTCTTTTCTTTTGTTTTTTAATATGGGAAAGGGCAGGACAGGTCTGTAGAGAGGGAAAGAGAGTTGAAAAACAAAACAGGCTGAAAATTAAATTAAAACCTGAGGTATAGCATAACAACCAACACCAGCATCTTGAAATCTCTCAGACAGCTTTGAAAGCAAGATATTAGGCTAAAAAAATTTTTTTTTCTCTTCTCTCCCTTCTTTCCCTTTTCTGTACTGAACACTGCAGTATTCAGTCTAGTTTTTGTTGTTGCTATTTTTTTTTTGTTTTTCCGCTAGTGCTGTTTTGCTGTTATATGCTCCCCCTTCTACCTTTGGAGGACTCTTTCTCTCCATATAGTACACAAGAAGAGTCAGCAACTGCTGCCATATAGCTAAGCTACAATCAAACTCTATAAAACACCAAAATCCAGGAAAGAATGAATACCAGCTGCCATATACCAGGGAAACAGACAACACCTGTGAAAAGTTACTCTGAATTAAGCAATCAGAAGAGTGAAAAGGGAAGCCTACATCCTGATCACATCTCCCTGGAAGCAATCAGAAAACATAAAAAGTATCAAAACACATACTCAATTAAGTATTAAGGCCACAGATAAACACTAAACATGTCCAAGAAGCAAAAGCTTATGACCATATCAGCATATGTCCAGAAACAAGATAAAATGTCTGAGACAAATGACCTAGAGGTAGACCTAGACTCCATTTTCGAAGGAAGGCAGGCCTTAGAAATGTCTGAGAAGGAATTCAGAAAAATGATTATAAAATGTTTCAAAACACTTTTCAATGGAGTTGAGAAAAATAAGGAAGAAGTTAGGAAAGTGCTACAGGAACAATCAAATAAGATAGATACTGCACTGGAAACAATTCAAAACCTACAGAAAGAGGTCCAAATGATCAATAACAGAATATCAGAAATAGACAATACTCTGAAAGGGCAAATCAGTAAAATAGACGAGATGGAAGGCAGAACCAGTGAACTGGAAGACAAATCTCTCAATACCACTAAGATAGAAGAACAAACACAAAAAAGGATTTAAAAAAACCTGAAGAAGGTCTAAGATTCATGTTGGACTACATAAAGAGGAATAATTTAAGAATTATCAGCATTCTAGAACAAAAAGAATCAAACAAGTCCACAGAGGAAATAGTTGAGGAACTGCTGGAAGAAAATTTCTCTAACATCCTGAAAAGTGAAAAGATAAACATTCAAGAAGCTCAAGGAACTCCAGGAAGGATAGACCCCAGAAGAAAATCACCAAGACATATCATAGTCAAGCTCTCCAAACTCAAAGATAAGGAGACACTTCTGAAAGCAGCCAGGGAAAACAGAAGTGTCACATACAAAGGCAAGCAAGTCAGATTAAGCTTGGATCTCTCAGCAGGAACCATGCAAGCAAGAAGGCAATGCAGAGACATATATAAAACTCTGAAAGAAAAAAAT
>NW_006408787.1:778510-781197 GCF_000296735.1 Chrysochloris asiatica | reverse complement strand
AATGGCAGCAATTAATCAATACCTATCGATAATTACACTGAATGTAAATGAATTAAATGCACCTGTTAAGAGACGGAGGGTGGCAGAATGGATAAGAAAGCAAGATCTTTCAATATGCTGTCTGCAAGAGACACATCTCACACACAGAGACAAAAACAGATTAAAAGTAATACAAAAAATGGCTGCAATCATACATTAACAGAGAACTTTCAGAGGTTCAATCCGGATTCAGAAGAGGACAGGGAATAAGGGATATCATTGCTGACATCAGATGGATCTTGGCTGAAAGCAGAGAATACAAGAAAGATGATTATCTGTTCTTTATTGACTACTCAAATGCTTTCAGTTGTGTGGATTATAACAAACTACGGGCAACATTGTGAAGCTTAAGGATTCTGAAACACTTAATTGTGCTCATGAGGAACCTGTAAATAGGACAAGAGGCAGTTGTTTGAACAGAACAAGTTATCACAGAATGGTTTAAAATTAGGAAAGGTGTGTGACAGAGTTGTTTCCTTTCACCATACTTATTAAATCTGTATGCTGAATAAATAATCCAAGAAGCTGGGTTATATGAAGAAAAATATTAGCTCATGATTGGAGGAAGACTCATTAACAATCTGCGATTGATACAAGGTGGATGATACAACCTTGTCTGCTAAAAGTACAGAGAACTCAGAATACTGAAGACCACAGCCTTAAGTATAAAGAAACAAAAACCTCAATGTAAAGAAACAAAAACCTCATGACTGGAACAATAAACAATATCTATATAAATTGAGAAAAGATTGCAGTTGTCAATGACTTCATTTTACTCCAGTCACCCATCAACACTTATGGAAGCAACAGTCAAGAAATCAAACATTGTATTGAATTCGGAAAATCTGCTGCACAAGACCTTTTTAAAGTGTTGAAGAGCAAAGATGTCAGTTTGAGGATTAAGGAGCATCTGGCTCAAGCTATGGTTTTCAGTAGCTTTATATGCATGTAAAAGTTGGACAGTGAATAAGGAAGACCATAGAAGAATTGATGCATTTATTTGAGTTATGGTGTTGGAGGAGAATATTGAAAGTACCATGGACTGCCAAAAGGACAAACAGATCTGTGCTAAGAGAAGTATAACCATAGTGCTCCTTGGAAGTCAGGATGGCCAGACTTTGGTCCTCATATTTTGGATATGTTATCAGGAGTGACCACTCACTGGAGAAGGGTACAGTGTTTGGTAAAGTGAGGGTCAGAGAAAAAGAAGATCCTCAACAAGATGGATTGGCATAGTGACAGCAACGATGGCCTCAGGCATAGCAATGATTGTGAGGTTGACCCAGGACTTGACAGTGTTTCAATCTGTTGTTTATAGGTTACTGTGAGTTGGTTACAGACTGATGGCACCTAACAACAACAACAAAAATGGCTAAAGAACATGAACATCTCTTCATATGTTTATTGGATGCCTAAATGTTTGGGGTTTTTTTTTTTTTTTGGTGAAATGTCCGTTCATATTTTGTGCCCATTAAATCTTTTTTTTTTCTTGTAGCAGTGTTGTAGTTTTCTATACCTTTTAGAGATTAGTCCCTTTTGTTATATGTCATTGAAACAAAATTTATACTCTTTGGTGAAATCTTCTGATGAACACAATGCCTACAATTAGGTTTTTTTTGTAGGGTTTCTGAGAAGCAGTTGGGGAGTTTGAACTGCTGACCTTGCAGTTCAAACCAACCTAGTGGTCCAGTGCATTATTCTTCAGAACCACACCAGGACCTCCTAATTTTTAGGAGGTCCCAATAATCTATTTTGGATTCTGATATGTGTGTATCATTTGATTTCTTGACTGCTGCTTCCAAGAGTGTTGATTGTGGATCCAAGAAATATGAAGTTTTTGACAACTTCAACCACTTCTAAGTTTATCATGGTATTATTTATTGGTCTAGATGTGAGGATTTTTGTTTTCTTTACATTGAGATGCAATGCATACTGAAGGATATAGTCTTTGATGATCTTCAGTTTTAAGTCCTTTTTGCGTCTACCAAGCAAGGTTGTATCCTCTGCATCTCTCAGGTTGTTAATTAGTCTTTCTCTAAACTTGAGGTCACATTCTTATCCATATAACCCAGTTTCTTAGCTTATTTACACAATATACAGATTGAATTAGTATGGCGAAAGGATACAACTCTGTCACACACCTGTTCTGATTTAAACCATTCAGTAAGTAGTCCCTTGTTCTGTTCTCTAACAACTGCCCCTTGGTCTATGATCAGGTTCCTCATGAGCACAATTAAACGTTCAGGAACACTTGTTCTTTGCAATGTTAGCCATTGCGTGTCATTATCCACACAGCTGAAAGTCTTTGGTTGATGATTTATACATTTCTTTAGGTCACCTTTCTTTGGAATGGTCACAAATATGGATCTCTTCCAATTGTTTGGTCAGATTTTTTTGGAATAGATCAGTGAGTGCCTCCAGTGCTATGTCAGTTTGTTGAAAGATTTCAATTTTTATTTCATTGATTCCTAGAGACATTATTATTGTTTTTATTTTGGCCATGCCTTCAGTGCAGCTTCATGTTCCTCTTTCACCATTGGTCTTTGGTCATATGCTACTTCTTGAAATGGTTGACCATCAAACATTTCCTTTTGGTACAGTGTCTTTGTGTAATCCTTCCATCTTCTTTTGATGCTTTCTGCATCATT
>NW_006408787.1:775161-777525 GCF_000296735.1 Chrysochloris asiatica | reverse complement strand
AATATATCAAAATGGATGTCAGAAGTCTGAAACTTGCTCTCCAGCATAGAGATGCTAAAGCAAATGGGAGAAATGAGGAAGTAAAAAAGTTGAACAGAAAATTACAAAGGGCATCGAGAAAAGACAAAGTCAAATTTGTAAAGAAATATGTTAAGACCTGGAGTTGAAAAAAACAAATAAAGGAACATGATTAAAATTTTTCAGGCTGAAAGAACTGAAGACATAATTCAAGCATCAACTTGCAATACAGAAGAATTCTACAGGCAAAATATTGAATAATGCGGAATGCATCAAAAGATGATGGATGGAACACACAGACACTATAACTCACCCCCACCCCAACATAGTTGATGTTCAAACATTTCAAGATGTAGTAGGACATGATAAAAAAAAATCATACTGAAGAAGTCCAAGGTGCACTGAAGGCACTGGCAAAGAACAAGGCTTCAGGAATTGATGGAATTCAAATTGTAATCAATTTCAATAAATTGATGCAGTGCTGGAGACAATTACTCATGTATGAATATAAATTTGGAACACCTGGCCACTGATTCAAAGAGCTCAATATTTGTGATTATTATAAAGAGGTGACCCAATGGAATTCAAAATTCTGTGAACATTATTGTTAATATCCCATGCAAGTAAAATTTTGTCAAAGATAATTTAAAAACACCTGCAGCAATAAGTTGACAAGGGACTGCCAAAGTTTCAAGCCAAATTCAGATGAGAATGTTTGTATGTCAGATGGGTTTTGGCTGAAACCAGAGGATACCAGAAAGATGTGTACTTGGGCTTTATTGAATATACAAAGGATTTTGACTCTGTGGATCATGCCAAGCTATGGATAACCTTTCAGAGAATAGGTATCCCAGACCACTCAACTGTACTCATAACGAACCTGTACACAGACCAAGAAGTAGTTGTTAAAAGAGATCAAGGAGATATTGAGTGGTTTTTAAATCAGGAATTGTGTGTGATGGGGTTGTAGTCTTTTCCATGTTATTCAGTCTGTATACTGAGCAAATAATCTGAGAAGCTGGCTTCTCTGAAAAAGAACATATCATCAGGACTGAAGGAAGACTCATTAATAACCAGCCCTATATAGATGATATAATTTTGTTTGATGAAAGCTAAGAATACTTACTGAAGAAGGATAGATATCACAACCTTTGATATGGGTTGTACCTCAATGTAAAGAAAACAAAAATCTTTGAAATTGGACCATTAAATAACATCATGACAAATGGAGAAAAGACTGAGGTTATCAAATACTTCATTTTGTTGTGGTGCTGTGGCTAATGCCTAGGACTACAAAGTCATTTCAGCTGCAAGGTCTATGGTTCCAGCTCACCAGCTGCTCCTTGGAAAACTTATGCAGTGTCACAATGGGTTAGAATCCACTCAACGGTACTTAACAACAACAATAATTATCCACACTGAGGGAAGAACCACCAGGAAATCAGACATGTATTGCATTAGGCAAATCTGCTGCACAATATCTCTTCAAAGTTTTCAAAGGCAAGGATGTCAGTTGAAGACTAAGGTGCACCTGACCTAAGCCATGCTATTTTCAGTAGTTTCTTATGCATGTGAAGATTGGACAATGAATAAGAAAGACTGCAGATGAATTGAGGTATTTCAGTTATGATATTGGAGAAGAATAAAAAAAAGTACCATGAAATGCTCATCTGAAACCTGTCCACCATGGGTGACCCTGCTGGTATTTAAAATACAGGTGGAATAACTTTCAGAATCACAGCAACTCACAAGCCACCACAGTACGACAAACTGACAGATGAGTAGTGGCTGTTTGAGCTTCCAGACAAAGACGGACTGGGAAGAAAGAGTGACTAACTACTTCCGAATATTTAGTCATTGAAAAACTTATGCATGGTAGAGAAACACTGTCAGATATAGTGCTGAGAAATAAGCTCCTCAGGTTGGAAGGCACTCAAAATGTGACTGGGGAAGAGCTGCCTCCTCAAAGTAGAGTCGACCTTGATAACAAAAATGGGGTAAAGTCCATGGGAGAAAAACCCATTGTACCTTCATTTGCTGATGGAGCAAACTCAAAATGAAGAGAAACAGCTGTAAACATCCTTTGAAAATCAGAACATGGAATGTACGAAGTATGAATCTGGGAAAATTTGAAGTTGTCAAAAATGAAATGGAAAGCATAAACATTGATGTCTTAGGCATTAGTGAGCTGAAATGGACTGGTATTGACCATTTTGAATCTGACAACGACATGATTTACTATGCCGGGAACGACAAATTGAAGAAGAATGGTGTTGCATTCATTATCAAAAAGAAAATATCCAGAGCAGCCATGAGGTACAACGCTGTCTGTAATAGGGTAATATC
>NW_006408787.1:763000-773015 GCF_000296735.1 Chrysochloris asiatica | reverse complement strand
CATTTTGGAAGAAGTACAGCCAGAGTGCTCCTTCGAGGCCAAGATGGCCAAACTTCGTCTCTCGTACTTTGAACATATTGTCCGGAGGTAGCAGTCGCTGGAGAAGGATATCATGTTTGGTAAGCTGGAGGGTCAGAGAAAAATAGGACGACCCCCAATGAGATGGATTGACCAAGTGGCAGCATTGAAGGACTCAAGCATGCCAACAGTAGTGAGGTTGGCCCAGGATCATGCTGTGTTTCGTTCTGCTGTGCATAAGGTCACTATGGGTCAGTACCGACTTGATGGCATCTAACAACAACAACAACAACCATGAAATGCCACATATGTACATATATTGTTGTTATGAATTGCTGTTGAGTTGGTTCCTACCCATAGTGACTTTGCATAGGGTTTCCAAGGAGCAGCTGGTGAGTTTGAACCAGCGACCTCTTGGTTCAAACCAAAATTGCAGTCCAGCGTATTGTCCCACAGTGTCACACCAGGCCTCATTTGTGTATATATATGAGGGGCTTAAGATTTGGAAGTTCAGTTCAAACCTGTTGTCACACACCTATCAATAATGTATATGGCTAATACTCAATAGTTTGCAAGATATAGTAATCTGGTCATTTTCTATATCAGTCTGTTTGATGTGTGTCCTAAATTGTTTATGTCAGCTGATTGTTAAGCATCTAAAACATTGGATCTCAAAATCATCATGGAACTGAGTCCCTTTCCATGTATGGTCCATATGATATTGGTTTATTATATTTATGAAATCTGAAAGCACCATAATTATGTTCAAGGCAGGGTGAAGGATGGACCATTTTTTGACAGAATAACAAAATTCTCAACAAAAATACCTCAGAAACTTTACCTATTTCTCACTGGACAAGATTGTCTCATATATCTGTAAGGAAAGTTGGGAAATATTCATGTGATTTCTCTAACTTCTAGAGTGAAGAAAGATTGAGTATTTATCTTGTGTTAGGCAATCTATATATAATATTGGCCACAGAGTTAGAGAAAAATACTTAGGCATTAATTAGATTAGCTGTTTATATGATAATTAAACTTCTGTTCTACAACAAGAAGTTAAATGCATGGTTGAAGACCAGGAAAGAGTACAAGAACTGAGACACACAATGAGCTAGATAATTTGACATCAAAAGGAAAATAACTGTCCTTCCAGGTTGATGGAGCCACTTCTGATCCCATCATGCAACTTAGTTTTGATGAAATTGTTTTTATTTACCTGGGATTTGAATTCCATAATTAAGGTTGAGAGTACTTAAGTAATTCTCCCAAAACATCTTTTTAATTAATTTTCTTCTCTTGTGAGGTGTTGTGAGAACATTTAATTTTATTCAGTCTCCGTGAGATACATTAAGAGCTGTGAGAATACTCTTATGAGAAAGAAAAAAGAGAGAGAAGAAAAATCAGTATTCAGAAGTCATTTAGTTTAACTCACGAAATCCTATTGAGAAGAGGTATTACTGTGCTAAGTTTTCACATGAGGCACCTGAGACTTAGAAACATTAAGTGAATTTTCCAACATCACACTGATACCAAGGGATGATGATGTTGTTGTTAGGTGCTGTTGAGTCAATTCCGACCCATAGGGACATAGCTGGTGAGCTTGAACTTGAATGGCTGAAGAAGTTGCAGTTCAAATGAACTTGCAGTTCACTGCATTAACCTACACCACACCAGGACTCCACCAAGTGATAGAGAAAGGGTTTTATCTCTTCTCGGCTCTACTTAAGACATAAACCCTCTTGAATTTGCATTCACATTCCTTAGACTTAGCTAAGAATCTGGTTCTCAATGAACATACAAATATGCATTCAGGGAATGGATTTAACTTCCACCTGACTCAATAGCTAGACTGTGTTGTAGTCTATTTCCCAAGGAATGCTGGTATGCAGTGGATTATGCATTGGACTACTGTCCAAAAGTTTGGCACTTCATGGGAAAATGACGAGGCTGACTGATCCATGCAAATTTATAGTCTTGGAAGCGCTGTGGAGCTGTTCTACTCTGTCCCATAGACTAGCTCAGTCAGAATCCACTCAACAGCAGTGGGTTGGGTTATTCCATTTCCCAAGAATATGTTCCATTAAGATGTTTAAAAAAATTTCAGTAAATGCTGAAGTGTCAAAATTTTATATATTTGAAGTATGTGTGGCGCTGTGGGTTAATGCACCAGACTGCAATCGTTTACTGCAAGGTCGGTGGTTCAACCTCACTAGCTGTTCCTTGGAAACCCTATACAGGGTCAGCATGGGTTAGAACTGACTCGATGGCATTTCACAACGACAACAACAAATAAAATTAGAACCAAATTTTAGTCATTTAGCATTGCTTATTATTAATTGACTTTGAGTAAGTTATTTAAAAACCTCTTTGGCTACATTTTATTTTTTGCCTTTGAAATCATAGTTAATACATATATGTAGCATTTTCTAGATGCCAGACATTCTTTCAAACCTTTAATTTTCACGATACTACTGTGACATGGTGTGGCACTGTGGGTTAATTCTCTGGACTTCAAGGTCAGTTTGAACTGTAAGCTTGGAGGTTCCAGCTCACCAACTGCTCCTTGGAAACCCTATACAGGGTTGTTATGGGTTGGAACTGACTCAACGGCATTCCACAACAACAACAACAACAACTGTGACATGGTGTAGCGCTATGGGTTAATAGTCTGGACTGAAAAGTTGGTTTAAATCACAAGGTCGGCAGCTCAAGCTCACCAGCTGCTCCTTGGAAACCCAATACAGGGTAGCTATGAGTCGGAACCAACTGGACAGCACTTAACAACAGCAACAATTCTCAACAGAACTGTGATGATGACTCTTGTTCTACAAATATAGAAACTTCACAGCTATAAAATAATATATGTTTTTTGTACCCTAAAATTCAGTGGTAGAAATCTATAATTATATGGTTTCTTTAGCAAGTAGGTCAACTGAGTTTCAGCTGATCTTGGCTGAGTTGGGAGACTATGTTCTTTGCTTACCAATTATATACTTGGGTAGGGCAACTGGACTCTGCTCCACCAATTTATCTTCCTCTTGTAGGGTCCAGTGGACTAGCCTGAAAATATATTGTCTTGGAAATGGCAGAGGCGTAACATTAAGAACAATCTGTAAATGATTTTTGAGCCATGTCTGCTAACATCTCATTAGCTAAACCAAGATGCATAGTCATTTCAGAGTCAAAAAATATACTCTTTGTAGTTTAGAGTAGAGGGCAGAAGTATTTCTGAATACTAGTCTTTGACATTAAGGACTTTAGATATGTTCAAACAGCCAGTAAGTCTGAATGTTGTTGTTGTTAGGTGCTGTTGAGTAGGCTCCGAGTCACAACAAGACAAAAGGAAACACTGCCTGGTCCTGTGCCATCCTCACAATCGCTGTTACACATGAGTCTATTGCTGATGCCACTGTGACAATCCAACACTTTAGGGGGTCTTTCTCTTTTTTTCACATACCCTCCACTTTACCAAGCATGTAAAGAGGTCTTTTCCAGGGTCTGGTCCTTCCTGATAGCATGTCCAAAGTATGAGACTGAGTCTGAAAGTGAAATATAAAGCCAAGTCATTTGTACCTCAATCTGTTGTTGTTAAATGTTGTTAAGTCAGTTCCAACTCAAGAGACTTGGTATAGGGTTTCCAAGGAGAGGTTGGTGGATTTGAACCACCGACTTTGCAGTTAGCAGTCCAACACTTATCCTACAGTGCCACACCAGGACACTGACCTGTTATTACCATTATGCTATACATTAGTACAACAGGAGATTTAGAAAATTAGCAGTCCACAGGTTTTATTTAGAATGGATTGCCACCAACTCATACAATGCAAATAGAACACAGTACAGTGTCTGGCATAAGATAATGCGAAAAAAATATTTCTGAAATTTAGTTTTCCTCACATTTGTTGTTAAGTGCCATTGGGTCAGTTCCAACCCATGGCAATACTAAATTGAGTTTTTGGTAAGCTTGAAATGCTGATCTTACAGTTCAAACCTTGCAGTGCAGCACATTAACCCACAGCACCACACCAGGACTCCACAACAACATTGTTATTGTTCATTAGTACCATGGAGTTGGTTTCAACTCATTGTGACCCTGTACAGGGTTTCCGAGGCTGCAAATCTTTATGGGAGAAGAAAGTCTCATCTTTCTCCCATGAAACGAATGCTAGTTTTGAACTGCTGACCTTGAGGTTAGCAGCCCAATTCGTAACCACTACGCTAATAACAACATTGATTGTCTTTAATTTGGTCACCATGGAGATAACTCTATTTCCTAACAAAACCTGCTTATTGATATTATAGTCTAGAAACTCTTGGTGAGAATTCAAGTTTGTTTGAAATTGTAAACTTTTCTTCTTTCCTTTATTCCAATAATATTTATTGTATTTTTACTCTGTTCCAATCATGGAGCTTACTTTTGTACATACATTAATTACCAGGACACAATCTTTAGTCTGAACATGCTTATGGTCTATTTTCATTCCTTTTCACTGAATCTTTTTATGTAAATAAACCAAAAATGTCCCAGGTATATTGGCTCACTGCTGTTAACTTCATAACATGCTGGAACCTGTTAGCTAAAATGCCCCCCTGTGCCCAACTCAAATTTGTTTACATCCAACTGCTTATAAATATACCAAATAACTATGTTTTTTAAGTCATTTAGATGCTGCTTACTTTGCATATCTTCCAAAACTTCTAGCTGACATTTGCTCATCATGTTGTTGTTAAGTGCCATCAAGTTTGTTCCAACTCATATTGACCTACCCTGTCAAGTTTTTGAGGCACAACTGGTAAGTTTGAACTGCCAACCTTTTGTTAGCAATCCAATGCTTAGCCTACAGTGACACAGCAGGATATACTAAACCCTGGGGATATGGCTCTGCAAAATAATGCACTGGGCTACAAGGTCAGTTTGAACTGCAAGGTCAGCAGTTCAAACTTGAAGGCACTTAACAACTACAGTAAAGGATTCAACCTACCCAAAGAATCCTCTACAGTCTTGCTGAGACATCAGCTAGAGAGATGATCTTCCTCTATGAAGCCCTCCTCATCCCCAGGAGTTCCCTTGCCCTCTAATCCCTGTTCTATTGTCTTTAGAAGATTTCATGCTGAGTGGGACTTCCCCTGCATACAAACCTGTGAAAGTATCACTCAAACAAAGCTGTGCATTACTACTGCTCTCCTGTGGTTCACAACACCCTGTGATTATTCTAGTTATCCACATGTGAATGAGCAAGACAGGGTTTTTGCCCAAAGAGTTGTAGGGTCTTCAAGGAATTACACAATACACTTCTTGGAGTCCTGGTATAATGTTGTAGGATAAGCACTGGACCTTGGACCACAAGGTTGGTGGTTCAAACTCTCCAGTTTCTCCTTAGAACCCTAAATAGAGTCACTATGAGTATGAAATACCTTCACATCCCCTAACAAAAACAACAGTCACATTATGGTCATGTATTACATAATTCCTTGAAAACCTACTATCTTGAGGGCAAAAACCCCATCTTGCTCATTCACATGCCAATGACTGGAATAAGTGCAGAGTATTGGACCCACAGGAGAGCCATATAACTTGCACAGCACTTGGAAAAGGTCTTTTGGATGCACTGGTAACTAAAGGAGGCCTAAAAGATAAAAACACTGACCAAGATAACTAAAGTTGTGGTAGGGAAGAGGGAAAAGAACTGAAGGGTCTTGTAAGGCAGAACATGGCACCTAAGAGTTGTAGAAATTAGAGAAACATGAATACATTGGAGAGGAGTAAGTGGCTTAAAATTATTGGACTATATGCCTTCACAGTCCCGTGTGATAGCTGTTGGTCATGGGTACTTTTCTATACAAGGAGCACGGATAGGCTGACTTGAGATGTGGTGTACATGAAAATTTACACTGGATTGCAAAACAAAGAATGGTAAGGAATTTAATAACAATGTTTTAAAATTGATTATATGTTAAATGATATTTTAAATGTTATCAGGTTAAAGTATATTATTAAACTAATTTAATCTGTTTCTCTTTACTCTTTGCAATGTGGCTACTACTGTTGGCACTGTACAATATACATTGGACTACTAACCACAAGGTTAGTGGCTCAAACCCACCTGTTACTCTATAGGAGAGATAAGAGCTTTTTCTGCTTCTATAAAATTTATAGCCTGGAAAACCCTATACAGAGTTGCACCACTACATGCACTGAAACCACTCTTATTTCTGGGAGTTCAAAGAGGCTTTCTCTAATTGGTCCACAACCCAATGCATTAACCAGAGTTATTATTAAAGGCTGCAGACTTTCTTCTCACCTCCAACTTCCATTTATCCTAGTGTGTCTTGGCTGAAACTTCCAGCTATCACAGCCACTTGAAGACACTACTGTCCACATAAGGTAGCTAAAGTGGATACTCTTTGGTTTTATCATTAGCATCTCTTCTCCTTTCCCCTATACTGTTCTCTAATTTTACTTTAGGAAATACTCTCATTCTCAGTAAGAAGTTTTAAGAACAATTCATCTTCAATCTATCTCCAACTCTCAAATTTTGGGATCTTGTTGGATCATAATTTTTGTTGCTAGATGCCTTGGAATCGGTTGGCAATTATAATTATTGGTGGTGGTTGTGTGCTGTGGAGTCAGTTCTGATTCATAGCCACCCTGTAAAGGGTTTCTGAGGCTGTAAATCTTTATGGGATCAGAAAGCTTCATCTTTCGTCCTAGGAATAGCTGGTAGTTTGAACTGCTGACCTTGAAGTTAGCAGCTAAACTAGTAACCTCTATGCTACCAGATTATTAAGCAATTAATTTTCTGAAAAAGTTATATAGCAAGATAAAAATATTAATTACCATGTGATTATCATTATTTAATAATACCTATTATTAACAGTGGCACTGTGGATTAACGCACTCGATTGCAAAATTCATTTGAACCACAAGTTCAGTGGTTCAAGCTCAATGCTTGCTCCTCGGAAACCCTATGCAGGATCGCTATGGGTTGGAACTAACTCAATGGCAATTCACAATGACAACAACAAATTATTAACAAAACAATCCTAAAATAATAAACTATAGGATCAATATATTTGGTGTACTGTAGAAATTTATGGTAACTCTTCATGGATGTGTGTTTAGGGCTTTAAGTAATTCACATATACCCCTGCTTAAAGAGCTGTGGTAACATAGTGGATTATGAGTTAGGCTACTAATTGCAAGGTCAGCAGTTGAAATCTAGCAGCCTGTCCCTTGAGAAAGATGAGGCTTTCTGTTCCAGTAAAGATTTATAGTCTTGGAAACTGTATCCAGGGTCAGTTTGAGTCTGCACTGATTCCACAGCACACAACCACAATCACCACCACCATAATACTGCTTAACATGTTGCATATAGCTTTCATGTCCACTCACTGATTCTTTACTGTTATCTACATGTGTCAAAGCACCTAGACTAGAGTGGGAACTCAATAACTAAATTATGCATCATTTAAAAGTGAGTTCAATATGCCCATGAATTGAGAAACATTTACTTATTTATTTTTTTACAACGTTTTGAAGACATAAGAAGAGCAATAGATGTACTGTTTTGTTATACTTTCTTTTTTTATATTTAGATCCTGCCTAAGTTATTGTGTTAGAAAATGGTGAAAAAATACATATATATTACTGGCATTTGGAGTTAACTTTAGCACACTAACAAAGTAGGAAAATATAAATTCTTTCTCATATCTCCACTTAGCATTCATACTCTGCCAACAGTGGGTATTAGGAGGTTGTTGTTGTTGTTATTGTTTGCTAAGGCTCAATTCTCTTGTCATAAATGTGTGGAAATTGTCTTATATTGGCAACAATATTGCTTGTTGGCCTACTTTAATTTTTTTAATCGAGTCACACTTATCACCTAAAAATAGCAGAATAGATTTACTAAATGAGACTTTTAAAAATATTTTTGTCAGAACCAGTTCAGTGGTTCTGAAGTGGTAGGAAAGACAGCTATTCAAAGAAATAGGGAACCTTTCAGAGCAAGATGAAGTAAGGAAAAACCAGCAAGCCAATACAGTAAATAGGTTATGACCTATTTTGTTATGTGTTATGTTTCATTATGGTATGGTGCTATAGGATAAGTGCTGGACTGCAATGTTGGTTTGAACCATGAAGTTGGTGATTCAAACTCACCAGTAGCTCCTTGAAAACCCTATACTGGGTCGCTATGAGTTAGAAGTGACTAGAAGGCACTTATTGTTGTTGTTATGTGCCGTCATAGCGACCCTGTACAGGGTTTCCGAGGCTGTAAATCTTTACGGGAGCTGAAAGCCTCATCTTTCTCCCGCGGAACATCTGGTAGTTTCGAACTGCTGACCTTGCGGGTCACAGTCCGATTCGTAACCACTACGCTACCAGAGCTCCTTAGAAGCCACTTAACAACAACAAATTAAAGTCAAGTCAAGGGTGGAAAGTGAATTCTTCACATGAAAATGGAATAATTTTTTCAAGAAGAGAAAAATGAGGACATATCTAAAGAAAAATAAATGATATATTTGGTGCCATGGAGTTGGCTCCAACTCATAGTAACCCTGTACAGTGTTTCTGAGGCTGTAAATCTTTACAGGAGCAGAAAGTCTCATCTTTCTCCCATGGAACAGCTGGTAGTTTCGAACTGCTGACCTTGAGGTTCGCCGCCTGATTCATAACTATGCTTCCAGAGCTTCTTAAATGATATATTTTGACCAGTCTTATTTCAAAGTTTCTTTTTTTGTTAATTCTCAAGTAAACTTTTTAGCAAAAACTAAGGCTCCATAGTTAGAAGAAAAATATTGCAAGCTTTATATGTTATTGGTGTTATGTCTCAAAAGGCATAGTGCTTCTTTTCAATTTCCTTTATCCACTGTGCTGAGATGATGAATTGTTTTAGAGTCTTCAAAACATGTAGCTTGATGAATGAGGAAAAGGATAAAGTTACCATGACTTGGTACAGGGAAGGTTTGGCCTTCTCCTTGGAGAGCCTGTAATTGAACCCCTACTGTTTTTTTGTTTTGTTTTGTTTTGTTTTTTTCCCAAAGAAGTAGTACATTTGCTAGGATAAGGCAGTGCTCAGCAGCATACTCTTTCCCTGGTGAGGAAGAACGTGACATTCACAAAACTGAGGAGAAAAACAGAACTAACACAAGCTTAACAACTGGTGGTAGAATTATTGCCATGTTCTTTCAGAACAGTCATTCTGGAGTATTTCTGTTTATTGACTGTTTTTTGCGGGGAGGAACAAAACCATACTGGCACAAGTGTTAATGTCAGATGAGAACATTTGTCAAAGTAGATTCTTTCTACTAACACATTATCTGGTCAGTGGTCTGACTCTGGCATTGGCAGAAAGAAAATGCAAGTAAACAAAGATTTATTCAACAATGCTGTCGCTGTTTTACACTGTTGACTCATTTCCAACACATAGTAATCCAGTGTAGGGTTTCTGAGGCTATAAATCTTTTTGAAAGCAGAAAATCTCATCTTTCTCCCATGGAGGGACTGGTGGATTTGAACTGCTGACTTAGTGGATAACAGCCCACCTTGTAACCCATTACACTATATTTTGTAACATTTTATTTTTAAAAGGAAAGCTTTGTATTGTTCTAAAACATATGTCTAAAAAAGAAAATGATATTAATAATTCATTGGGATATTGTTGTTAGGTGCCATTGAGTCAGCACCAACTCATAACGACCTTATGCACAGCAGAATGAAACACTGCCCGATCCTGGGCCAACCTCACTACTGTTGCCACACTTGAGCCATTGATGCTGCCACTTGACCAATCCATCTCATTGGGGGTCTTCCTCTCCTTCTCTGACCTTACCAAACATGATATCTTTCTCCAGGTCCCTCCTGACAATATGTCCAAAGTATGAGAGATGAAGTTTGGTCATCATGGCCTCCAAGAAGCACTCTGGCTACACTTTTTCCAAAACAGATCTATTGGTTCTTTTGGCTAGCCCATGGAATTTTCAATATTCCCCTCCA
>NW_006408787.1:756967-761552 GCF_000296735.1 Chrysochloris asiatica | reverse complement strand
TAGACTTCTTTTCATTTTATTGAGCTTCAGTTTACTTCCTCTTTGCTCCCAACCTTTGCATTCTAATCACCAGTAATGAGCAATACATCTTGATTGCATGTTTGATCAATTTCAGATTGAAGAAGTTGGTAGAATTCTTCTATTTCATCCTCACTAGCTTTTGTGGTTGGTGCATAAATTTGAATAATAGTAGTGTTAACTGGGCTTCCCTGTAGGCACATGGATATTATCCTATCACAGACAGCATTGTACCTTATGACTGATCTGGATATATTCTTTTTGACAATGAATGCAACACCATTCCTCCTAAATTTGTCATTTACGGCATAGTAAACCATGTGTTCATCAGATTCAAAATGGCCAATACCAGTCTATTTCAGCTCACTAATGCCTAAGGTATCCATGTTTATGCATTCCATTTCATTTTTGACAACTTCCACTTTTCCCAGATTAATACTTTGTACATTCCATGTTCCGATTTTCAATGGATGTTTACAGCTGTTTCTCTTCATTTTGAGTTGTGCCCCATCAGCAAATGAAGGTCCTGCAGGGTTTTCTCCCACGGGCTTTACTCCATTCACGTCATCACGATCAACTCTACTTTGAGGAGGCAGCTCTTCCCCAGTCGCATTTTGAGTGCCTTCCAACGTGAGGAGCTCATTTTCCTGCACTATATCTGACAGTGCCAAGATATTTGGAAAACAGCTATCTGGCCAACCCATTGAAAGAGATGCATACTTATTCCCATTCCAAAGATAGATAACCCAACAGAATGCAGAAATCATTGAACATTATCATTAACATCACATGCAAGTAAAATTTTGCTGAACATAATTAAAAAATGGCTGCAACAGTACATTGAAAGAGAACTGTGATGAATGAAAATCAGATTCAGAAGAGGACATTAATCTAAGGATATCATTACTGATATCAGATGGATCTTGGCTGAAAGCAGATATACTTAAAAGATGTGCTTCTTTTCTATGCAATGACTTTAGACTGTGTAGATTATGACAAATCAGCACTGCATTAGGCAGATCTGCTGCACAATCCTCTTCAAAGTGTTCAAGAGCAAAGATTTATGCTCTATTACCTTCAGTCACTTCATATGCATGTAAAAGATGAACAACAAATAAAGACGACCATAGATGAATCGATGCATGTGAATTTAGGTGTTGGGTAAAAGTATTAAATGTGCCATGAGTACAAAAAAATCAGTCTTAAAAGAAGTATAGCTAGAATACTCCTTAGAAACCTGGATGGTAAGATTTTATTTCTCGTACTTTAAACATCAGGAGATACCGGCTTCTGGAGTACATAAAGTGGAGGGTCAACAAAAAAGAGACCACACCCCAGTGAGCTTCATTGACATTCGTAATGTCAATTTTTTATTTTGTTTTTCTGATTTTATTTTATTTTTTAATGAGTTAATGGGATCATAGGTTTTTGAAAGAGCTTTGGTGACTCAATGGCCAAGCCCTTGGCTTCTAAATTTGAATTCATCTTTTAATTCAGTAATGGACTCAAATGTAACAACTGTGTAGATGGTTCAGAATACGGCAGTATTTCATTCTTTTGTGCATAAGGTCACTATGTGTTTGAACCAACTACAGGGCACTTAACAATATCAACAACAACCTTCCTAAGACCACCATGTACCTCATTTACATTATTAGCAAGCTGTCCAGATCCCTGGATGGGCAACAAACATCTCACATTTGCATAGTCCTGGTGGGCTAATGAGTCAAACTGCAAAGTCCTTTGAACTGCAAGGTCAGTGATTCAAGCTCACTAGCTACTTCTTGGAAACCCTATACAGGATCACTATGGGTTGGAATCTACTCGACAACACTTCACAACAACAACAACAACAACAACAACAACCAGTTATTGTTGATGAGAGTTACAAAGACAATAGCTAGAAGGATAATATTAAGTAATGCACTATACTGTATAAATAGTCTCTTTTGAGATATAAGAAATTAAACTCACCAGCAGAGAAGCAGAATGGATATAGTGAGATGAGCAACCACATGAAAATTGTCCAGAAGCAGGAGTTCAAAGAAACAAGGACTTTCCTTAAGAGCTGACAAAAAGAAGAGAAAGTGTTCCCAACAGTCAGCAGTCTGAATTCATACTTCTAGTCTTCTAAATTATGAGAAAATATATTTCTCCATATTGGAAACCTGTAGTGTCTCTGTGGGCTAATGTGATGGACTACAAAGTTGGTTTGAACCACAAAGCCAGGAGTTCAAACTCACCAGTTGCTCCTTGGAAACCCTATACAGAATTACTATGGATTGGAACGGACTCGACAGCACTTAACAATAACAACAATATTAAAGCCACTTGCTTGAGGTATTTCTGTTTCAGCATGTAATAACCATATGGGATTTATGTCTAACTCCCCCTGGCTTCACAAGGAGGCAAGAGAATAAAACTCAAAATCAGCCCCACACTAAGTTCTATGAAATGGAGGTCATACATGCTCACACCACACTCTGACACCAATCATTCCTCTGACAGCACTCTCTGCTTCACATCCGGATTCGATACTCCACTGCAATGGCCACACAAAATGCATAACAATACTCATGATTATGGGGTTTATTAGGGAAGTGGACAGGGTACAATGTAGGATCAAAACCAACCTAGATACAGCAGTTCACCTGTCACAAGTGCCTCTTGTCTGCCATACTGCAGGCATGACTCATTCCTGTTTTCAACCTCTCAGCCATGTGGTCGCTCTGCCTCTGCCCTGTTCGGGCAAGTGGTACACAGCTCTTATAGCCAGTCTGTTAATACACAAAGGGCACATTCTGCAAGCTAGTCTCTTGTCTATAGGAAGTCAACTTTACTCAGTCCACATTGCCTAGAGCTAGAAGTTGTTTTGCCTTTCCATGCCACAACCACTGCCATCATCTCTGCCATCTTCTCTTGACGTCTCATGCTCCATTCATTTTCTTCCATCTTGATGGTCCTGGGATCTTCCTTATTTTCTTCTAAGATGGCTCCTTTTAAACCTAGCTGGTGGGTAAAACTAACCAATCCCAGCCTTAAAGTCCTCTATTTGCATAGCTCCACCAAATCACTTGATGGAAATTAAGATGAATTTGAATAGACAAGACATATCAAGTAAATGCAAGACACCACATAACAGCACTAGGTAACTAATATAACTGTCAAATCAACTCTGAACCACAGAGACCATATATGAAATAGCAAAACTATCCCATTGACTGTACTGCTTTGTGCAGTCCACATGCCAGGTTTGTTCTCTGGTAAAGCCACTGATGAATTCAAATGATGAATTCAAACTTAACAGTCAAGTGCTTAGCCATTGATTCATCAGGATGCCTTCAAAAACTTAAAACATTATTAAATCATTAAAAATAAAACAGAGAAACAAAATTAAGAAACATTACAAAATATCTGATTTAGATTCTTCCAAGTTGTCAAGGTCATGAAATACCAGGAAAGAATGAAAAACTGTCCTGGACCCAAGGAGACTAAGGAATCATGAAGACTAAATATAATGTGAGATATGGAACTGAATCCTGGAACAGAAAAAGACATTAACAGGAGAACTGGTAAAATCCAAATAAAGTCTGGATATTAGTTGATAGTAATATTCCAAATTTAATTCCTTAGTTTTGGCAGATGTACCAGAGTTATGTAAAGATGTTAACATGGGAGGAATCTAGTTGAAGGGTATAGAGAAACTCTCAGCATTATCTTTACAACATTTCTGTAAGTCTAAAATAATTCTAAAATTAAAATTTTATTTATAAAAAAGCTTAAAATAAAAGGTCCTCAATTTTTTCATACACTTTATAAATAATAAATGTTAGACAAGAATCAAAGACATTTCAATAAGGAACATATGTAATTTCTCATTGCATTTTTTCTTGATTTATGTGGCTGGACAGTTTTATCAGGAAATGTTCATCTCACCTTTTTTACCATTTGACTAAATCTATTTGTCCAGAATATTTCTAGACAATGTGACTCACGTAAATATTCTAGTTGTAACTTCAGGTAAAAAAACTAAGTCTATAGCTGTGTTAAAAGAGTCTGAAGTCAATCTGATTAAGGAAAGGTGAACTTGAAAACTCAGGGAAACATTTCCCAGACTTCAAAGTCAGCTTATGCTGGGAGAAACAGACTGCTGTTGACAGTCTAAGTATCTAAAACTATATCTTTGTGTACACACACACTTAATTTTAAAATGGGTTAGTGTATTTTATTTTTTATAGTATTATTAAGGAATAATTCATAGCTATGAGAAAAATCAGAGCAGGACAAATTCACATTTGTTATTAAATCACATTTTTTAATTAATACACAATAAACTAGAAGCAGCACGCAATTAAATTAGCATTTTCTTTGGCAATATGATGTTCCTAAAATAAACTACTCTAAAACACTATATGTGTATATTAGGAGTTTTATTTTTCAAAAGAGTGGAGAAAGCCAAATCATTTTTTTAAAACCATGCATTACTTTTCTAAATAAAAAGTAGTATATTTTTCTTGGCTGAGTTCTTGAACATTTACTGAACTATTTCATACTTACTATAATATCT
>NW_006408787.1:748197-754502 GCF_000296735.1 Chrysochloris asiatica | reverse complement strand
CATCTCAATGTAAAGAAAACAAAAATCCTCACCACTGGACAAATAAACAACATTCTTATCAATGGAGAAAAGATTGAAGTTGTCCAGGACTTCATTCTTCTTGAATCAACTATCAACACTCACAGAAGCAGCAGTCAAGAGATCAAATGATGTATTGCATTAGGCAAATACGCAGCATAAGACCTTTTTTAAAGTATTGAAGAACAAAGATGTCAGCTTGAGGACTAAGGTGTGCCTGACCAAAGCCATGATATTTTCAATAACCTCATATGCATGCTAAAGCTGGACAGTGAATAAGGAAGATCGTAGAAGAATTGATGCCTTTGAGATATGGTGTTGGAGGAGAATATTGAAAGTGCCATGGGCTGCCCAAAGAACCAATAGATTCATTTTGGAAGAAGTGCAGCCAGAATGCTCCTTAGAGGCCAAGATGGCCAAACTTCGTGTCTCAATCTTTGGACATATTGTCAGGAGGGACCAGTCACTGAAGAAGGATATCGTGTTTGGTAAAGTGGAGGGTCAGAGAAAAAGAGGAAGACCCCCCCCAACGAGATGGATTGCCCAAGTGGCAGCATCGATAGACTCACGCGTTGCAACAGTAGTGAGGTTGGCCCAGGATCGGGCAGTGTTTCATTCTGCTGTGCATAAGGTCGCTATGAGTCAGTACTGACTCGGTGGCACCTAACAACAACAACAACATAGTATATCTATATTTCTCAGAGTCATATTGTGCTCCATAGACTTTGTGGAGCTGAGTTTTTGGAAGTAGTTCACCAGGTTACTCAGGGTGGCCTTGAATTTCTCACCTCTCATTTAGCACTTGAGTTAGTTAATGATTTGCATTACTCAGGGACTCCATTTCATAACTAATCTTATGTGATATGAAAATGATGTAAATTAAAAGACAGAAACAGAAAATAGAGAAAAAGTTACACAAACCTTTAAATATATTATCTATAAATAATAGTTTTGAATTTCTGATTCCTGATGAAAGCTGAGATTATAGAATTTACTCTGCCCTGATGCCTTCATGTTTTCCCTGAGCATTCTTATTACAACAAAATAAACATGCTGTACAAGACCCCTCTTCAAATTGTTTAAGAGCAAAGATATCAGTTTTAGGACCAAGCTGTGAGGAGTCCATGCCATGATATTGTTAATAACCTCGTATGCATATGAAAGTTGGACAGTGAATAAGGAAGACTGTAGAAGAATCGATGCATTTTGTTTTTGGCCTCAGAGAAGAATATTACAAGTCCCATGGACTGCCAGAAGAAGAAATAAATATTCATTGGAAGAGTATAAGTGAAATCCTCCTTAGAAGTGAGGATGTCAAGACTTGAATTACATAATTCAGATATGTTGTTAGAAGGAACAAGTCCTGAAGAGAGACATCAGGCTTGGTAAAGTGGAAAGTCAGTCAAAACGTGTAAGACCCCCAATGAGATGGATTGACACAATGACCGTAGCAATATGCTCATATGTAGTAACAGTTGTGAGGATGGCCCAGTACTGGACAGTGTTTAGTTCTGTTGTGCATAGGTTTTCTATGAGTCAGAGCCTACTCAAAGGCACCTAACAATGACATAGCAATGGAATTATAACAATCTATGGACAACATTGAGGAGAATGAACATTCTTCAACACTTAATGTTGCTCAGAAGGAACCTGTAAATAAACCAAAAGGTAGTCTGAACAGAACAAGGAAACACCAAATTGTTTAAAATTAGAAAAGTTGTGTTCCAGAGTTGCATTCTTTCACCATACTTACTCAATCTAAGCAAATAATTCAAGAAGCTGGATTATATGAGGACAAACATGGCAAGAGAATTAGAGGAAGACTCACTTAAAACCTGTGATATGCAGATGCTTATGACCTTGCTTGCTGAAGGGAAGAGGACTTAAAATGCTTTCGGATGAAGACCACAGCCTTCAGTATGGGTTGCACCTCAATGTAAAGAAAACAAAAATCCACACTAGATTGATAGACAACATCAAAATAAATGGATAAAAGATTGAAGTTGTCAAAGACTTCATTTTGCTCAGATCAACCATCAACACTCATGGAAGCAGCAGTTAAAAAATCAAATGATGTATTGCATTAGGCAAATCTGCTGTACAAAACCCATTTAAAGTGTTCAAGAGCAAAGATTTTGGTTTGAAGACTAAGATTCGTGTCACCCAAGCCATGATATTTTCAATAGCCTCATATGCATGTAAAAAGGAGCTCTGGTAGCATAGTGGTTATGAATTGGTGGTCTGATAACCTCAAAGTCAGCAGCTGCTAACTTCAAAGATGTCAGTTTGAGGATGTAGGGAGGTGGACCCAAGCCATTGTATACTTAATAGTCTCATATGCATGTTCAAAGGAGTTCTGGCAGTGCACTGGTTGTAAATTGGGCTGCTAATCTCAAGGTCAGCAGTTCAAAACTACCAGCCATTCTGTGGGAGAAAAATGAGGCTTTCTGCTCCTATAAAGATTTACAGCCTTAGAAGCTCTATACAGGGGTGCTATGAGTTGGAACCGACTCCACAGCACATAACTACCACCACCACATATGCATGTGAAAGTACCACAGTGAATAAGGATGATCATAGAATAATTAATGTATTTAAGTTAGGATGTGAAAGAAGAATATTAAAACTATCATAGACTTCAAAAAAAAAACAAAAAAACTCACAAACAAATCTATGTTGGAAGAAGTACATCCAGAATTCTCCTTAGAAGCCAGGGTGGCCAGACTTCATCTCTCATTCTTCAGACATGTTATAGGAGGGACTGGTGTTGTGCTGTGGGCTAATGGGTCAGACTGCAAAGTCGTTTGAACTGCAAGGTTGGTGGTTCAAGCTCACTGGCTGCTCCTTGGAAACCCTATATACAGGGTCATTAAGGAGCTCTGGTAGCAATAGTGGTTACAAATCGGGCTGTGAACTGCAAGGTCAGCAGTTTGAAACTACCAGCTGTTCCATGGGAGAAAGATGAGGCTTTCTTTTCCCATAATGATTTACAGCCTTGGAAACTCTGTACAGGGTCGCTATGGGTCGGAACTGACTCGAAGGCACTTAACAACAACAACAATATGGGTCAGAATCAATTCGTCGGCACTTAACAACAAAAAAGAGTTCCTGAAGAAGGACATCATGCTTGGTAAAATGGAGAGTCAGTGAAAAAAAGGAAGACCCCTAACAAGATGGATTGGTCCAGTGGCAGCAGCAATGGGTTCAATCATAGCAAAAATGGTGAGGTTGGCTCAGGATCAGGCCATGTTTCATTCTGTTGTGCATAACATCACTATGAGTTGGTGCAGACTCAACAGCACCAAAATGAGTTGGTTGATTTGATGGCACACAATGATTAATAAGACTATTAACATAAAATTAATAGTTTATAGCCATGGTTATGCTACATTTTTAACTCAGAAGTCTCTGAAATAGCTTTGTGGTTATTCGTGTCTAGGCTGATTTTTGCTGTGCTTTATTACTTGTTTGTGATCAGCTGATATGATGATTTTTAACATGTTTTGGGTAATTAGCAGGCAGGTCCTACCAGTTGTCTATCAGTTGCCTCACTTTAGTGGTTTGCATGTTGCTATGATGCTGGAAGCTATGCTACTGGTATTTTGAATGTAGGCAGGGTCACAAATGGTGGACAGGTTTCAGCTGAGTTTCCAGATTAAGAAAGACTCAGAAGAAGAGGGGAAATATTTCTGAATTTCAGCCACTGAAGAAAACTTTATGAATTACCAGTGAAATGCTGTTGGATAGCTCCAGAATACTGAATATTGAAACATGCTGAATGGCACAAGAATATTGTCAGATATAATGCTGGATGAAGAACCCCTAACTTTAGGTTGGAAGGCATCAAAATGCAACTAGGGAAGAACTGCCTCTTCCAACTAGAATTTACCATGATGAAGCAAATGGACTAAAGGTTTTGGGACTTTCATTTCCTGATGGTACGCAAACCAAATGGGGAGAAATAGCTGCAATCATCTGTTAATAATCAGAACACAGAATGTATGAAGTATGAACCTAAGAAAACTGAGTGGTTTAAATTGAGGCTTAAATTGTGTCTCAGGGTTGAATTATTTTACCATACTTATTCAATCTATATGCTGACCAAATAATCTGAGAAGCTGGATTTTATGAACAAGAACATGACATCGGGATTATAGGAAGACTCAATAATAATCTGTGATATGCAGAAGATACAACCCTGCTTGCTGAAAGCAAAGAGAACTCAAAAACCATAGCCATCAGTATGGGTTGAACCTCAATGTAAAGAAAATTAAAATCCTCACCACTGGACCAATAAACAACAACCATATAAATGGAAAAAAAGTTTGAAGTTGTCAAAGACTTCATTTTGCTTGATTAATCCTTAACACTCATGGAAGCAGCAGTCAAGAAATCAAATGACACATTGCATTAGACAAATCTATGACACAAGACCTCTTTAAAGTGTTGAAGAGCAAAGCTGTCAGTTTGAGGACTAAGATGTGTCTAACCCAAACCATGGCATTTTCAATAACCTCATACGCATGTGGAAGTTGAACAGTGAATAAGGAAAACTGGATAAAAATTGATGCATTTGAGTTATGATGTTGGAGTAGAATATGAAAATTACCATGAACTGCCAAAATAACAAACCAATTTGTTTTGGATAGTACAGACAGAATGCTCCTTTTGAAGCCAAGATGGCCAGACCTCTTTTCTTATACTTTGGACATATTATCAGGAGGGATCAGTCCCTACATAAGGATATTGTGTTTGGTAAAGTGGAGGGTTGGAGAATAAAAGGAAGACCCCAATGAGATGA
Source organism: Chrysochloris asiatica (assembly GCF_000296735.1). NCBI lineage: Eukaryota > Metazoa > Chordata > Mammalia > Afrosoricida > Chrysochloridae > Chrysochloris > Chrysochloris asiatica. Next base: position 749,683 of record NW_006408787.1, on the reverse strand, counting down.
ATTGGCACAATGGCAGAAGCATTGATCAAACGTAGCAACGATTGTGAGGTTGGCACAGGATTGGGCAGTGTTTCATTCTGTTGTGCATAGGGTCGCTATGAGTCAGTATTGACTTGATGACACTGAACAACAACAACAACAACAACAACAGTTGCTCTTCACTTATTTTATTATTGTTATTATTACAGCCATTATGAAAGTCACTAACATTCTTATAGAGAAAGCACTTTTTGAAATTTTAATAGTGTTCTCTTATAATATAGGAGGTCCAATTGTGAATTTAGTATTTTAGCTGTACAAGCAGCTTGCACAAGTGTATCACTGATATGAAACCACTGCCCTTTAGTTGATTCTGTTTTACAATCTTGGGGAATATCACCCTGGAGAACAAGAATAGAGAGATTGCTGTTTGTAGTTCTTGCCTTGGCATAGGCAGTATAATATCCAGACCTTGGTGCCACTGTGTTCAACGACCCCATATAAGAAATCTGTTGTTGTTTTTGTTAAGTGCCAGCAAGTTGGCTTCAACCCATAGCAACACTGTATAGGATTTCCAAGGAGCAGCTGGTGAGCTTGAACCGCCCACCTTGTGGTTCAAACATAGTACCCATGTACTTTTTTCAGTCACATTCTTGCATTTAAGGATACGAAAAGGAGCCAAATCTAAGATTTCTGGATATTTTATGTGTTTGTTAACTTTGCATAGATTAAAACTAGTCTGCTAAAATCTCTTTAAATGAAGAGTGAGAACAGGAGGCACAAGATAAATCGGCATGTGTTTTCTGGCATTGTTATAAATGTACTTCCTTTCACCTTTTATATTTGCCTTGGTTCCACTATGCTGTTTCGTGTGCACAATTCACAAGAAGATTATTAGCATCTCGAAGTGTTTCATGAAGAATGAACTGATAAAAAAGGCTCGATTGACCACTCATTATTATTGAAAGCTTCCCTGTTGGCAAAAGTACAAAAACAATTTCTGGATCTTTATTTGCAACCTCATAGATCTTTTACCTGGGATTTTGACTGTCATTCACAATCTTTCTATTTCTTTAAGCTGAAGAGCAGCATTCAAGTTAAAATTTTTAAAAAATGTTTTATCGTGAATTATGTGATAGTTTACATGGGAGAACATTAGCTTTACATTCATCCTATCATATATCGTTTCATTGCCATTGTTGCAATCCCCTCTGTACATCATCAACCAAAGAAATGATATACTGTGCAAGCGTGCCCTCCCCCCCCGCCCCCCATCATCAGCACATAGCCCATCTCCCTCTCTGGATCTAAAGTCCCCAGCTGCTCTATCTCTCCATGTCATTGTGTCTGCCTCAATCTCTAGCATCACTGTTTCTCTGGATAGGGTCCTGCTTTCTGCTCTTCTTCCTTGATGGTCCTGGGACCTCTGCTCCTAGACTGCAAAGTCAATCACTCCTCTCCTTTTGCTACAAAACGTATACCTTTACATTTTCAACCCTCACAATCA
>NW_006408787.1:744121-745908 GCF_000296735.1 Chrysochloris asiatica | reverse complement strand
ATCTTGATTGCATGTTTGATCGATTTCAGATTGAAGAAGTTGGTAGAATTCTTCTATTTCATCTTCACTGGCTTTAGTGGTTGATGCATAAATGTGAATAATGGTGGTATTGACTGGGCTTCCCTGTAGGTGCATGGATATTGCCTTTGTAGCACCCCCATTTTGAGTAGTCAATCTCCAAGTTGCCCATCCCTGTCCACTCTGTGTATGGAGTGGGTGGGAATGATCCTTGCTGTAAAGATTTGTTCCCTCTTTTGAGGTACTGCATCCATAGGTGTAGTTCAAGTTTATCAAATTGCATCAGATTACTCTTTTTTCCTCTTCTTTCTTCTTCTAGTTGAGATCTGATCATCCAGTCATTGAAGCCAGGTTACGTGGGTATTATCTGCACCTGTGGGTGTTCTTATGCATATGCCCTCTCTTCTTATCAGCTGGAAGATTCTCTCTCCACTCTAGTCCTCTGTGGCTATGTCACTGACTCTGGGTCCAAGAGTTCCCAGGTCTTGCCACACTGCTGGCCAACCAGGTCCCCACCTGGGTTCACAGGAGTCTGTTGAACATCATAGGGCAAGATTTTTTTAAAACCACTATAAATGCCCATTTCTCCATTGCTTCCTTTCTTTAGGTCAGGATGGGGAAACTTTTCTCTACCAATGTTTGTAACATCGCTGACATGCCATACAAAATTATCAGCTTGAAAATTAGCTTGGTATATTTGGTCAAATATTTAATTAACTCATTCCTAATGTGATATAGTCCTTGTGTGGTGCTGTGGTTTAATGTGCTGGATTTCAAAATTGGTTTGAACGGCAAGGTTAGTGGTTCAAGTTCACTAGCTGCTCCTCTGCAACCCTATATAGGGTTGCTATTGGTCAGAAGTAACTCAACAGAATAACAACGTGATGGCTGGAACTGCAGTTGACTTGGCAGGGCCAGACAAATCATTTTGTCTGGCGCTGTGGGATACAGCACTGGACCTCAAGGTCAGTGAATCACAAGGTCAGAGATTCAAACATACCAGGTGCTCCTTGAAAACCCTATACAAGCTCTCTCTGAGTGTAAGCAACTTGACGGCACTTAACAAGAACAACAATATAGGGCTCATGTGCTGGATGTTCCCCACCCTTGCTTTAGGTCATTGTTTGTTGTTGCTGTTAAGTGCCATCGAGTTGATTCTGACCCATAGCGAACCTGTATAGGGTTTCCAAGGAGTGGTTAGTGAGCTTGAAAAACAGATTTTGCAGTTCAAATGGATTTTCAGTCTGGCACATTAACCCACAGCGCCATACCAGGACTCCTTTCTTCAGGTAGGCACCACTGAAATTCTTTTTGCATTTGGTGGGAAGACCCCCAAACCTCCAGATCATTATCCACATTGACATTTTTCAGCTCTCCTTCAGATTTGGTTTGAACCACAAGGTCAGTAATTCAAACTCACCAGCCTCTCCTTGTAAAGCCTATACAAGGTCACTCTGAGTCAGAACCAGCTCAACAGCACTTAACAGCTACAACTTCCTTAGTGGATTTTTGATTGTGCTATATTTTTTATCATTTTTTCCTAATAACACAATTTTCTTTATAAGTAACTTTCTATTATGAGATATGGTTGGATTTAGCATCTGTTTCCCCCTGAAGTGACACTTCAGCGCCACACTTAGTACTGCCAGGATGGTCAATGATATTTGCCATGATTTCATTAAACTCCATTCAGTCACACACACACACACACACACACACACACACACACACACACACACACACACACAAATCCCTGGAAGACTTGGGAA
>NW_006408787.1:737080-743596 GCF_000296735.1 Chrysochloris asiatica | reverse complement strand
TTTCCCTGGATTTTTTGTTGCCTTTATTGGTTCTTTTCTTGTTTTGGTTTGCTTCTTAAGAAATACGATTTTTCTCTTTTGTGTAATTGTCATCTTTTTTTCTCATTGTCTTTGTCTTAATTCTCCACCATCTTTTTAAGGTTTGTATCATTTATTCTTTTCTTGCCATTCAGGTCATCTACAACTGGGACAGAGAAAAGAAGGGAAGATTCATGAACCAAGGAGATGGTTCTGCGTTCTTCATACATGATGGAAGTGTCAGTTCACACCTAAGATGTGGTCTACAAAGTTTGGTACTGATTTTTTCTATCCTAATCTTTAATTTAATTTTTTAGTTCCTCATCCAATTTTTCCACAGAATTATTGTAAATTGCTTTAAAAATTCCTTTACTCATTCTGTTGTTCCTCTGCTTTCATTCCATCCAACTCTTTTCTCAGACCTCTAAATAGCAACAAGAGAGTCAGGAGCTGCTTTGCTATTTATTGGATGGAATGAAAGCTGAAGAACACCAGAATGAGTAAAGGACTTCTTACTCATTTAGGTGTAACAATTCCCTTTTTGGTCTTCTATGGTGTGGCCCTGTAAGATAAACACTGGACCAAAACTGTATAGAGTTTCAAGGAGTGGCTTGTGAATTTAAATGGGCAATCTTCCAGTTCAAACCGAACTCATGGTCCAGTGCATCATCCCACAGCACCACACCTGGGGAGTTTGAACAAATACAGCAGGCTAATTTTTAAGCTGATAATTTTGTATGGTCCATGAATGATGTGATAAATTTTGGCAGAAAAAGCTTCCCCACCACTGTCCTAGAGGTTCAAGGTTTATTTCTAAGGGTTCTGTTAGGGCCAAATCAGGTGGCTCAATTTTCACAATTATTGCAGATATTTTTACTTATTTTCATAGTACTCTAAGCACTGGAGTTTGTGGCAAATTCACCACTTGTAACTATGTGATTTCTTTCTGTTCTAGGTTATGCTTTGCTTCCTCACCATAAGACAGGGACCATGTTTGGTTTGAACCTCCCTGTATCCCAATACTCAGCACAGTAGTACTCAGCATAGTGTTTTATCACATAACTGTTTTAAAGAAACACATTTATTGGATGGAATGAGAATAATTTTCCCAATGTACTGAGTACTTTCATGGTTAATTGGGAAACAGAATTATTGGAAGGATTTTCTTTAGCCTTCTTTTGTCTCTCTTATTCATTTGTACTCTCTTTTTCTAGTTTTCATTTTCAAGTTCTTTTGCTGATTTTGGAGTTGTAATACCACTTTGTTTTCTAGACTAATCAACTACCTGACCCAATTGATTGAAAGTATAATATTGCACCTCTTCATCACACATGTAATAACATGTGCTCCAGTGTCCAAATAAAGAACAAAGCAGTGAGATTCAGGCCTGGATATCATACAATGCTTCAAGGCATATTGCTTCTGAGAATTACTGCCATTGCCTTGATGGTCACATTGAAGACATAGTCAAACTGAGGAGTTTTCTTCTGCATTCTCTTCAGATTTATCTTTTACTTTATTGTCCGTCTTACAATCTCAGCAAATATTCCATTCAATATCCACTAAAGTCTTTTCAAACTATCTTGCTCCAATCTTTTTCTTATGTGTCTGCACATAGTTTCTACTAAAGATTCCGAAGAGTCATCAGTTGGAAACAGTTTTTCCCTTTAAATATTTACTTCCCTCATTGGCACTTTATGGATGACTTAATGACACCAAGTCCACAGCAACAGCACCCATAACTGCATCCTCTAATGAGCTTTTGGGTTGGACAGGTAGCTCCATCTTCCTCCTATGATAATTGAAAAGTAACAGACGCCAAAGCCAGTGTGACCCAAATTTGTTATCCTTTTTCAAGAGAATTTGGGCTATTCAGGACCCCTTGCATTCTATGTAAATTTGGGGACTGACATTTCCTTTATGTTTCTGCAAAACAGGTATTTGGAATTGTGATAGAGATTGCATTAAATCTATCAATCACTTAGTTATATTGACATCTTAAGAATTTTAAATTCTCTAATCCATGAACACAAGGTATCTTCCCAATTGTTTGTTGTTAGGTGTCATTGGGTCATTTCCCACTAATAGCAACCCTGTGTAAAACAGAACAAAACACTACCTATAGTTCTGTACTTTACTCACAATCATTTTCACAGCCACTTTGACAATCTGTCTTGTTGAGGATCTTCTTCTTTCTATTAACCCTCACTTTCACAATTATTTAGGTCTTTAATTTCTTCCAGCAATATTTTGCTGTTTTCAATGAACTTTAAAAAAAAAAAAAATTATCTCCTTGATTAAATTTATTCGTAGGTGCTTTTTTAAAAAAATATTTTTATTTTTACCACTTACATAAAAAACAAATTTAACATGCAAAAGTGTTAACGGACACAAACATAGGAGTGAAAAATTGTGATACTGATGAATACCAAATTTAAGATAGCAGTTTTCTCTGCATAGGTAAGAGAGGAAAGGTTTTGGATCTGGATACACACGCTATTTTATGTGTTTCTGTTATTTTATTATTTTACTCTTTACTGAGAATTGGGTGACAGTTTACAGAATGAATTGGTGTGACATTCAACAATCCATGCCCATTTTGTTTCTGTCATTGATGGCAAGCCCCACAAAATAACATCAATTATTCGTTTTCCTCTGTGTGTTTCCTGTTTTATTCCTCTTTTCTTATTAACCCTTCTGAACACTGTTCTTGGATAAATGCTGCCCTTTTTATCTAAAATGGTTAATGATTCTAAAGTGTGCATAACCCTCTATTGTTATTATTTCCCTTTTAGACTTATTTTGCCTGAAAATTGAGCCACAGGGATGACTGTATTTTAATTGTTTTAGATGCTATTTAAATGCTATTTGATGTTATAAAATTCTTTTCTCAGTTTTTCTTTAGATTCTGTGACCACTAGATATACTTCCATTAACATTTTTCTACTTAGTTTGCCGGAGTCAGATTCTATATTTTCATAAAAATACTTGCTGTTATGAACTTATGGGATAGAAATTTAAATAAATACTATGTGGCAATTTCAATGACAAACATTTAAATAAAAAATAATCCTTAACTTCAATATTCAGATGTAACTAATAGTTACAGTTTGATATATTTTCTTTCTCTTTTTTCCTAGGATTTAAAAATTACATTAGACATGTAGTTCTATATTCTGCTCTAGCAGATACTTCATAAGACTTGTTCAGACTTCATTATCTTCCTTTCATTTGCAATGGTTAAAAAGTTAAAAATTACATTTCTGTTGCTCTGCTGCAGTAGAGGATTAGAGCAAAGAAATATTCATCTGCAATTTGGAATTCAGAAGTGACATAAAGGCCATCTTTCTGTAGCTATGGTAGTAGATAAGCAAGTCTAAAAATTATGAATATTTGCAGCAACTCAGATCCATTTTCTAGTTCCAGGTAACAGCTTCACAGATGGAAGTGATTGTGATGGCAGCAATGACAGTTGCAGTTAGGAACAGTGCCTTTCTAATGTGTGGGATCACCTTGAAATTAAAATTACAGGGGAGTTGGCTGACACTGAATCTAAAATTATTTAAAAATAATTTTGTGTACACTTAGTCTCTTGTTTTCAATCAGTTTTGCATTATATACTTGGAGCTGCTTCTCCTTCTTGTTCTGAAATATTGAAAATACTTTTCTTTTAGATTATATGAAGGGATTTTTAAAAATGCTAGAAAATAAATGCATGATCTTTTAGTTCCATTTTTCCAGGAACATTTTGATGTCTCTTCATATTATACATTTTTTCCAATCATGAAAATATTTTTGAAATTAATAATTGTAAACATCAACTTTTAAGATATGGTTTCTCCAGATTTGAAAAAATTAAGTTTTTCCAGATTGGGAAGTTATTCTTTTTAAGAACTAACTTCTCAATCAATCTGGAAAAAATTTCATCATTTATTTCTTCTGGGATCAAACTCAATTTAAAAAAGAAATTATATATGTGTACTTCAAACATTTTGTGAAAAATATAATTAAATATTTTGCAACTTTTCCATGAACTGTTTGAATCTCCCTCTTATATTCATATTTGAACTTTTATGTTCAACAAATTCTTAGAACAATTGTGAATTTTCTGGTATATGTCAATAATAGAAACATAATGGTGCCTTTCAAAATTTTTATGATATTGATAGTATTTAAACAAGCAGAATCTGAGAAATATGTGATGGATATTGTCAAAACAATTGTATTTTAATAAGCCTCAATTTCTAGAAGTTCATTTTGATATTTTAATGTATTAATAAGCATATTAAAACTCAGAACAATGCTATTTTCTGGGATTTTATATGTAAAACAATTTATTTTTAATGTTTTTTTGTTGATTCCCGTATACAATGTTCTCCTTTAACTTTCTGAAGGAAAAAAAGGTATGTGCTTCAAAGATTTTTTTTCTGATTATTTTATTAATTCTATTTAGTTATAAACTATAACTTCCATTTGTTGATTTTGTTGTATTCTTTTGTAGCCTTGGCTTTCTTTAATTTCTAATGATATTAAGCTAGGAGGCAAAATAGTCAGGGGGCACTCTTAAATTCCAGTTCAATGGAATCAATGTTGTGAGTATTATTCTCTGTGGAACTAAAGCCTTCTGACTTGAAGAGCATAGAGTCACAGAGACAGGAGCAAAAGTCTTGCAAGTGGGTCATTGGAAGAAATAGTGTGTGATGCAACTCCCTTTTCCATCCCTTTGTGCCTGGGCCCATGAATCCTGGCTGTTGGAGAAACAGACATACTATTTTAGTGAATATTCAGCTTCCTGAAGACCATTGTCCCAAACCTTCAAGGCACTGCCACCAAGCTGATGCCACAATTGTCTTCAGAAGGCCATTCCATCATTTGATCAAGCAAGCTGCTTCAGAATCATGAGGAACATGGTTTGTTGCTAGGTGCCATTGAGTTGATACCAACTCATAGCGACACTATGCACAACAGAACGAAACACAGACCTGTGAATTCCATGGGCATGGATCCATTGCCTCATTTCAGTTGCTGTGAGTGGGTCTCTAGATCTGAGACAATGCTCTATGGAAAACAATGATGGTGAATAAAGTATTCTGTAAATTCATGAATGACACATTTTGGCAGAAGGACTGTTTGCAGAGAAGGCAGATCCATATCCACAGCAAATAAATGTCTATTCCAAAAAGGCTGCCCTTTCTGTGATAGAGGTGATCTGACATAATCAACCTGCCACCAGGTTGCTGGCTGATCTCTCTGAGGATAGATCTCATCTCTGGAAGTCAGTGTTGATTTCTGCTACTGGCAGATTGGTCACTCAGCAGTTGCTGTAGCCATGTCAGCCTTGGTGAGCCTATGCTGCTGAGCCCACCTATAACCTCCGTCCCCAATTAGCCAATGTCATAAGTCTACAGTCATCAGACTATTCTGATTGCTACTTTGATTCTGCTGTACAGAAGAATATGGGTAACCAATCCCATATTGTCTGTGTTGATAAAGTACTGCTACTTGGCCCCTACCACCATGGAGTCCAATCAGCCACTTTGTAATTAGGTGTCTTAATTCCATCAGGGCAGTTTCCACTGTCAAACTGTCTTATATAAAATAGCAATCACAGCAATCTTCAAGGAGGCAGGGACTCCCTTCACAAATTTGTTCTTCACTTTTATGGTAAAAAGTGAGTCCTTTGGGCTCTCCATGTGTGGGGTAATGAGTTTATCCTGAAAAAAATCGACTCTGTCAATTTCCTAAAGTTGTTCTTTGGATTGCTTCCTCTACAGAGTACCGAGGGAGGTTTCATACTTCAACTTGATGTATTGTAAGCCACTGTGCTATCCATTCTTCAGTGAACTAACCAAATAAACTATTAGATCCTATCCTAGGCTCTCAATCTGAAACACTGAATAAAGAATCTGTCCTTAGTGGGTCCATACCAATAAACTCATACTGATCCAACCCTATGTTCCTTACAACATTATTCTGCACCCTTAATAGTGCTGTGGGATGTTGGGAGCAACTAAACCAAAGAACTCAGACATGAGGGCAGTTTTAGCAGAAGGATTGCAACTAAACAGTTGTGGCCCAGATTATTGGATTTCTCCCAGGTCAGGCTGCCTCCTGAGGAACTTGCAAAGCCTGCCTCAGGGAACAAGGAATTTGCAGTCTTTCCTTGTAGGCAGCCATGGCCTTCAGTTTAGTCTGCAAAATCATCTAGCTGCCCTCTCTCTGTTTCCCTAGCAACTACATTCTTCTGATAAAGTCCTGCTTACTGCATGCATCAGTAACACCAGATGTTATTCTTTTCTCTGCCCCCAGCACTCTCCTTTGTTTGATATGTGTATTTAATAAATGTGCTGAATCTAGGTCTGAGTCACAGTATCTCCATCAGAGTGCTCTGTCCCACCTTTACTTATTTCATTTTGTGTCTTGTGTCCTTTGTTTTTTTTTCTAATCTCCCATTGCCCCTATCTGGGTTTAATCTCTCAGTGTAGATCTGGGAGTATA
>NW_006408787.1:736151-736619 GCF_000296735.1 Chrysochloris asiatica | reverse complement strand
ATTGATGGAGGTGTTTCCTGTGAACATTCCGCAGTGTTTTGTAAGACATCCAACTTGAGTAATGTCCCAGAGAGTGCGTCAGGAATCATGTCATTAAGCTCAGTGTGTTAATCTCATTCAGTGTGGGCACAGGGATAAAGTTTTTACTGATAATGGATCACCAGACAAAAAGTGAGTCGTTTCTTTAGATGCGAGGGGTAGGACTGTTGGCAAGAGTGATTCACTGGAATTTAAGGACTTTATGTCTTCAACTTCCTGATTATCTGTCTGTATGTCACCATCCCAAGTTCCAGATTGGAAATTCAGCTGACATTGTAATTCAGCCACTCTTATCAGGAGTATGTGTTAGATTTTATCAAATGCCTTTTTTGCAGCATTTGAGATAATCATGTGATTCTTATTCCTTGTTTTATTTATGTAGTGAATTATGTTGATTTTTCTCTTGTTGAACTATCTTGCATCCTGTTA
>NW_006408787.1:734413-735696 GCF_000296735.1 Chrysochloris asiatica | reverse complement strand
CCATTTCTGGCATCACTGCTTCTCTGGGTAAGGCCCCACACTCCGCTGTTCTCACTTGATGATCCCAGGGACCTCCACTACTGGACTGCAAAATCAGCCATTCCTCTCTTTTTGTTACAAAACATGTACCTTTACATTTCTGACCCTCACAGTTACTCCAGATAGCAATTATTCACTATTGTACCGCATGAGTCTTATCCCCATCTCCTTTCATTAGCCCCATCCCAACAAGTTGGAAATCATTCAGTGGAAAGTATACCTTCCCCCACCTCCTCTGAAACTAGGCTCCCTCTTGGAAGCGTGTAAGCCAGTCACTTCTTGCCTTTGTAGTCCACGCCCCCACTATTTTGGGTAGCCAATGTCTAAGTTGCCCATCCCTGACAACCCTGTGTACTGATTTGTTCCCTCTTTTGAGCTACTACGTCCATAAGTCTAGGTCAAGTTCATTGATTGTAGCAGGATACTCTTTTTTTCCCCTCTTCTTTCTTCTTCTAGTCAAGTTCTCATCATCCAGCTATTGAAGCCCGGTCTAATGTGTACTATCTGCAACTATGGGTGTTCTTGTGCATCTCCCCTGACTTCATATCAGTTGGATGCTTTGCTCTATGCTCTAGTCTCCTGTGGTCATGTCACTGCCTCTGGGCACAGGAGTCCCCAGGTCTTGCCATACTACTGGCCAACCAGGTCTTCATCTGGGTTCACAGGACTCTATTGGATGTGGTTGGACTTAGCTCCCAACTTCATTGCTGATTTTCCCCCTCTTCCCTTTATCAGTGACCAATATGGTCATCAGGCAGACTGCATGCCTGCTCATGTGTTCCCTTGAGTTAGTCTTGGAAGGGGGTTTGTCCTGAGGGGACCTGAACACTTGCCTTGATGGCTCCCCGGTGAAAAGCTTGCATGTTCTTGTAGTATTCAATTGGACTGCCATTAATGTTTTTGATTTTTCCTGCTGGTCTTTCTTTCAAGAAGTATCTTCTGTTCTTTTAGCCACTCCAGGCTGGTATACCTGTCCTTTAAAATGGAAATTTCTCACCTCAGATTATTCTGGATGGGGTTCAGGATTCCACCTATGGTCTTATGCAATACAAAGGATCCACAGGAAGCCTCTTTCACTGGGCAAAATTTAGCACCTTTTAAGATATTCCAATCAGTTATAGGCTGAAGATGGACTTACAAGCTTTCTATTGTGAAGTTTCTGGCTATTCCTTTCTCTCCCCCTCAAGTCAAGTGTCTAATTTACAATGTTAGGCAATGGAAACCAAGATTCAAAAGACAGCCAA
>NW_006408787.1:728303-730587 GCF_000296735.1 Chrysochloris asiatica | reverse complement strand
TCCTCTGTGGATTTCTGTGACTCATCCTGTTCTGGAATGCCAATAATTCTTAAGTTATTCCTCTCTATGTTATCCAGCATGAATCTTAAGCTCTCTTCAGATTTTTTTATCCTTTTTTCTACTTGCTCTTCTATCTTAGCAGTATTGAGAGATTTATCTTCCAACTTGCTGGTTCTGGCTTCCATCTCTTCAATTACACTCTTTTGCTCTTTCAGTGTATTGTCCATTTCTGATATTTTATTATTAATTATCTGCACCTCTTTTTGCAGGTTTTGAATTGTTTCCAGTGAAATATCTATCTTGTTTGATTATTCCTGTGGCACTTTTCTGACTTCTTCCTTATTTTCTTCCACTCTTTTTTGGAGCATTTGAATTTGTTTCCATATCATTCTTCTGAATTACTTCTCAGGCAATCCAAAACCTACTGTTCTGCCTCTAGCTCATTTGTCTCAGTTACTCTCTTCTGGTTTTGGACATGTTTTGAGATCTTTTGTTATGTTTTCCTGGAGATTTTCAATAATTATATGAATTTTTAATGTATAAATGGATATATGTTGCTGTATTATTAAGCTTGCTGAGTGTCTCTTGGTGGATATGATCTGCAGATAGGCTTTCCTTTTCACGTGCAATGTCTAGTAGCTGGTATTGGCTCCTGTCCTAATGGTGAGATATTATAGTGTATGATTGTAACTTGGCTGTATGGCCACAAATGCTGTCTCTTCTTGGGTAACATGGGGAGAAAACGTTCCCTCCCACAGGAAAAAAGTGTGATCAAAAAGACCAAAAACAGAAGTGATATAATAGTGGAGACAAAAACCACCACTCCAAAACAAAAATAAAACTGTAGCTGTCTGACCAGTGGCAGGAGTAAAAGGTCCCGCCTAGGTCAACTTTAGGGCTGGGTCCCAGAATCAGACGTCATAAGCCGCTGCCAAAGTGTTGTCCATGGGACCAATGGGGATCCTCCTCTGTTTCCCATGGGAAAACTGTGGGCTCAGTGCTGGACCCTTTTGGGGGGGTGTGCCCACCTGCCTGAAAGTGGCTGGGCTGGGCAGAGAGGGCATGACAGGGTCTAGGTAGAAAATATATGTAGGATCCCCCTCTCCCCTTTTTTCAATTGTTGCTGCACATGTTTCACTGTGTCAGTCTGGATGTGGCCCCACCCTCTAAACACAGCCTGGACGAGAGTGCTCTGTAGGCAGAGTCCTGAGCCCTGATGGATTCTGGAATTACAGTATTTTCCTTTATACAGTGATTATTCCATCAGTGGGTGTGGGAAACTGATGCCCTGCACCTTATACTAAATTCAGAGCTCTGGAGAAGCTCTGCAAAAGCACCTTCTATGGATTTTTGCCACCTCCTTCATGGAGCTAATTGTACCTGACTCTGCTTGTCCCACTTCCAAAAACCAGAAGTCTGTATTATCTCTTTTATATGCTATTGAATTCTATTGATTAGAATTTTGTTGAGAATTTCATAAGGGATGTTGGTCTATAGGAATCCTGGTGTGGCACTGTGGTTACTGTGTTGGACTGCAAGGAGGTAGGTTTGAACCACAAGCTTGGTGGCTCAAGCTCACCAGCGGTTCCTTGGAAACCCTGTGCTGGGTCACTATGAGTTGGAACTGACTCAACGGCACTTAACAACAATATTGGTCTGTAAGTTTTTTTTAGTAAAGTCATTGTCTAGCTTTGGTATCATGGTTGTGCTGACTTCATAGAATGAACTGAAGAATAGTCCTTCTTTTACTATATTCTGAACAATTTTGAGTAGTCTCACTGTCAACTGCTTTCTAAATGCTCCTTAAAATTCTTCAGAGAAGCTATCTAACTTGTTGTTGTTGTTGTTGTCAGGTGCCATTGAATTGGAACTGACTCATAGCGACCCCATGCACAGCAGAACAAAACAATGTCTAAAGAAGGCATTTGAAACAAACAAGTCATTGGTTTTGCAGAAATCTATCATTTGTTCTCCAGCATCATTTCTGTCACCAAGGTCATATTTTCTAACTACTGGTCCTTCCTCTTTGCTCCCAACCTTTGCATTCTGATCACCAGTAATTTTCACCTTGATTGCATGTTTGATCAATTTCAGATTGAAGAAGTTGGTAGAATTCTTTTATTTCATCCTCACTGGCTTTAGTGGTGAGGATGAAATAATTTGAGTAATAGTGGTATTAACTGGGCTTCCCTGTAGGCGCATGGATATTATCCTATCACTTACAGCATTGTACTTCATGACTGATCTGTATATGTTCTTTTTGATGATGAATGCAACACCATTC
>NW_006408787.1:720472-727768 GCF_000296735.1 Chrysochloris asiatica | reverse complement strand
CTGTCATTTTAAATTTCGATATCAATCCTGATACAATTAAGATGTTCTCTCCCAAGATGGCAGCTCCTGGAACAGCTGATCGTCTTGAACTAGAAAACAATGGATTTCTGGATTCTCCTACAAATTCCCCCAGCTGTAAGCCCTCCAATCCTCCAAACATACCTTTATATGTGTTTCAGAGTTCCGGCACCATCCCCTGAGCCTTCTTGGCGAGGTATTTCATGTTGTTTTTGATGGAGCTCCTCACTACACATCTACCCTATCCGCCATCTTGATTGTAAGTAGGGGCTTTTTATATTTTAGGAGGTTTCTAAAAATGATCACTTTAATTTCTTCTTTACCTGTTGGTCTACTCAGATGTCCTACTTCATTTTGTGTTAAATTGGGTAGGTATTGTGTTTCTGGAAATTTACCCATTTTTTACCCTAAGTTTTCAAATTTTTTAGGCATATTTCATATTCTTTTATGACAACCCCCCCTTTTCTCCACATTTGGTTCTGTAGTAATGTCACCCATTTCATTTCTTATTTTGGTTATTTGTATCATCTCATTCTTTTTCTTTGTTAATTTGGCCAGTGATTTGGTGATTTTATTAATCCCCTCAAAGAACTACTTTCTGGTCTTATTGATTCTATTCTTTTTCTATTTTCTGCTTCACTTATTTCTACTACAATCTTTATTATTTCTATTTTTCTGATAACTGTGGGCAGCTTTTGCTGCTCTTTTTCTATTTGTTTGGGTTATAAGTTTAGCCTATTGATTTTGTCCCTGTCATATTTTTTAATGTGTGCATTTGTTGTTACAAATTCTACTCTGAGCACTGTTTCTGCTGTGCCCCAAAAGTTTTGGCACACTGTGTTTGCAATCTCATTTGAGCCTGGTCATTTTTTTATTACATTTTTAATTCTTCCTGTTAGTCAGACATTTTTAGGCATGATGTTGTTCAGTTTCCATGAGTTTATTTTTGTTTCTTATTCTTTGTGTTATTTCTAGTTTTGTGGTATTGTGATCATACAAGATACTTTGCTTTATTTTGACTTTTTATAATTTATTGAGGCTTGCTTTGTAACCTAAAATATGATCTATTTTATAGAATGATCCAAGTGCATTTGAAAGAATGTGTGCTTTCTTGCTGTTGAGTGGAGTTTTCCATTTCTATGAGGTCAAATTGGTTGATTGTGTTATTTACCTCTTCTGTATCTTTGTTGAGTTCCTTTCTAATCATTTTGTCCCTCACTAAAAGTGGTACAATAAGGTCTTCTATTATTGTTGAACTGTCTATCTAAAGACTGCTTGTTGTTGTTATGTGTCATGGAGTCAGTTTTGACTTATACTGACCCTATGCACAACAGAGTAAAACATTACCCAGTACTGTGCCATCCTGTGATGATTCTTGCTATACTTGAGTCCATTGCTGCTGCAATTATGCCAATCTATCTTTTTGGGGAATCTTCCTATTTTTTTTGCTGACCATCTACTTTGCTAAGCATGATGTCCTTTTCCAGGAGATGCTCCCTCCTGATAACATGTCTGAAGTATGTGAGATGAAGTCTAGTCATCCTAGATTCTAAGAAGCATTATGGCTATACTTCTTCCAACACAAATTTGTTTGTTCTTCTAAGAGTTCATAGTACCTTCAATATTCTTCCATAACACCTTAAATATTGCTAGAGTTTCTTTTGTATATTTTGGAGCTCTTTCATTGGATGCATAAAATTCTTCACTTGTTGCCTTGACATTTTCATCATTATACAATACTCTCCCTTGTATTTTTGGTAGATGCTCTCTTAAAGTGTATTTTATCAGAGATTAATATTGCTTTACCTGCACTTTTTTGGTTACTGTTGACTTGATGTAGTCTTTCCATCCTTTGCTTTAAGCACATTTTCATCTCTGTGTTTAAACTATGTGTCATTTAGATACTATTTTGATTGCTTATGTTTTTGTCCAGTCTTTGAATCTCTCTCTCTTGATGGGTGTATTTTACATATTTACATTCAGTGAGGTTAATGACAAGTATGAGTTAATTTTTGTTATTTTTTTGTGTGTGTGCTTTTTTCTGTATGTGTTGTTGACTTTTTGTTGTTGGTCTGCTTACTTTCCTGCATTGAATTCTCTTTGTATATGTTTTTTGTTTTCATTTCCTTTGTTGATTTTTATTTACCGAGTCTTTATAGTTTTTGTAATTTTTAAATTTTGGTATCTAAATTTACTAATGTTCCTGGTGATATCTTGATATCCCACTGACTTCCTCTCCATATGAGAGTTCTGTAACTGTACTATTTATTTTATCTTTTAATATTACAGTTGTTTGCATTTATAGATTGACATCTCTGGTTCCCTATTTTCCAGCTTATAGCTTTGTTTTACTTTTTTATAATTCTTTAACTTGGTGGTATTTTGGTAATGTGATTAATAAGCATATTACCATTACTTAATGCTTTATATATTATTTAGGAGATCTAGTAACATAGGGGTTATGAGTCAGGCTGCTAACTTCAAGGTCAACAGTTCAAAACTACCAGTCATTCTGTGGGAGAAAGATGAGGCTTTCTGCTCCTGTAAAGATTTACAGCCTCAGAAACCCTGTGCGGTATCACTATGAGTTATAACCAACTCCACGGCATACCACCACCATATATTGTATTTATAACTAGTAGATTTATAAGGATCAAGAAAAGGAGTTTCAAAATCTTATTGTTGTTGTTAGGTACCATAAGGTCGATTCTGACTCATAGCAACTCTATCCACAACAGACCGAAACACTGCCCAGTCCTTAGGTTACAAATCTATTTGTCATTTTCTTATATTTCTAGATTTAATTTTAAATACTATTTATATTTCTGTAATTCTCAAGTTAACATAATTAAATATAAAATCATCTCACTTTCTCAAACTCTACATTTTTACAGAGACTTTAACACTTCTAAGAATATGTATACTTGTTCTTCAAGGATTTTATTTTTCATCTTAGTTGTTTTTGTTAGGTGCTATGGAGTTGATTTCAACTCAAAGTGATCCTATATGACAGAGTGAAGCTGTACCATAGGATTTCTTTGACTGAAATATTTAGAAAGCAGATCCCCATATCTTTCTCCTATAGAGCTATCAAGATTTTCATAGACAACCTACCAATCAACAGCTAAGTTCTTAAATATTTCTCGGCCAGTGTTTCCTTCATACTAGACCTATTGCTGACAATTGCCCTCTAATGTGTGCTGACTCAGAGCTGTTTTAAATTTGACTGCAACTCACAACATTGCGATGGTTCTGTTTTTCAAGCCCTATAGTAACAGTATAGTAAAAACTCAATTAAAAAAATTTTTTTCTATGTGTTGTGAATTTTTATAATTTTTAATTAATGGTACATATCTTAATCAAAGGTGTCAGTAAAAATGTAAAGATCAACCAAAAGGACCTCACCCAAAAAACTTACTAATAAGATTGATCTAGAACAAGGAATCCACCACTTGTCTGTCAGTTTGTCATACTGTGGTGGCTTGTGAGTTGCTGTGAGTCTGGAAGATATGCCACCAGTATTTTAAATACCAGCAAGGTCACCAAGGTGGACAGGTTTCAGATGAGCTTCCAGAGAAGATAGACTAAGAAAGAGGATTGATGAACTACTTCTAGATAGTTAGTCATTAAAAACCTTAGGAATAGCAGAGAAACACTTTTAGGTATAGTGCAGGAAAATGAGCCCCTCAGGTTGGTAGGTACTCTAAATGGGACTGGGGAAGAGCTGCCTCCTCAATGTAGAGTTGACCATGATGATGCAAATGGAGTATATGATCAAGAGCTAAGGATCATGAAGGAGGAAGTCCAAGGTGCATTGAAGGAATTGGCAAAGAACAAGGCAACAGGAATTGATGGAATAAAAATTGAAATCTTTCAAGAAAGTGAGGTGGCACAGGAGGCACTCACTCATCTATGCCAAGAAATTTGGAAGACAACTGTCTGGCCGACTGATTGGAAGATATCCATATTTGTGCCCATTCCAAAGAGAGGTGACCCAATGGAATGTGGAAATCATCAGACAGTCTCCTGATATCCCATGCAAGTAAAGTTTTGCTCAAGGTAATACAGAAACAGCTACAATCATACATTGACAGAGAACTTCCAGAAGTTCAAGCTGGATTCAAAAGAGGTCGTGGAATGAGGGATATCATTGCTGATGTCCGATAAATCTTGGCTTAAAGCAGAGAATATCAGAAAGATGTTTACCTGTGCTTAATTGACTATCCAAAAGGTTTCTATTGTGTGGATCATGACAAGCTATGGATAACATTGTGAAGTATGAGTATTCTAGAACTCTAGGAATTCCTAGAATTCTAGGAATCTGTACAAGGACAAAGAGGCAGTTGTTCGAACACAACATGTGAACACTGAATGGTTTAAAATTAAGAAAGGTGTGTGACAAGGATGTATTCTTTCACCATACATATCCAAACTGTATGCTGAGCAAATAATCTGAGAAGCTGGGTTATATGAAGAAAAATGTGGTATTATGATTGGAGTAAGACTCATTAACAACCTGCGATATGCAGATGACACAACCTTTATTGCTGAAAGGGAAGAGGACTTAAAATATTTAGTGATGAAGACCAAAGAGCACAGCTTTCGGTATGGATTGCATCTCAATGAAAGAAAGAAAGAAACAAAGAAAGAAAGAAAGAAAGAAAGAAAGAAAGAAAGAAAGAAAGAAAGAAAAAATCCTCATCACTAGACCAATAGACAACATTCTTATCAAGAAAGAAAAGATTGAAGTTGTCAAGAACTTCATTCTTCGTGGATCAACTATCAACACTCATGGAAGCAGCAGTCAAGAAATTAAATGACGTATTGCATTAGGCATATCTGCTACACAAGATGCTGCACATCTTTCAAAGTGTTGAAGAATAAAGATATCAGCTTGAGGACAAAGTGTGCCTGACCCAAACCATGGTATTTTCAATAATCTCATATGCATGGGGAAGTTGGACCATGAATAAGGAAGACCATAGAAGAATTGATGCTTTTGAGTTATGGCGTTGGAGGATAATATTGAAAGTGCCGTGGGCTGCCAAAAGAACCAGTAGATCTGTGTTGGAAGAGCAGCCAGAGTACTCCTTGGAGACCAAGATTGCCACACCTCATTTCTCATACTTTGGACATATTGTCAGGAGGGACCAGTTGCTGAAGAAGGGCATCATTTTTGGTAAAGTGGATAGTCAAAAAATATAAGGAAGACCCCCAAAAAATGGATTGGCCAAGTATCAGCATCGATGGACTCAACATGGCAACAATAGTGAGGTTGGCCCAGGGTTGGGCAGTGTTTCATTCTGCTGTGCATAAGGTCTCTATGAGTCAGTACCGACTCAATGGCACCTAACAACAACAACAAATACATAGATCAAAAGGCATTTATTAGAATAGATCAAGGGGATACAGCTGTTGTTGTTGTTAAGTGTTGTTGAGTCTGTTCTGACTCTTGTCGACTCTGTATAGGCTTTCCAAGGAACAGATGAGGAATTTGAACTGCTGACCTTGTGGTTCAATCCAACCTTTTGATCTAATGCATTATCCCATAGTGCTACACCGGGACTTCAAGGGGATACTGGTGGGTGTGGGGTGTGTGTGTTAAAATCAGGAAAAGTGTGCACCAGGGTTTTATGCTTTCACCATACTTATTGAATCTGTATACTGAGCAAATAATTTGAGAAACTGGATTGTATAAAGAAGAAAGTGGCAAAGAATTGGATGAAGTCCTATCAACAACCTATGACATGCATTTGAAACAATCTTGCTTGTTGGAAGCAAAGAGGAGTTGGAATACTTACTGATGGAGATCATTTGTTAAGTGACAGACTTGGTTTAGTGATTTACTTTGTCACAGTTCATATTTAAATTTACTTTGTTTGCTAGGCCCTGTTTTCCTCAGCATTAAGTGAGGAAATGGAGGCACATAGAAATAAATCATCATTATAAATTTTATATTATATTGGATCTTTGATTCAAATTTACATACCTGACTCCAAGGTATTTATTTTACACCATTTTCCAAGTAAAACTACAACTCTTTTTTCTTTTAAACCACAAACAATCCACATATGCCAGTCTCATCTCCCTTCTCTGTGATATCAAGCAGAATCTCATCTTCCTTCTTGAAAATTATCCTTCTTGCCTAATCCATTGCAGAGACTGTCTATTTTCACTAACTTTATTCTTATTATAATTTTCCATTCTTTATATGGCTAATGCTCCCAATATGCTCTTGAACTAATGCATCCATTCATTAAGCCATCAAGTATTTGTTTGAGAATGCCCTAGGGATCACAATCTGGACTAAGCACTGAGAATATAAATGTGACAAAGACAGATGTGACTCTGACCCTCATAGAGTTAACAGTGGAATATAAACCAACATGTCAACTTTTATGGTAGGAATAATTTCAAATAGCATCTGGAACATTCCCATCAATTTCCCTTTCCTTTATTTTTATCATCTTCAATGTTTATTTCCACTGCCTCTTTCTTGTTTTTTAAAAATATGCCCAGATTTCCCTGTACTATAAAGAAAACAAAACACACAAAATTCCCCAAGTCTTTTGTAGTGCTGAGCTCCTTTCCTCCTTCTTCCTTTCCTTTTATCCTCTACAAATAATCTCAGAATACACAAAGTTCCTTAACATCATTTCTTACTTGCTCATAAGTTGTCTGTAAGGTTGGCTTATTTTACAACTCTACTAGCACTTCAGGATGATTCTTCTTTTTTTTTTTTTTTTCTTTTCAGGACTCTTGAATTTATTTTAACATGGTTTTCAGTTTCCTTTTTATAATGTAATGTGTAATGTATTTCATCATAGAATAGGACCCCTGCACCCCAGATATATATCTCCCAGAGATCAACTGGACTGCTGGTGTGACGCTGTAGGATCAGCACTGAACTGTGAACCAAAAGGTCAGCAGTTCAAACTCACCAGCTGCTTCTCAGAAGCCTTATATAGGGTTGCTATGTGTCAGAATTGACTCAATAGCATTTAACAAGAACAAAGAGATCAACTATGCTTCTTTTTTTCACTCTGGAATATTCTATCATCTTTTGCTAATTTGTTTGTGTTTTTTTGCTATTAGAATACAAGGATTAAGCATACTAATTTAGTAAAGTAACTGCAGCACTTTTCTAATCTTTAGCATTTGTTATATTTATTATTTTCTTTTTCTTTTTTTAAAGATATTTTTATGAATTATGTGTTAGTTTACATGGAAGAACATTATCCTCCATTATTCTTGTTGTTGCTGTTGTCAGGTGCCATC
>NW_006408787.1:717823-720062 GCF_000296735.1 Chrysochloris asiatica | reverse complement strand
TGACGTCCTTGCCCTTCAACACTTTAAAAAGTTCCTGTGGAGCAGATTTGCCCAATGCAATACGTCGTCTGATCTCTTGACTGCTGCTTCCGCAAACGTTGATAGTTGATCCAAGAAGAATGAAGTCCTTGACAACTTCAATCTTTTCTCCGTTGATAAGAATGTTGTTTATTGGTCCAATGGTGGGATCCTATTGTATTTCGTTTCATTGCAATGATTACAATCCCCTGCATGCATCATCAAACATCCAAAGAGTATAACCCATATTCCTGTCTCCTCCCACCCCCACCTCCCTGAGTCCAGAGTCCCCAGTAGCTCCTTCTCTCCATGTCATCATCTCTGCCTCCATCCCTGGTGTTACTACCTCCCCCGACAGGGTCCTGCACTTTGCTTTTCTCCCTCCCTTGTTGGTTCCAGGGATCTCTGTTCCTGGATTGCAAAATCAGCCATTCCCCTCCTTTTATTACAAAACATTTACATTTACCTTTCCAACACTCACTGTCAGACCTGATAGCAATCATTCTCTATTGAACCACAGGAGTCTTATCTCCCACACCTTTTATGAACCTCATCCAGACAGGTTGGAAACAACTCAGTCGAGAGTCTACCTTTCCCCATACCCTCTGGAACTAAGTTCCCTGTTGAGAGCTTGTAAGCCAGTCATTTCTTGCCTTTGTAGCCTGCCCTGCATTTTGGGTAGCCAATGTCTAGGTTCCCCATCCTTGTTGGCCCTGTTTACAAGGGGGTGGGAATGATTCTCACTGTAAAGATTTGTTCACTCCTTTGTCATACTGCATCCACAAGCATAGGTCAAGTTCATCAAATTGTAGTGGGTTACTCTTTTTTGTTTGTTTGTTTTCACTTCTTTCTTCCTCTAGGCATGTTCTGATCATCCAGCCACTGAGGCTAGTTCAAATGGGTATATTTTCTTTTAAATATTTAATTTATTTTTATATGAATCTATGACTATTAAGGAGCTCTGGTAGTGTAGTGGTTATGAGTTGGCCTGCCAACCGCAAGGTCAGCGGTTCAAAACTGCCAGTGGTTCCGTGGGAGAAAGATGAGACATTTTGCTCCCTTAATGATTTACAGCCTTAGAAACCCTGTGCAGGGTCACCATGAGCTGGAACTGACCCCACGATACTTAATGATGACATGACTATTAGCTGCATATACTGATGCAATTTTGTATCCATTTCAGAGATGATATGCTAGAAATTATCCAACAGTGTCATTAATGTTGAATACAAGTAAAATTTTACTGAAGATAATTAAAAAGCAGTTGCAACAGTACATTGACAGGAAATGGTGAGATATTCAAGTTGGATTCAGAAGAGGATTTGCAATAAGGATTGTCATTGCTGGTGCCAGATCGGATCTTCCTTGAAAGCAGAGAATACCAGAAATATGCTTGCTTATGCTTTCTTGACTATGTAAATGTATTTGACTGTGTGGATCATGCCAAATTATGTTTAAAATTTGTGGAAGAATGGCAATTTCAGAACACTTAATTATGCTCCTGCAGAAGGTATATAGACCATGAGGCAGTCATTCCAGCAGAACAAGTAGATACTCTATCAATGGTTTAAACTCAGGAAAGGTGTGCATCAGGGTTGTATCCTTTGCCATACTTAATCTATATGCTGAGCAAATGATTTGAAAAGTTATAACTTGAAAAAGAACTAAGCATCAGGAGAGGAGGGAATTTCATAAACAACCTGTGATAAGTAGATGACACAATCTTCCTACTAAAAGTCAAGAAGATTTGAGGCACGTGCTTATGGAGATAAAAGAATACAGCCTTCGGTATGGATTACACAAAATATCATTAATGGAGAAAAGATTGAAGTTGGCAGGAATTTCATTTTACTTTGATCCATAATCATCATCCTTGGAAGCAGCATCCAAGGAATCAAATGATGTGTTACTTTGGGAAAACCTGCTGCAAAATACCTCTTTATAGTATTAAAAGCAAAGATGTCATTTTGAAAACTAAAGTGTACCTGACTCAAGTCGTGGTATTTTCAGTCTCCACATATGATAGGGAAAGGTGGACAATGAATAAGGAAGATCTAAGAAGCATTGGGTAGTGTAGTGGTTATGAATCAGGCTGCAAACTGCAAGGTCAGCAGTTCAAAACTACCAGCTATTCCATGGGAGAAAGATGAGACTTTCTGCTCCTGTAAATATTTTCAGCCTCGGAAACCCTGTACAGGGTTGCTATGAGTCGGAACCAACT
>NW_006408787.1:709774-713843 GCF_000296735.1 Chrysochloris asiatica | reverse complement strand
ACTAATTGTGCTCATGACAAACCTGTACATAAACCAAAATGCAGTCACTCAAACAGAACAAGGGGACACTGAATGGTTAAAAATCAGAAAAGTTGTAAGCCAGGGTTCTATTCTTTCATGATACATATTCAATCTGTATGCTGAACAAATAATCTGAGAATCTGAATTTTATGCAGAAGAACATGGCATCAGGTTTAGAAGCAGACACATTAGCAACCTGCAATATGCAGATGATACAACCTTGCTTGTGGAAAGCAAAGAGGACTTAAAATACTTACTGCTGAAAATCAAAGACTACAGCCTTCGATATGGATTGCATCTCAATGCAAAGTAAACAAAAATCCACACAGCTGGGCCAATATATAACATCATGAGAAACAGAAAATGATTGAAGTTGTCAAAGACTTCATTTTGATTAATTCCACTAACACTCATGGAAGCAGCAGTTAAGAAATAAAAGACTTATTGTTTTAGATAAATCTGTTGCACATTACTTCTTTAAAAGCATCCTAGAACAAACTTGACAGTTTTAGGACTAATGTGCACCTAAACCATGTCGTGGTATTTTAAAGAATGCACGTCAAAATGAATAAGGAAGACTGTAGAAGAATTGATACATTTGAGTTATGATTTTGGAGGAGAATACTAAAACATCCAGAAGAACAAACTAATATGTGTTGGAAAAAGTACAGCAAAAATGCTCTTTAGAGGCCAGGTGATCGAGACTTAGTCTTTCATATTTCAAAAATATTTTCTTGAGGCAACGGTCCTTGGAGAAGGATGTCTGCATGGTAAAGTGGAGGGTCAGCAAAAAAGAGGAAGACACCAGAGATGGATTGGCACAGTGGCAGCAACAATGGGCTCAAGCACGATGATTGTGTATATGGTCTCTAAGAGTCATCACCGACTCAATGGCATCTAACAATAAAACCAACAATAAGAGCATTAAAGATGCCATCATTATCCAGAATTATCACTGTCTCTCCAATTTTCTGTTATTTAAGATTCTTCATGATCTGATGTTAAGTACCATGGAGTTGCTTCCGACTCATAGTGACCCTGCAGTGGGTTTCCAAGGCTATAAATCTTTAAGTGAGCAGAAAGCCTTATCTTTCTCCCGCCGAACCGCTGGTAGTTTGAACTGCTGACCTTGCAGTTGGCAGCCTGACTCGTAACCACTATGCTACCAGAGCTGCTTCATGATCTGATGTTGTTGTTGTTGTTAAGTGCCGTCGAGTCGATTCCGACCCATAGTGACCCTGTATAGGGTTTCCAAGGCGCAGATGGTGAGCTTGAACCACCGACCTTACAGTTCAAACGGCTTTGCAGTCTGGCACATTAACCCACAGCGCCACACCAGGACTCTTCATGATCTGTTGTTGTTGTTGTTGTTGTTGTTAAGTACTGTGGAGTCGTTTCCGACTCATAGCGACCCTTTACAGGGTTTCCAAGGCTGTAAATCTTTAGGGGAGCAGAAAGCCTCATCTTTTTCCTGCGGAACAGCTGGTAGTTTCGAACTGCCGACCTTGAGGTTAGCAGCCTGAGTTATATGTGCAATATTCAGGTTCATTTTTTACTTCCTGTGTTTTTGTTCTTGTTTTGTGCCATTAAGTCACTTCAGACTCAGAATGACCCTTGCAACAAAGCCAAGTTTCTAATTTTAAGACCAATGATATTAGAAATATTTTTATGGTAGGCTTAAAAGTTACTATTATGACACACTATTTTCATTATTTAATATTTCATAATAGTTTTTTACTCCTTCATAATACAACAGAATGAGAATCTCTTTTATCCTACATGGGCAAAAATCTAATACACAGAGACATTTAATTATAAAATTGCTAAAATAAACAAAATTTGATTAGGAAGAAATTTTGAAAGATTTAGATTTTTTTGAATTAATGAATTAATTTTTCAGCTCAAAGATTGTTTCAAATTATTCTGAAATGGTCTTATATTTTACAATCAATATTTCTTTTAACATAATTTGTCTTTTAATAAAATACAATGGCACAACAAAAACCTCCATATGACCATGTTTTATGAGAATACACACTGATTGAAGCAATTTTATAATAGGTTGATAATATATTGTGTGTTAGCGATATTGATATTTCATTTTAATGTGATTTAAGAGAATTTTAATAAGTTGTGATTTGCATATTCTCATTTTTCCAAGACAATTGATAACCCCTCACCAACCTAGGCATAGTATTATTCAAATGAATGAAATCAAAGGCATTTAAAACCAAGGAATCATATTAATATAAAATGAAGACAATCCATAAAGTTAATAAACTGAGAATTTCTATGTTTTCTCATGACATTTGCAGCATAATAATATATGATAATCCTTTGTGTAGCTAAATGTGAAGGTGATTTATAGTCAGTTTGTAGCAGCAATACTGCTGTATATTCATTTGTGAAACAGTAATAAAATTAGTATAATAGAGTATAATTCAAATCATCTATGCTTTTCCGAGTTGAGCCTTTTAGAATGTTTGATTGCAAGTGTATAAAATAGTTTTTGTTGAAAGATATATACTTATGTTAATTTGCTCAATCAAAAATATGTAGACAGTCTGATGTAGCAAGGCACAAATAGAGATCAAGCTTAATCATACTTATGTGTAGTTTTTGCTTTCTTTAGCAGCTATTCTCAATCTATAATTTTTCTCACTTAGAAAATACAAATTCTCATGACTAGAATCAATCTTACAGATTCCAGGATTTACAGCTGATCAGGGTCCATAACGTTAATTTTTATATGAACTATGCGAGTTTTATTTGTACGTGCTATTTTTTTTGTAAACTAATTATGAAAGCATTCTTTAACAACACAGTAATTGGATTGACATGTTTTTGCTAACAGTGGTCATGAGCTAGTGAATCTTACTACCTTTCCCTATCAAAATAGTGTATCATAATAGTGACTTTTATGTTCAACATGAAAATATTTCCAATGTCATTGATCTTAAAATTAGAATCTTGACTTTGTTACAAATGTGAAATTTGAATTAAATTTTAGATAATGGATTTACTTATGTTCATAAGTGCTATCGAGTCGGTTTTGACTCATAGCAAACTGTATAGGGTTTCCAAGGAGCGGCTGAATTTGAACCACCAAACTTGTGGTTCAAACTGACCTTACAGTACAGTGATTTATCCTACAGCACCACACCAGAACAAATCTTAAAGGTAACTTTAAAACCTGAAGTATCTTGACAAGTGAGGATGGTAAGACTTTGACTTGATTACTTTTGACACATTATCAGGAAAGATCAGTTGCAAAGAATCAATTCTGACCCATAGCAACTTTGTATAGGGTTTGCGGGGAGTAGCCGATAAGCTTGAACCACTGACCTTGTGGTTCAAAGTGATAGACACAAACCCCACAATCATAGATAGATCCATAAGTCTGCCATTATTTGAAGCCAACTAGAGCGCAACTCACTCAACTGTTATTTTGTGATATTGTGGTGGCTTACATGTTGCTGTGATTCTGGAAGCTATGTCACTGGTATTTAAAATACCACCAGGTATACCCACGGTAAACAGGTTTCAGCTGAGCTTTCAGATGGAGACAGACTAGAAAGAGGGAGAGACAGAAAACTTCCATATATTTAGTCACTGAAAACCTTCTGAATACGAGTGGAACACTGTTAGCAACATAATTTTGAATATTGAAACATGGTGAAGAGCACCAGATGATTGTCACATATAGTTCCTCAGGTTGGCAGGCACTCAAAATGACAAGCTATGGACAACATTTCAAATTATGAGTATTCAGGAACACTTAATTATGTTTATTAGGAACGGGTACCTGGACAAAAAAAGTCATTTGTTAAAATAACAAGGAAATACCAAATGGTTTGAAATTAGGAAAGGTGTGAGCCAGGGTTGTATCTTTCAACATACGTATTCAACCTGTATGCTTAGCACATATTCCAAGAAGCTAGATGATATGAAGAAAAACATGGCGTCAGGATTGGATTAAGATTAATTAACAATCTGTGACATGCAACAATCTGTTAATTCAGATGGTCAGACTTCTTTTCTCCTACTT
>NW_006408787.1:702439-705892 GCF_000296735.1 Chrysochloris asiatica | reverse complement strand
ATGACGTATTACATTAGGTAAATCTGCTGCAAAAGACCATTTTAAAGTGTTGAAGAGCAAAGATGTCAGCTTGAGGACTAAGGTGTACCTCACCCAAGCCATAGTATTTTCAATAACCTAGTATGAATACAAAAGCTGGACAGTGAGTAAGGAAGATGGTATAAGAATTGATGAATTACAATTATAGTGTTGGAAGAGAATATTGAAAGTGCCATGGCCTGCCAAAAGAACCAATAGATCTGTTTTGGAAGAGGTGCAGCCAGAGTGCTCCTTGGTGGCTAAGATGGCAAAACTTTGTCTCTCATACTTCGGACATATTGTCAGGTGGGACCAGTCACTGGAGAAGGATATCATGTTTGGTAAGGTGGTGGGTCAGAGAAAAAGAAGAAGACCCCCATTGAGATGGACTAACCAAGTGGCAGCATCAATGGACTCAAGGGTGGCAACAGTAATGAGGTTTGCCCAGGATCAGGCATTGATTCGGTCTGCTATGCATAAGGGTGCTATGGATTGGTGCCGGCTCGATGGCACCTAACAAGAACAACAACTTGTTTTTCTGTTTAGATATATTCATAAGTATTTCATATTTTGGGTTGTTGTTGTTGTTAGGTGCCACTTGAGTGCCTGAAGTTACTCCATTCTAAAAGCAAATATCTTGTTCAAAGTCACTCAAGTTTACTTGCCTGTCTCATGTTCTGATTCTTGATTCTGCATCTGCTCTTCTGCCTGTCCTCTAGTGTCACAGATTTTTGTCCCTGAGTTGAACAGGTTCAATGCACAGGATCTTGGGATCCACAGAATGTTTTCTACTCCTGGATTTTCTTCTTTGAAAGTAGTGCTTCTGATTCTGAGATAACCTATTTTAAACATGTGTTAAATATTTAAGTTTTTACAACGAAAATTTATTCTTCTAATATTCACAGCTAAAGATGTCATCTTATCAATATTTTCTCCTACCTATCTTACCCAGATTCAACAGGACAGAAATGTTTTGGTTGGATTTGATAGAAGAGATATTAGATAATTTGCTATACCACATATGTAAATAAAAAATAATTGTTGCTCAAAAATCCTGATACCAAGTATAAAAATGTAAGATCGTAATGTTTCAAATGCTACACAATAGATTAAATATGTCAGCTCAAAAACCTCATTCATTCCAGGGCAGTTGCAGGAGTTGCAGTATGCTGTACAAAGTGATGGAATATGGAAGCTGGCATAAGGAACAAATGGAATCAAAAGGCTTTGAAGTAAAGCAAAGAGAATGTATTGGACATCCACATTCTATGAATAGCCAAGAATAGATGGAACATAGATTTCTAACTAAGTGAAATGTGACAAGATGAAAATCAAGGTCATAACACTATGGCACTGTATAAATCTCCCTCAAGCTCTGATTGTTAATTTGATTAAAACCTAGAGAAGACAAGGGAAACTCATATGGGAGATTACAATTAATGAAATTGGCTGAGATTTAATGTCTGCACCCTGGTAGAATAGGTCTTAAGGTAAAAAGTAATCTGAGTTACAGAAAAATCAATAAAACCTATTATTATAATTCTATAATTCTTATTTTACTATTTTTTACTGTTTTTTACAAAGAAGTGTATTTATTAAATAAACGTGAACTCTATAGTGAATTATTAAAGGATTAACATGAAGCTGATGGCCTGGTAACAATTAGGAAACAAAAATTTTCGCATTGCTTTCAAAATCTCAGCATCATTTCTTATATTAACTCTATTTCCTGTCATCTCCATTCATATGTCTTTTATATTTGGTTGTTTTCCACACATGTTTTAACAAGAACTTGATAATATAACAAGATTTTGTTAATTTCTGCATAAATTTTCCACATAGATATGCTGCAGTTTTTAGCTAGAATTCTCCCAAGTTCTGTGGAACCAGTCATATTGCTGTATGTATGTTGGTTGTCAAACAGGACATTTAGCAAAAGAATGGAAGTTAATAAATCAATACCAATGTATCGTACTCTTTAAAATAGAAGACATTTGTTAGATATTATAAAGATGAATGTATAAAGAATAGAAAGAACACTAGACTAGGTATTCTGTAGATCATAAGCCTAGCTGACCTTGATAAATATTCCAGTTAAGTGACATCTAAGATTTCCATTCATTCTCATTCTAGCTCACTGTGTTCCTCCCATAGGCCTTCTTTCCATCCTTTGATAATTCAGAGCTGTTTCATTTCTTGAAGCATTTATTCCAGTTCCCAATCATCAATCATTCAATCCTCAAAGAATGCCCCTTGAAGGAAAATTTCTTAATTCTTATCTACAGTTATTAGCACACTCATTTACTCTTATTATATATGTAGGTGTCTAAAGTTACCTTCAACCTTCACTTATAATTGGTTCAACTAAAGTCTAGCTAATGTCAGTAGAATCTAAGTTTTAGGAGGGTAGACCTGAATGACAGAAACCTCATTGTGGGTAATCAATACTTATTTGTTGAATAAATAAATATGATATGATTAACCTACAACATGTTTAGAGAATCAAACAGTGATCAAAATTCCTCTCATTTACATATTATTTTCAAAATACAAACTCAGTTTTATCTGTTATGTATGAAGGAAGGCTGGCATGCCTGTTAAAGCACTAACTTACGTAGAGGAAGTGGTTTTTCAAGATCACACTGATAGTACATAAATATTGAAGCTGGAATGGGTGCTCAGAACTTAAACATACAATGGGCCTTTTACTACAGTAAATAGACATGAGAACTTAATGTCCTTGATACTTAACTTTTTTTCACAATCTTAGAACATAAGTTGTGTTGGCTGAACTAAATGAAGCATGACTTGTTGAACTGATCAATATGTAGGTTAAGTCAACGATGCAGAGTGGAGAATGGAAGCAGTCAATACCAAGTGATATCAGGGGTTTAGTCAGATTGGAAGAATTTGCTGCAGGAAAGATGCAATACTTCTTAGGAGTTGGTTTGAGATCTCATGCACAATCAGTAAGGTCATCATACGTTGGTGGTACTGGACATTTGTATGAATCTCTGAAAGATGGCACTTAATCACCCTTTGTTATTAATGATGGTATCCACATGGACTGGTGTTTGCATTGTGAAGTTCATTTCTGGGGAGACTTGAAATATAGTGTAACTTGCTGACACTAGGCAGCAAAGAGCTTGTGGCATGATAGCAAGAGAGGAATGAAGCTACTCAGCAGGATTGTGTCCTTAGCCCACTGACTGCAGTAGTATATACGCTGTGTGCATGCATGCTGTTATAGGTATGCTGGTGACCTCTTGAAGTTAAGAAACAGGTTTACATTCATCAGAGCAAAAAGCCTATGATTGTTTGCAGAACTATATAAAACTATGTATCTTTGAATTTATTAGTATGAAACTAGATAGTCTGTCTTCTTGAAGGGAATTATCGTAAAAAAAGGTGTTTCATTGCCCTTGATATAGTTAA
>NW_006408787.1:701607-702339 GCF_000296735.1 Chrysochloris asiatica | reverse complement strand
CAACAACATATGAAAGTTTATGAAAGATAGAGTAAGAAAAATAAAGTTAGTTTGCAGTAGTTGACTGTCAGTCCACCACAAGGGCCCTCTTATACCAGTGTTCAACTAGATATTAGTTTAAACTGGGACTGAGACTAGAATCAGACATTAGGCAGACAGGGATATGGACCTTCTGTGAATCAACCTTAAAAATAAAATTTCATTGTAATCAAGATTTATAGATGTTGGGGATGATATATATTTTGATGTAATAAACAATGAGCATTAAAGACGTATGCCTATATATTTACATCTGAAATGTGAAGTGTAGAGAAAAAATACATAGATCGTTTTAACTTTTCTTAAATGGTTTACAGAGAAAATCATGTATTTACATCATATGTTAGAGTTCCTAAGTTTGTCTCTATTTTTTTACTTATGATCTTTAAAGTTTAGGTTTCACATTAAGGTCTTTAATTTATGTTGAGTTTGTTTTTGTATATGATGTGTGATATGGGTCTTGTTTCATTTTTCTAAAAATGGATTTCTAAGTTTGTAAGCACCACTTATTGAAGAGACTATCTCTTCCCCATTTAATGTGTTTTGTCCCTTTGTCAAAGATCAATTTGCTGTATGTGGGTGGATTTACTTCTGGTTTCTTAATTTTATTCCACTGATCTATGCATCTTTCATTGTGCCAATACCAGGCTGTGCTGACTACTGTGACTATGTAGTACATTTTGAAGTTGGAAA
>NW_006408787.1:696270-698832 GCF_000296735.1 Chrysochloris asiatica | reverse complement strand
TGGGTCCTTCACAGGTCATACTACCTGGCTCTTTTATGACATTTGGTATTGTGCCATTTCTTGGCTTTCCAAAGATAGAGGTGAATCCTTCAGCACAGTGGGTTCTGTTGACATTATTAGTTCCTAATGAGTTCTAAATCTTCTTAGAACCTTGTTGAATGCTTCAAAATGAGACCTTTTTAATTGTATTTGTTAATAGTAGACCTTCATATACAGCATTTGCTCTTAAAGCCATGACACTCAGTCTTCAGTCTTCAATCTTCATCAACTCACTAAAACCACTCTTGTTGCAGTCACAGACTCCTC
The DNA here is from genome assembly GCF_000296735.1 of Chrysochloris asiatica. NCBI lineage: Eukaryota > Metazoa > Chordata > Mammalia > Afrosoricida > Chrysochloridae > Chrysochloris > Chrysochloris asiatica. The sequence continues at coordinate 698,526 of NW_006408787.1, read as the reverse complement.
CAGTTTCCAACCCCAACAGGGATTTCTCAGTCTTCGCTTCCTCTTATTTTACTTTTATGTCTTGAATTATTCCTTGGTTTTGATGTTGTTGCTGATATTATTGTTTACAGGTACCATAAAGTTGTGTTTTTATTCATAGGAACCCCCCAATGATAGAGTAAAACTGTCCTGTAGAGTTTTCTAGGCTACTCTCTTTACATTTACACATTTACTTGTATGCCTCACTGAACTTCAGGTTGCTTCCCAAAAAGGCTGACTTCTTGTGTGTCCTTGACTTGAAATCTGCTTGTTAAATGAATGAACAAGATCACGCTTAAGGAAGAGTGAGAATTAAGAAACTGTCTTGTAGGTGGTACATATTTACATATAAACACCTCTTTTCTGTCAAAATATTCTAGAAACTTAGTTTTTGTTTTGTCATCACATGTCTCAAAATATGCAGTGTTAATTTGACCCTCTGTCATGTAATTTCGCTTAGAATTTTTAATGATAATAATACCAAAAGCTACTTTCCAATTAAAAAAAAAATCATATCTTCAGGAAATGTTTCTGTAGACAATATTGTCCAGTTGCCTTATTAACAATAGTGAAAAATATGAAAGGAAACCAAGAAATCTGTTTTTTTTCTGTAATACTATTTTACTGCTTCAACTTAAGTTAGAATCTTGGTACTTCTAAAACATTGCATTAGCTACAATGTGCCAGTCCTTTGGCCTAATGAAGGAGTACGTATCTCTTATTTCTGTTTAGTGAGTAGCAATAAAACCAACTGGAGTAATTTTAACTGTAGGGCATGTCCTGTGGGTGTGTATGTGTAGGGGCAATAGGAATGAACATGCATAGTAAAATTATATAATGTACATGGAAACAAAAATTTTGAAAAACATGAGAAAGATTAATGAGTTTGGAAAGTCAAGTTATTTCAAAAATACAATATAAACTTCCACAAACAGCAGAGATGCACTTGTTAGAACTTTGTTAAATGTGTTACTTCCAAGACTTACAATATTCCCTAGCTGACAGAAAGTTACATTAAAAATAGAAATAGAAGTGAATAAATATAATCAATCACTTCTCTCACAAAATCAAATTTTGGAAAGATTTTTAAATTTTCCAGTTTGAAAGAAAAAAATAATCATTTCTGAACCATAATAGCTAATAAACATAAGCTGAATATCAATTGATTGAAACTCAGTGAAGCAAAAGTGGAAATTTAAAATCAGTACAATTGAAGAGATAATGTGTTTTAACCAGTATGAAATAAGTGGCAGACATAAGGCAAGATCAGACTTCTCTTCAATCTCACATGACCAAATCATGATGAATGGTAGAAAGACATGCGTTGTAGAATCAGCAATGGACTGTGAACCACAAATTCATCCGTTAAAACCCACCAGCTGTTCCGTAGAAACGCTATACAGGTCTGCTATGTGTCAGAGCTGACTGAACAGCATTTAACAACAACAATAAAAGAGAAGAGAAAAAAGACCACTTTGAGGGGTATTGTACATATCTGTTCTGCTTCAGTTCAGAAGAAAGGTCTAGGTGCACTTGAGGAAAATCACCAAGAGAAAAATTTTGTCTTAACTTGCCATGGGATAAACACAAGACTGTGTACTTTGACTCTCATGTACTTATTTTATTTTCTTCAGCTTCAACTTGTAATTTCATATGACTAATTGATAGTTATCTTTATAGTTCCTGGCTTTGTTCTAATTGATGATACAGAATTTTTCAGCATCTCTTTCCACAAATATAGTAAATTTCATTCCTCTGTATTCCATCCAATGATGTCTACATGGAAAGTTGAATGATAATGCTTCAACACCAGAGAAGTTGTGGAATGACATCAAGGGCATCATATATGAAGAAAGAAAATGACCATTAGAAAGATAGAAAAGAAAGAAAAAGTAAAAGTGAATGTCAGAAGAGACTATGAAAGTTGGTCTTGAATGTACAGTTGTTGTTAGATGCCATCAAGTCAGTACTGACTCATAGCGACCTTATGCACAGCAGAATGAAACACTGTCTTATGCTGGCCAACCTCACTATCATTGCCATGCTTGAGCCCATTGATGCTTCCACTTAGTCAATCCATCTCGCCGGGTATCTTCTAATTTTCCTCTGGCCCTTCACCCTACCAAACATGATATCCTTCTCGAGCTACTGGTTCCTCCTAACAGTGTGTCTGAAGTATGATAGACAAAGTTTGGCTATGCTGGCCTCCAAGGAGTACTCTGGATGCACTTCTTCTAA
>NW_006408787.1:693848-694800 GCF_000296735.1 Chrysochloris asiatica | reverse complement strand
AGAGTTGACCACGATGACATGAATGGAGTAAACCTTTTGAGACTTTCATTTGTTAATAGGAAACAACTCAAAATGAAGAGAAACAGCTGTAAACATTCATTAATAATCAGAACCTAGAATATATGAAGTGTCAATCTAAGAAAATTGGAAGTCTTAAAAAATTAAATAAAGCACATAAACATCAATATCCTAGGCATTAGTGAGCTCAAATGGACAAGCATTGGCCATTTTGAATATAGCAATCACATGGTCTGCTATGTGGGGAGTGACAAATTGAATAGGAATGGTATCACATTCATCATCAAAAGAACATATCAAGATCTGTCTTGAAGTACAACACTGTATACGATAGGATAATATCCATGTGCCTTTGAAGAAGACATGTTAATCCTACTTGTCTTAATACTAATTTAATACTAATACTACTTGTCATAATACTAATTTATGCACTAACCACTAAAGCCAGTGATAATTAAATTAAAGAATTCTACTAACTTCTGACCCAAGCGTGACCCAAGCCACGGTATTTTCAATAACCTCATATGCATGCTAAAGCTGGACAGTGAAAAAAGAAGACTGTAGAGGAATTGATGCCTTTCATTGTGGTATTACAGGAGAATATTGAAAGTACCATGGGCTGCCAAAAGAACAAACAGATCTGTGTTGGAAGAAATGCACCCAGAGTGCTCCTTGGAGGCCAGGATGGCCAAACTTCACCTCTTACACTTCGGACAAATTGTCAGGAGGGATCAGTCACTGAAGAAGGATATCATGTTTCGTAAGGTGGAGGGTCAGAGAAAAAGAGGAAGACACTCAGCGAGATGGATTGGCAAACTGGCTGCATGAATGGGCTCAAGTGTAGCAACAATTGTGAGGTTGCTCCAGGCCTGGGCAATGTTTCATTCTGTTGTACATAGGGTTGCTATGAGTTGGGACCAACTTGATGGCACCT
>NW_006408787.1:683182-683978 GCF_000296735.1 Chrysochloris asiatica | reverse complement strand
TGCTTCTCTGGGTAGGGTCCCGCTCTCTGCTCTTCTCCCTTGATGGTCCTAGGGAACCTCCGCTCCTAGACTGAAAAGTTAATCACTCCCTTCCTTGCTATAAAATGTCTACCTTTACTTTTCCAACCCTCACAATCAGTCCTGATAACAATTATTCACTCTTGTATCAAAAGAGACCCGTCTGTATTTCATTGCATTAGCCCCGCCTAGACAGATTGAATATTATTCACTGGAGATTCTACCTTCCTCCACACTCTCTGGTCACTATGAGTCGGTTCTGACTCGATCGCACCTGACAACAACAACAGACTACCAAACATTTTGAAAGGTACACAAACAAAAGTAGACAAAATAGATGAGTGGGACATACTAAAAATTAAGAACTTATGTACATCAAAAGACTTCACCAAAAGAGTAAAGAGGGAACCCATAGTCTGGGAAAAAACTCTTTTGCAATGACACATCAGATAAGGGACTCATTTCTAAAATATATAGGAAACTAAAACATTTCTACAAGAAAAAGGCAAATAAGCCAATTGAAAAATGGGCACAGGACATGAACAGACACTTCACCAAGGAGGAGATCTGGGAAGCCAAAAAAACATGAAGAAATGTTCATAATCACTAGCTATCAGAGAGATGCAAATCAAAATACCAATGAGACATCATCTCACACCAGCAATAACAGCAAAGATAAAACAAAGTAGAGAACAATAAATGCTGGTGAGGATGTGGAAAGACTGGGAACCTCCTACATTGTTGGTGGGTTTTCAAAATGGTCCGACCACTCTGGAAA
>NW_006408787.1:681059-682810 GCF_000296735.1 Chrysochloris asiatica | reverse complement strand
GGAAGCAGGGAAGATAGAGCATAGGGTAGGGAATAGACACAGGAGAGCCTGGGTCCTGGGGTGGGGGTGGGGGTGGGGGCTGGCAAGGAAGAACAAGGTGGATGGGAGAACAGTTAGGCAGGTTTGCATGGGCTAGGTGGGACAGAGGTAAATTATGATGTATACACAACGTTGGAATAAGAGGGTTTCAGGATACAGCGATTGAGGCATGGTTTGAAAGGGTAAAAGGGAATAATGCTAGGATTCTTGGCTGTCTTTTGAATCTTGGTCTCCCTTGCCTACCATTGTGAAATAAAAACTTGGGGTGGGGGGAGGAATAGCCAGAAACATCACAATAGAAAACATGTAAGCCCATCTTCAGCCTATAACTGACTGGAACACCCTAAAGGGGGCTAGAAATTGCCCAGACCCAAAATGGGGGTGCCTATAAAGGCAAGAAGTGACTGGCTTACAAGAATTTCCAGAGGGAGCCTAGTTCCAGATGGGGTAGGGGTAGGTAGAACCTTCACTTAATGATTTCCAATCTGTTGGGAACAGGCTGTCCAAAGGAAATGGGATAAGTCTGTTGTGGTACAATAGTGAATAACTGTCATCAGGACTAACTGTGAGGGTCGGAAATGTAGAGGCAGATTGAAAAAAAAATTTTGGCAACAGAAGTAGAGTGATTGATTTTGCAGCTCAGGAGCAGAGGTCACTGGGATCATCAAATGAGAGGAGCAGAAAGTGTGACCCCACCAGAGCGACAGTGTAGCCAGGCATGGATGATGTGGACAGATGGAGTGGCTGGGGACACGGGACTCAGGGAGGGAGAGGAGCTATTTGCTGACAGCCAGGGGGACAGGCCTATGAGTATTGTTGTTGTTATGTGTCATGGAGTCAGTTTCGACTCCTAGAGACCCTGCACAGGGTTTCCGAGGCTGTAAATCTTTACAGGAACAGAAAGCCTCATCTTTCTACCACGGAATAGCTGGTAGTTTTGAACTGCTGACTTTGTGGTTTGTAACCATTTTGCTTATTTGATGATGCATACAGGGGGTTGTAATCATTGCAGTGAAATGATATACGATATGATGAATGTGAAGCTGAAGTGGGACAGAGGTAAATAATGATGTATGTACAATCTTGGAATAACAGGGCTCTGTGATACAGGGATTGAGACAAGGTTGGAATGGGGAGAAGGGGGGAAATAATGTTAAGATGCTTGGCTGTCTTTTGAATCTTGGTTTCTCTGGCATACCATTATAAAATAGTCACCTCAGGGGGAGAGAAAGGAATAGCCAGAATTATCACCATAGAAAGCTTATAAGTCTGTCTTCTGCCTATAACTGATTGGATTACACAAAATTGGGTTACATCGTGCCCAATGAAGGAGGCTTCCTGCGGAGCCTCTGCATTACATAAGACTATAGGTGGAATCCTGAACAGCATCCAGAATCTTCTGAGGTGGTTAATTTCCACTTGAAAGGACAAGCAGACCAGCCTGGAGCAGCTAGAAGAACAGAAGATGTTTCTTGAAAGAAAGACTGACAGGAAAAATGCAAAACAATAGAGGCAGACCAACTGATTGCTATAAGAACAAACAAGTGGCTCACCCAGCAGACATCAGGGCAAGTGGTCAGGTCCCCTCAGGGCAAACTTCCTTCTAAGACTAGGACTCAAGGGTAATAAACTCTTTGATTGGTGACCATGTTCATCACCGATAAGGGGAAATGAGAGAAAAACAGCAATGAAGCTGCGAGCTAAGCCCTACA
>NW_006408787.1:668694-680114 GCF_000296735.1 Chrysochloris asiatica | reverse complement strand
GCTGCTAGTTTTGAACTGTTGACCTTGAGGTTAGCAGCCTGATTTGTAACCACTATGCTACCAGCATGGATTAAAGACCTAAATATAAATCCAAGAATTATAAAGGCCATCAATGGAAAAATTGGGACAAATTTGAGGGCACACACAGATTATCAAACATTGTGAAAATTACAAAAACAAAAGTAGACAAAATAGATAATTGGAGCATACTAAAAATTAAAAACTTTTGTGCATCAAAAGACTTCACAAAAAGAGTAAAAGAGGGAGCCCACAGAATGGGGAAAAAATGTTTTTCAATGACTCATCTGACAAGGGACTGATTTCTAAAATATATGGGAAACTACAACAAGAAAACGACAAATAACCCAATTAAAAAATGGGCACAGGACATGAACAGACACTTCACCAAGCAGAAGATCCAAGCAGCCCAAAACATATGAAGTAATGTTCATGTTCACTAGCCATTGGTTAGTGGTTATGTGCCGTGGAGTCAGAACCAACCCTGTACAGGGTTTCTGAGGCTGTAAATCCTTATGGGAGCAGAAAGCCTCATCTTTCTCCTGCAGAACAGCTGGTAGTTTTGAACTGCAGACCTTAAGATTCACAGCCCGATTCGTAACCACTATGCAAATAAAAACAACAATGAGATATCATCTTACACCAGCAATAACAGTGAAGATAAAAAAATTAGAGGGCAATAAATGCTGGCAAGGATGAGAAGAGACTGAGACACTCTTGCATTGCTTGTGGGTTTTCAAAATGGTCCAGCCACTCTGGAAAACAGTATGAAGCGTCCTCAAAAAGCTAGAAATAGAAATACCTTATGATCCAGCAATTCCTCTACTTGGTATTTATCCACAAGAAATACAAGCCATAACACGAGTAGATATATGCATAATGTTCATAGCAGCACTATTTACAATAGCAAAAAGATGGAGACAATTTAAATGCCCATCAATTGAAGAATGGATAAACAAACTTTTGTACATACACACAATGGAATATTATGCTACGCTGATGAAAAACAAGGAAGCTGCAAGCCATAGATGAACATAACATAACATAGATGAACCTTGAGAATATTATGTTAAGTAAAATTAGTAGTTATTAAAGGACAAATACTGCATAGGACCATTATTATAAAAGCTTAAGAAAAGTACCCACAGTAAAAGGGGAAACAAAAATTCTTTGTTGGTTATCAGGGTTCAGGGGGTGGCACGAGGGGAGGGAAGGGAAGGTGGAGTGCAAAATAGGGAATAAACTCAAGATAGTTTGCGTGCTGGGGGGAGGCACACAATACACTATAAGAGGGAGGGGACTTGAAGAACAAGGTGGATGGGAGAACATGTAGGCAGGTTTGCACGGATTAAGTGGGACAGAGGTAAATAGTGATGTATGCTCAACCTTGGAACAACAGGGCTCTGGGATACAGGGATTGAGGCATGGTTTGGATAGGTAAAAGAAGGGAAATAATGTTAAGATGCTTGGCTGTCTTTTGAATCTTGGTTTCCCTTGCTTATTATTGTAAAACAGACACTTGAGAGGGAAAGAAAGGAATAGCCAGAAACATCACCATAGAAAACTTGTAAGTCCGTCTTCAGCTTGTAACAGATTGGAATACCTAAAATGGGGCTAGACCTTGCCAGTGAAGGAGGCTTCCTGCAGAGCCTTTGCACTGCATAAAACCATAGATGGAATCTAGATCCCCATCCAGAATTTTGTCAGGTGAGAAATTTTCACTTGAAAGGACAAGCAGACAAGCCTAGAGCTGATAGAAGAACAGAAGATACTTCTTGAGAGAGAGAACAGCAGGAAAATAATAATAATAATATCAAATCTGATTGACTACCAGAAGAACAAGAAAGTTGTTTGCTAGGGAGCCATGAGGGCAAGTTGTTGGGTTCCCTTAGGGCAAATCCCCTTCCAAGATCAAGATTCAAGGGGAATACATGAGCAGGCATATGGTCTTGCTGGTGACCACGTTAGTCTACCGATAAGGGAAAGTGGAGGAAAAATAACAATGAATTTGTGAACTAAGTACAACCACATTCAACAGAGTACTGTCCACCTAGATTGAGACCTGGTTGGCCAGCAGTATGAGGAGACCTGGGGGGAATGGAGGAAAGTATAACCTCCACTGAGCAGTTTCCAATCTGTCTGGGCAGGGCTGATGAAAGGAGATGCAGGTAGGTATCTTGTGATACAATAGTGAATAATTTTTATCAGGACTAATTGTGAGGGTTGGAAATGGAAAGGCAGAGGTTTTGTAGCAAAAGGAGGGGAGTGATTGATTTTGCAGTCTAGGAGTGGAAGTCCCTGGGACTGTCAAGGGACAAGAGCAGAGAGCGGGACCCTACCCAGAGAAGCAGTGACACCAGAGAGGGAGACAGAGAAGATGACATGGAGAGATGGAGCAGCTGGGGACTTTAGTTCCAGAGAGGGAGAGGGGTTGACAACCGGGGGGAGGGGGAAGGCTTGCAAAGTATACTCCTTGGTTGGTTGATGATGCATGGAGGGGGTTGTAACCGCGGCAATGAAATGATATACGATAGGATGAATGTAAAGCTAATGTTCTCCCATGTAAACTATCACATAGTCCACAATAAAACATTAAAAAAAAAAAAAAATCAAATGACATACTGTTGTTGTTGATAGGTGCCACAGAGTCAGTACCAACTCATAGCGACCTTTTGCACAGCAGAACGAAACATTGCCTGATCAGGACCAACCTCACTATTGTTGCCACACTTGAGCCCATTAATGCTGCCACTTTGGCAATACATCTCGCTGGGAGACTTCCTCTTTTTCTCTGATCCACCACCTAACAAAACATGATATCCTTCTCCAGCGACTGGTCCCTCCTGACAATATACCCAAAGTATGAGAGAAGTTTGGCTATCCTGGCCTCCAAGGAGCACTCTGGATATACTTCTTCCAACATAGATCTGTTGGTTCTTTAGGCAGCCCATGGCACTTTCAATATTCTCCTGCAACACCATGACTCAAATGCATCAATTCTTCTATGGTCTTCCTTATTTAATTTCCAGCTTTTGCATGCATATGAGGTTATTGAAAATATCATGGCTTGAGTCAGGTGCACCTTAATCCTCAAGCTGACATCTTTGCTCTTCAACACTTTAAAGAGGTCTTGTGCAACAGATTTGCCTAATGAAACAAGTCGTTTGATTTCTTGACAGCTGCTTCTATGAGTGTTGATGGTTGATCCAAGAATAATGAAATCCTTGACAACTTCATTATTTTCTCCATTGATAAGAATGTTGTCTATTGGTCCAGTGGTGAGAATTTTTGTTTACTATACATGTTTACTATTATCCATGCTGTAGGCTGTGCTCTTTGATCTTCATCAGTAAATATTTTAAGTCCTCTTCACTTTCAACAAGAAAGTTTGTATCATCTGCATATCGCAGGTTTTAATGAGTCCTCCTAAAATCCTGATGCCACGTTTTTCTTCATATAACCCAGCTTCTCGGATGATTTGCTCAGCATACAGGTTGAATAAGTATGGTGAAAGAAAACAACCCTGTCGCACACCTTTCTTAATTTTAATCTATTCTGTGTTCCCATGTTCTGTATGAACAATTGATTCTTGGTCTGTGTACAGATTCCTTATGAGCACAATTAAGTGTTCAGGAATACTCATACTTAGCAATGTTGTCCATAGCTTGTTATGATCCATCCAATCAAAAGCCTTTGCGTAGTCAATAAAGTACAGGTAAACATCTTTCTTATATTGTCTGGTTTCAGCCAAGATCCACAGGACATTGCCAATAACATCCCTTGTTCCACGGCCTCTTTTGGATCCAGCTTGAACCTCCGGAAGTTCTCTGTCAATGAATGCTTGCAGCCATTTCTGTATTACCTTTAGTAAAACTTTATTCACATGGGATATCAAAGAGATTGTCTGATGATTTCCGCATTCCACTGGGACACCTCTCTTTAGAATGGGTACAAATACGGATCTCTTCCAATCAGTCAGCCAGAGAGTTGTCTTCCAAATTTCTTGGCAGAGATGAACGAGTGCCTCTGTGCCGCTTCACTTTATTGAAACATTTCCATTTTTATTCCATCAATTCCTGGTGCCTTGTTCTTTGCCACTTCCTTCAATGCACCTTGAACTTCTTCCTTCAGTATCATATGCTACCTCTTGAAATGGTTGAACATCAACCATTTCCATTTGGTACAGTTACTCTCTGTGTATTCCTTCCATCTTCTTTTGATGCTTTCTGCATCATTCAATAATTTGCCCAGAGAATATATCAATAATGAAAGTCAAGGCTTGAATTTTTTCTTCATTTTCTCCAGCTTGAGAAATACTTAGCATATTCTTCCTTTTTGGTTTTGTGATTAGAGTTCTTTGCACATTTTGTTGTAATATTTGTATTTATCTTCTTGAGCTGATCTTTGAAATTTTCTGTTCAGCTCTTGTACCTCCTCATTTCTTTCATTTTCTTTAGTGTCTCTAAGATGGAGAGCAATTTAGGCAAATCAGCTGCACCATACCACTTCAAAATGATCAAGTGCAAAGATCTCAGTTTGAGGTCAAAGGTGCACCTGACCCAAGCCCTAGTATTTTCAGTAGCTTCATATGCGTGTGAAAGTTGGACAATGAATAAGAAAGACCACAGAAGAACTTATCCATTGGAGTTATGATGTTGGAGAAGAATATTAAAAGTATCATGGTCTCCCAAAAGAACAAACAAATTTGTGTTAGAGAAAAATACAGTCAGAATGCTCCTTAGAAGCAAGGATGGTAAAAATTTTTCTATCAGATTTCAGACATATTGTAAGGAGGGACCAGTCCATAGAGGAGGACATCATCATTGTTAAAGTGGAGTATCAGCGAAAACCAGGAAATTCCCCAATGTAATGGACTGGCATGGTGGCAGCAGCAATAGTTGCAAGTGTAACAATTATGAGGATGTTGCAGGATCTGGCAGTATTTCTTTCTGTGGTACATAGGGTTTCTGTGATTTGGAACTGATTCAGCAGCACCTTAGTCATTAAGCCACAACAATTTCAAAATGGTTGCAGCAGTACATCAACAAGGAAGTGTCACATATTCAATCTGGTTTCAGAAAAGAATATGAAAGGAGAGACATCATTGTTGATGTCAGATGAATCTTTGTTGAAAGTAGAGAACACCAGAAATATATCTACTTGTGTTTTATTGATTATGAAAAGGCATTTCATGGTGTGGATTACAACAAATTATCAATAAAACTGAAGAGAATGGGAATTCCAAAACAATTGTGTTCATACAGAATCTGTACATAGGACAAGAGGAACTCATTTAAATAGGACAAGGGAATACTGTCTGGTTTAAAATCTGTATGACTCAGGGTTGATTCTTGTACCTATTTATTCAATGTGTATGGTGAGTAAATAATACTAGAAAGTGGAGTTCATGAAGAGCATAACATCAAGATTGGAGGGAGACTAATAAGCAACCTTGCTCTATGATAGTGAAAAGGACTTAAAGCATATACTGGTTAAGATCAAAGACTAATAACTTGTAGTATGGATTTCACTCAACATTAAGAAATCTAAAATGTTAACAACTGGAGCAATAAGCAACATCTGACAAATAGAGAAAGTAATGAAATTGTTAAGGATTTTATTTTACTTTGCTCCATAATCTATGTCCACGGAAACAATAGCAAAGAATACAGCAATGTATTGCAGTGGACAAATCTGCCACCAAAGACTTTACAGTGTTTAAAAGCAAAGATATCACTCTGGTAACTAAAGTGCACCTGATCTTTTCAATCTCCTTTGTGTGTGGGAAAGCTGGATAATGAATAAGGAAGTTCTAAACATTTTTTGCTGTCTTTAAAATACGGTGATAGTAAAGAATGTCTAATGTATCATGGGTTGACAGAAGAATGATCACATCTATATTGGAAGAAGTACAGGTAGAATGATACCTAGAAGGAAAGATGGAAAGACTTTGTACCACACATTTTAGACATATTATACAGATGCATCAGTTCCTGGATAGTGGCATCAGTCTTGGCAAAGCACAGGGTCAGTGAAAAAGAGGAAAACCCTAGATGAAAGGGAATGGCACAGTGATTACAATAAAGAACTCAGAAAGCAATGACTCTGGAATGGTTCAGGACCCAGCAGTAATTCAATCTGTTGTACAAAGGGTCACTATTAGTTGGAGACAACTTAATGTTACCCTACAAAAAACACAACAAACTGTCTTGATTTGAGATTTGTGAGACTCCTGCAGTGTCACCTATTGAATATCACAGGTGTGTTTCCATATGGCCTCCTTTCTCCTTTATTCCTTGTATTGGAATTTCAGAATCTGATTAAGGTATCAAGTCATGATGGATGCAATGAGCTACCTAATGCACTTCAATTACAGCAAAACACAGCTCCAGATTATCTATGACATAGAATTTACTCATGGAATAATACATGGTGGTGGTGTGCCATGGAGTCAGTTCTGACTCATAGCAACTCTACATAGGCTTTCTGAGGCTGTAAATCTTTATGGGAACAGGCTATCTCATCTTTCTCTTGTGGAACAGCTGATAGTTTCAAACTGCTGACCTTGAGGTTAGCAGCCTGACTAGTAATCACTATGCTACCAGAGCTCATATTTTATAGTGAACACATAGTGAACTGATGCTTTATTAAAAGTATATACAGCAGAGGAATACTTGATTAGCAATACTTCTTTGCAACTAACAAAGAAAATAAAGTAATATATATTACATGGAAGAACTTTTTTAACAATAGGCATTTAGATTAAATCTTTAAATCTAATTATACTATTTGACAATCTAGCACCAACCTACTTTCCAGGTTTATATAATCCAATAATCAATCAGAGTTCTTCCAAAACACCTTTATTTCATAAATTCATATTTAGCTCTTTAAAGACAGCTAATCTTTCCATACATCACTTTAGGACTAATTTTAATACCTCTGCCTTTCTACCTGTTGCTCCTTACTGTCACTTCATTGACCCAATGAACCCCTGTTCCATCTAGGGTTTCCATATCAATATTACCATGCAGTGAATCAAGAGCACTGATAGCAATTTGTGCAAACAGGGATGGAGAAGAGGATGTTGGAATTACACAAAGGAAAGGTAAAGTCTAGCAAAGGGTTTACGAAGAAGATACGTACTAAGCGTACAAATTAGTACAGAGAAAGAGTTGTGGTGGTAGCATAACAACTCCTCATTGACAAATTTCAGTTTCAAAACCCAGGTTATAATGTGAAAATCAGAATTTTGCTAAAATAGAAGATGATGACATTAAATCACTAAATGGAAGATGACTTTATCATTATAACTGCCAAATTATTTCATTACATAACTTCAAACCACTAAGAATCATGGTCTAGTCAAGTTGACACATAACCTTAACTATGCAGTATTACTTTTGTCTCATACCTCAGTGCTTGTTACTGCCAGATGTCCATGGTCAATGAACAAAATTGTCTGTAGATTGTTCTACTACTGTTGTAAATGTGAAATGTTGGATAATGAGATAGTCAAAAGTGAAGATTAGGTGTACATTCTTTGCAGTGGAATCAATATGTGTAAAACCATGATGGTAGGAAAAGTCATGAGCTATTTGGGTACTACTTCATAAAGTTCATAATTGTGTGGACCATTGGGTATGACAAAAGAGGACTGAAAATGGGACTACAGAAATCCAGTGAAGGAAATCCCATGATTAAATAAGTTTTGAGGATTTTCTTGTAGATCATTCTATTTCAAATGTTGTTTCCTGGCATCTTAATGTTCTTTAGATGCTCTCTAGAGCCACTGCTGTGTGGCACTGTAGGATCAGCACTGGACTGCAAACAATAAGGTCAGCATTTAAAATCCACCAGCTGCTCCTTGAAAACCCTTTCAAGGGTTGCTATGAGTTGGAACTGACCTGATGGCATTTAACAATAACAGCAACAACAGGGTCATAAGCATTACAGACCTGCTAGTGTGGAGTAGGGAAGAGGTAGAGCTAGAGGTTAAAATTGCAGGGATCTAGATCTTCTATTTTAACCATTGTAGCTTCTCCTTTATTTCTTTGTATTCTGGGATTAGGAGCAAAATTGGGCCTGACAAACAATCTTATTTCTAAACTCGAAACAGATGAATGGAGCAATGAATGAACTCAAGCACAAATGAGAGAGAAAGAGCCCTTTTGCAATACTACTGAGATTGAAACTGAGAGGCCCAGAGAATAGTCAGTGGCTGTTATGAAGAGATGATAAGAGCCAGAGATAAGGCAGTGGTGGTTCAAACTCACCAGCTGCTCCTCAGAAACTCTACAGAGGTCACTATGAGTCAGAACCAACTTGAAGGCACTTAAAGAGAGTTAGGTATTCTATAGAAACTGACCAGTTCCAGTTATCAACTCAATTGAATGACAAAGTTGTTAACAATTTGCACCACCCAGAGACTTCATAGAAACTACATTTGTAGTAAAATGTAGAGTTGGGTTGGATAATTACTATTCTCTGATATGGTGATGTTCTGTGCTCAGAAGCTTACAGTTACTTTCAACATTTGTTCTTTTTTTTTTTTTTTTTATTTTTTTTTTTTTTTTTTTTGGTCCTTTTCACAGACAGTTACTTTCTCTCCCTCATCTCAGCAGTGTAGGTATCTAATCGCTCCTGCATGCTGTTAGAATTTGGTACATAAAGAGATGTATAGTCTGGCTGATTCTTTCTTACCCACAAGTCTACATTTGGCTGGTTCACTAAAGGACTCCAGTTCTCACACATTGTTATCAAAATCTTGTCAGGAATTTTCCTTACAGACCTTATCAGCACAAACTTCTGTGCATTGAACTGAATCTTCAGCCCTGTTGATTTAAAGTAATTACTTAATTGATACTGCAGAGCTCCCTTTGGGTTCTCTTAGTTACTGATAGAGATGGATATTTTTCTAGTTCTGAATGTTTGTAAGTTGCTTATTATCATTTTTGCTCATATATTTGAAGTAATAACATTTTATAAAGTGACTAGAAGGCAACCAGCAACAACAAAAAAATGAGTTATAAACAATTACAATATGCTGCTTATTACAGTTGAGTTGATTCCAACTCATAGAGTCACAATATGACACAGTAGAACTGCCCAATAGTATTTCATATGGAAACAGATCATTAGATCTTTCTCCAACAATATAAGCACTGAACTTCCGCAGTTTGGGGTTTCGAGCCCGCCAGTCCTCTGAGGGAGAAAGATAAGGCTTCCTGCTCCTGAAAAAAATATTACAGACTTGGAACCCCTATACTGGGTTGCTATGAGTCAGAACTGACTCTCCAGTACTTAACAACAACAAAAACAACATGCAATAATGTCTTGCCATAACTATAAATGCATATATACAGCACCGTTGTTGGTGTTAACAGTCAGTACACTTGATTACTAACTAAAAGGTTTGAGTCCTAGTGATCTCTCAAAAACAGCGATTAAAAACCTGTGTTATTCTGACAGAAATGGAGTTACTACGAGTCAAAGTACACTCCAAGGCAGTTTCTCCCCTCTCTATTCATTAGGTTAGTGATGTTGGTCAGGGTACTTCAAATTCTAAACTTTCTAAATCTTAGTTTGTCTTAGCAAAATGAAGGAAGATTCTTTGAAGCTTAAATAAGCTCATCCATATAAAATGTTTTATACAATTTAAAAACAAAAATCATTGCCATCAAGTCAATTCCAATTCATATAAACCCTAAATTATACAGTAGAACTACTCAAAGGGATTGCATGGCTATAAATCTTTATATAAATTGATAGGTAGCTACATCTTTCTTCCACAGAGTGGCTGATGGTCTGAACAACTAACATTTTAGTTAGCAGGCAAACACTTAACCACTGTACCATCAGGGCTCCCATTTGGTGCAATATCCACTACATATCAAGTTTCAATAAGAAATAGCTGGTTTAATATTATTATTTTCAAATTATTGTCACGTTATATTTATTAGTGTTTTACTATGGCCAGCTATTACTTCTATATCACCTTTTGAATATAATAGTTTTAAGTTAAGATTTTCTCCTTTGAATAATCATGGAGAAGATTTCATGAATTCTTAAAAATGTATTCCTGGTTCTTATTCATTGCCAGCTACTCTGACTTGCACGGTGCAGCACAACCTATCCCACTAGCAAATCAACCTTGCAGTAAGCATTTTTGAGTAGCCATGTACCAGATCATAGTAATTTTTTGGATGAAAATAATCTCAATCATGAAATTTTTGATGCATGTAAATTATAAATGGTGGTGACTTCTAACTCATGAGCAACATTCTACACTGATTGCCTAATAAAGTTAAAGAGATTTCAGGAAAATATTGTTAGGCATAAATAAGCAACAGAAATTGATGATTTTAAAAATGTTTAACTTAAAGATAAGTACTAAGGATGAGTCAAAGTCTGAATACTCCTCAATAGGCTTTTTAGAAGCCTCAGAAAACCTGTACAGGTTCACTATGAGCTGGAACCTACTCAACAGTGCATGGCATAGCACAGCTTTTTAGAAGATTGATATGGGCAAAGAGAAAACACAATGACTTTGAAATTGAATCTTTTTTTTTTTTTTTCTCATTAAACTTTGGTTTAATGGGTCTCAAAATTCTGTGACAAATTTTTGGTCAAATTTGTTTCATTTAAAAAGTACTGATTTTAAAAACTAATAACTTAAAACTGTCACGCACACACACAAAAAAACTAAAACCGAATGGTCCACATAACATTCCTTTCCTTCTGAAGGTTTTATGATGCATTGTTATCATTAACCAATCTTTTACTATTAAACTTAAGTGGCCAATTGAGACAAACAATTCTGAGACCATTCTTCCACCACTGATTAAGACTGGAGTGGCAGGTGTTAAAGGTCATATTCATTTAGCCTTCTGAGATTTCCGAGCAGATGTGGTGACTTTGCCAGCTCCAGCAGCCTTTTTGTCCACTGCCTTGATGACACCCACAGCAATAGTCTGTCTCATGTGACGAACAGAAAAACAACCCAAAGGAGGATAGTCTGAGAAGCTTTCAACACACATAGGCTTGCCGGGAACCATGTCAACAATGGCAGCATCATCAGACTTCAAGAATTTGGGGCCATCTTCTAGCTTCTTAACAGATGGGCGATCAATCTTCTCCTTGAGCTCAGCAAACTTGAAAACAATGTGAGCTGTGTGACAATCCAGCACTGATTTGGCCTAGATGGTTCAGGATGATCACCTGTGCAGTGAAGACAGCTGCTTCCATTGGTGGATCATTTTTGCTGTCGCCAGGCACATTGCCACGGTGAACATCTTTGACAGAGACATTCTTTACATTGAATCCTACATTGTCTCCAGGCAGAACTTCACTCAAAGCCTCATGGTGCATTTCAACAGATTTTACTTCAGTGGTAACATTGA
>NW_006408787.1:666568-667509 GCF_000296735.1 Chrysochloris asiatica | reverse complement strand
GGGTCACTATGAGTCTTAACCTACTAGATGACACTTAACAACACTATGTATAAAGTGTGTCACAGAAAATAGTGGTAATTATGAATTCTAGTTTTTTATTCCAATTATTATAAAAATTTCCATACACTTATCTGACTCACAACTTTGTGAACCAAGTGTAAGCACTTATTCACAGAATAAAGTAGCTTGCTGATTTATAATTTGCTATAGCCAATTTTCAACTATTTTAAGACTGAGATTTAGGTTCTATATTATGTAGAAACTTTGATTCTCATTTCCTTCAGAAAACAACTTAGTGAAAAATCACATTCTTCATTATATTGCCATAGACAGATGGTCAGAAAAATAAGATAGAATAGATGTATAACCTGTCTTTTGTACAGTTTAAATAGCTCTAATATAAGAAGTCCTGGTGTGATGCTGTGGATTAATGTGTTGTGCTGCAAAGTCAGTTTGAACTGCAAGGTCAGCAGCTCAAGCTTACCAGCCACTTCTTGGAAACCCTATATAGGGTTGCTATAAGTCGGAACCGACTCATGGCACTTAACAAAAATATAAGAAGTTATCATGTGATTGTCAGTTTGTTAAACTGTGGTAGTTTATGTGTTTTTATGATGCTGGAAGTTATATCACAGCTATATCAAATAGAAGCAGGTCACTTGATGGTAAACACCTATCAGCACATCTTCTATAGTAAGATAAACTAGGAGGAAGGGCCTGGCTTTATTTTCAGAAAATACTATACTTCTGAAAATATGTCAATAAAAATTCTCTGGACCACAACAGAATATTGTTCAATAAATATAGTACTGGAAGATGATCCCCTCATATTAGAAAACACTCAGAATAAAAATGGGGAAGAGCTGCTTCCTCAAAGTAGACTTCACCTTATTGACCCAAAGTAAAGCCTTTGGGACCTTCATTTGCTGATGTTGTTGTTG
>NW_006408787.1:662431-665568 GCF_000296735.1 Chrysochloris asiatica | reverse complement strand
TACTTCACAATGTTGTCCATATACTTCACAATGTTGTCCATAGCTTGTCATGAACCACACAATCAAAAGTCTTTGTGTAATCCATAAAGCACAGGTAAACATCTTTCTGATATTCTCTGCTTTCAGCCAAGATCCATCGGACATTAGCAATGATATCCCTTGTTCCATGGCCTCTTCTGAATCTGGTTTGGACCTCTGGGAAGTTCTCTGTCAATGTATGCTTGCAGCCATTTCTGCATTATGTTTAGTAAAATTTTACTTGTCTGGGATATCAAAGAGATTGTCCAATGATTTCCGCATTCCATTGGGTCACCTCTATTTGGAATGGACACAGATATGGATCCCTTCTAATCAGTCGGCCAGATAGTTGTCTTCCAAATTTCTTGGGATAAGTGAGTGACTCCTGTGCCGCCTTACTTTCTTGAAAGATTTCAATTTTTATTTTATCAATTCCTGGTGCCTTGTTCTTTTCCAATTCCTTCAATGTACCTTGGACTTCCTTCTGCAGGATCATTGGCTCTTGATCATATGCTAGCATGACCCAGAAAGAGAATTGAGAGCTGCAAATATCCATTAGTAGTCAGATGATTAAGAAGTATGAATCAAAGAAAATTACAAGTCATCAAAAAAAAAAAAAAAAGAAACAATTAAAGATTGGTGTCCTAGACATTATAAAGTTGAAATTGACTGGTACTGGCCATTTTGAATTCAGCAGACATATGGGCTACTAGGCTGGGAAAGACAAATTGAGTAGGAATCGCATTGTTTTCATCATAGAAAAAGAATATTTTAAGATCTATCTTGCAGTGCAATGCTGTCAGTGAAAGATTAATATCCACATGTCTCTGAAAAAAAAGAATTAATAAGACTGTTGTTTAAATTTACACATCAACCAAACTGCCAAACATGAAAATGCTGAATATTTTTATGAATTGCTACAACCAGAAAATTGATCAAATGTGTAATCATTATACACTGTCATTATACACTGATTATTATTTGGGACTGGAATGTAAAAGCTGGAAATAAAGAAGCAACATTAGTTGGGAAATTACGGATTTATGAATTGGAATAATGCTGCAGATTACACGATAGAATTCTGCAAGATCAATGATGTGTTCATTGGAAATACTTCTTTTCAGCAACAAAAACAATACCTACATATGGAACCTGTCATCTTGTTTATATAGGAACTAAATTCACTACATCTGTCAAAAGACATGGTGTAAAAATTCAATATTATCAGCCAAGACAAATCCAGGGGCTAATGTGTAATGGATCACTAGTTACATGCAAGTTCAAAGTGAAGCTGAAGAAAATCAATGCAAGAACACCAGAGCAAAATTACAACCTTGAATATAACCTGCATGATTTTAGAGACTCTCTCGCAAATAAATTTGATGCACTGAACACTAATGACTAAAAACCAGATATTGTGGTCTGACAGCAATTATATCATGAGAAAGTAAAAGGTCAGTGAAAACAGTAAGGAATGAAAAGATTAAAATGGCTGTCAGAAGAAATTTAGGAAATATCTCCAAAGCACAGAATAGCTAAAACAAACAGCAGATATGATAAAATAAAAGATTGAATAGAACATTTAAAAGGGTGGCTTGATCATTCAAAACAGCATTTTGCAGTACATTTGTTCAAACATTTGATTAATTCTTTACTACTGTTTCTGTTGAATTTGGACATTTACTGTTGATCCAAGCACAGTGAACTCATTTAAAACTTCAAATTATATTCCATTTATCATGTTACTGTTTATGGACCCAATTGTGAGGATGTAATGATGAAATAAACATTTTAAATTGTTAAAAAACAAAAATATGTCTTTGATGATTCAGGTGTACCTGGTCCATATCATAGTCTTTTTAATCTCTTCATGCACATGTGAAAGCTGGACAATGAAAAAGGAACATTGAAGAAGAATGAAGAAGACTAGACATATTGGAATTATGGTGTTGATGAAAAATACTGAAACTACTGAGGACATTTACAAGAATGAATAAAACAATTGTGGAGGAAGTTTAACCAGAATATACTTAAACAGAGGACTGTCTTGCTTGCTTTGGATATATCAAAATGACCATTCACTAGGGAAGAACATCACAATTGGTAGAGGGTCAGTGAACACTAGCAAAATCCTCCATGAAATAGATTGACAAAATAGCCTTAAAAATGGGTTTGACAATAGTGATGATGGCACAGGACTAGGCAATGTTTTGCTAAATTATACGTAAGGTCACCATGAGTCACCTTTGACTAGAACAAACAGCAACAATATAAAAGGAAAAGTTGTGTTAAAGATAAAACACTGTCATTTGGGACCAGAGATGTCATTAAATTGCAATTTAGAGCTTGTTTGAATAAACAAATCCAAAACTTCATATTATTTCTTTAAGATTTGCATCTCTCCTAAAAAATGCTAAAAATTCTAATGAAATGGATAATCTACTCAGTTGTATTCTAGTTCAATTAGACTTATTGCTATTCACAAAATATTTATTGCAGTTGTAAATGAGAAATAGTACTGTTTGTAGAGTTTGGGTTCAAGTCTTTTTGGTTATGTACATGAATATTACTTGATTGGGTACAGAATTCTTAGATCACAAATGTTTCCTTTCAGAACTCTTTAGATGGAGATACATATTTTTATTGAATTTAGTGATGATGAAAAGTGTGCAATCAGTCTGATTATTGAAAATCTTGTCTGCCTAAAGACACAATTTTTTTAAATCTCTGAAATAGTAAAAAATAGGAAAACAGATGATCAAACCGTTTTCATTGAATTTGATTTGTGAATGGTGAGAAAGATTGATCTACTGACTCAGATATTTTTATTACTTTGATTGCTCTTTCTATTCAATTTGTTCTGTTTTTCTCTTTGGGTATGCTCACTATATAAATATATAAGGTATGTCTCTTTTCTCTTGCTATCAAAACTTACATCTTTTCTATCTATTTCTGCATTAAAATCAGAACTTCATCTACTTCATCACTGATTTGGATTTCTAGTGAATCATCTTGTTGTTCATTACCACCAACACATTTTTTCCCCCTTATATTGCTTTTTAACTCATTTCCTATTTCTCTTTTGGTTTGCTTCCTTTCATCTCTGTCTGTTTCCATTT
>NW_006408787.1:659044-661971 GCF_000296735.1 Chrysochloris asiatica | reverse complement strand
TGAGTAGTATCTAATCTGTTTAAGCAGGGCTGATGAAATGAAATACAGATAGGTCTCTTATAATACAATGGTGAATAATTGTTATCAGGACTGATTGTGAGGGTTGGAAATGTAAAGATAGACTTTTGTAGCAAGGAGGGGAGTGATTAACTTTCCAGTCTAGGAGCAGAGGTCCCTGAGACAATCAAGGGAGAAGAGCGACAAGCGGGACCTTACACCCAGAGTAGCAGTGATGCCTGAGATGGAGGCAGAGACGAAGACATGGAGAGATGGAGCAGCTGGGGACTTTAGACCCAGATAGGGAGAGGGGCTGTGTGCTGACAACCAAGGGGCAGGCTTGTAGTGTATACCCTTTGGTTGGTTGATGATGCATGGAGGGGATTGTAACAATGGCAATGAAATGATATACATTAGGATGAATATAAAGCTAATATTCTCCCATGTAAACTATCACATAATTCACAATAAAACATTAAAAGAAAGAAAGAAAAAGTTAGAAAGGCTGATTATTATCTGGTGTGTGGAAACAGACAGGGTAATAGAGTGTCATAACCTACTCCACTAAGGAGTTCTGGTAGCATAGTAGGTATGAATAGGGCTGCTAACTTCAAGGTCAGCTAGTTTGAAACTACCAGTCGTTCTGTGGGATAAAGATGAGGCTTTCTGCTGCTGTAAAGATTTACAGTCTTGGAAACACTATACAGGGTCACTATGAGTCAAAAATGACTTCACAGCACACCAACAACAATAACCTACTCCACTATCCATTTGAGTTCAAGTAGAGGCCAGTCAAGTCCCTTTTGAATCTCCATCTGAGTAGATGCACATTTTCATGTCTAATCACCAGTGTAGACCAGCTGGTGTCAGAAGTTTTTCTCTAGTGTCAAGACCTGCAACATGCCAGAAAATCAAACAGAAACTGCTTTTCTTCACTCTACTATGCAGAGTCATATACATTTTCAAGCCAATAAAGATTTGTATATATAAGCTGTAAGTCACAATTTGTAGTTTGTTGATTCAGTTACTTAATCTTTACAAGTCATGATTTTCTTTTCTAAAATGGGGATAATATTCCTAATCCAGAAGATTGAATAAGTGAATTAGATAATTTCATGTTTGTAGAGTCTGGCATTACAGAATCTAGCTTTAAATAAGCATTTTAAAAACTCAGGGTTTTTTTTTGAATTATACATATTATTTTCTAACAGTTTTTAGTTTATAGAAAAATCTTGTATCTCAATGCAAATTCCTCTTGAATATTTTAATTATAAACCTATCTACATTATATCTAGTTAGATATTGCTATAATGAATATTCTGTCTGTGACTATGTCACATGAAAATCTACCACTGATGGCAAATTGGAAAATGGTAATATTGCTGCAATAAACTCAAGGAACACAAAAGCAAGTAGAGATACACAGTTACTTAGTGGAAATGATAACATATTTTAATATATTTGTTTCAGTGAATGATTTTACATGGAAGCTATGGACAAGAGTAAATGTGCTTTTGTCTGTGTTCTCTGAAAAAGTCTACTGCAAAACACATAAAGTTTGATGCAGTACATTTCACATTCAGAATGATACATAATAGTATTTTAAAGTCCCATTACTTGGTAGACTATAAGTCAAATCTACATTTACTTTGCCTTGAGTGAAATGGGATTTTAATGGCATGTTGAATTATATTGTAAATCTTCCAGTGGGATTACAATTAATTCATAATATTGGTTGATTCAGCAGTATGACTGAATATGTTTATGCATCACCCCAGTTTTATGGGATAGGTCAGCATATAAATTTAAACTTCAGTGACTTACCTGGAGATATAATACTGTGTTTAGCTATAAAAGATTCTTATAGATTCTACAATGAAAATGAATGGCCTAGTTTCTCATGAGTATGCAAAGAGAACCCTGAAAGACCAATTTTATTCCTTTCTATAACAGAATCATGGGAAAGTAAGGTTTACAGTCTTTTTCAGCCAACTTACCTTATGTATATATGAACAAGAATTGTGGATGCTAGTTTTTCTTCAAAGTAAAACACACTAAAACCCAAATAAATAAAAGAAAAATTGACACCTCTGGATATAATATTTCATAACTCCCACCAGCTTACTTCACTCAGCAAGTCCCGGGCAAGCTATTTAGAATTGTTTAAGTATAGATTTGTGATTTTTCAGGAGTAATTTTTTTTTTTTTAGTGTTTTATTGTGAATTATGTGGTAGTTTACATAGGAAGGCACTAGCTTTACATTCATGCTATCGTATATCATTTCATTGTCATGGTTACAATCCCCCCTATGCATCATCAACCAACCAAAGGGTATACCCTGCAAGCTGGACCCCTGGTCGTCAACACACAGACCCTCTCCCTCTATGGGCCTGAAGTCCCTAGCCGCTGCACCGCTCCACATCATCATCTCTGCCTTCATCTCTGGAGTCACTGATTCTTTGTGGTAGGGTCCTGCTCTCCGCTCTTTTCCTTTGATGGTCCCAGACTGCAAAGTCAATCACTCCCCTCCTTTTGCTTCAAAATGTCTACCTTTATATTTCCAACCCTCACAATCAGTCCTGATAGCAATTATTCACTATTGTATCACAAGAGACCTATCCACATCTCCTTTTTCAGCCCTGCCCAGACAGACTGGATACTGCTCAATGGAGATTGTACCTTCCTCCACAACCTCTAGATCAAGACTCCCTCTTGAAAGCTTGTAATCCAATCACTTCTTGCCTTTGTAAAACCCCCCAATTTTGGGTAACCAACATCCAAATTGCCCAGCTTTGTCAACTCTGTGTATGGAGGGGGTGGGAATTATCCTCGCTGTAAAGATTTATTCCCTTATTTTGAGCTACTGCATCCATAGATGTAGGTCAAATTCATTAAATTGTATCAGATTACTCTTTTTTTCCTCTTCTTT
>NW_006408787.1:656712-657897 GCF_000296735.1 Chrysochloris asiatica | reverse complement strand
TAAAGTTAGAAATTAAGATGTAGAACTTTGTTTAAAATTAACCTGACATTTTAGGGAGGATTAGAGAGAAACAGAGTATCTCACAGAAGGCAGACGTTATCACGGTAACTAAGGAGTATACAGACGCAGGAATGTTTGGTGACCTTGTGTTCCTCTTGTGCCTTTGATGTAACAATATAATATTTGATTGATTTGTAACTGCTTGTAGGTGACTGTTATGAGATCATAGTATATTCTAAAAGGGATATAAGAAGCAACCATTTTGAAATAAAGGGAGTCATCAGAGAGAGTCATCATTACCATCATCTGCCTGAGACTCAAAATGACCCATTGACTCTTTGAGTATTTTTTTATTTTCTCATTCACCGAATCCCTACCCCCCTCCGAGTTCTCACATATTGTCGAGGCTGGTCCCCAGCACTTTCTTTCAAGGAGTATCTTCTAGCCACCGCTCCAGGCTGGTCTGCTTGGCTTTTCAATTGGATATTTCCCACCTCAGACGATTCTGGATTTGGTTCAGGATTCCACTTATGGTCTTAAGTAATGCAGAGGCTTCTCAGGAAGCCTCCTTTACTGGGCACATTGTAGCCTCATTTTAGGTATTCCAGTCAGTTGTAGGCAGAAGACGGACTTACAAGTTTTCTATGGTGATAATTCTGACTATTCCTTTCTCTCCCCCTTAAGTGTCTATTTTATAATGGTATGCCAGGGAAACCAAGATTCAATACACAGCCAAATTTCTTAACATTATTTCTTCCATTTTCCGCATTCCAACCATGTCTCAATCCCTGTATCCCAGAGCCCTGTTGTTCCAAGGTTGTGCATACATCATTATTTACCTCTATCTCACTTAGCCCATGCAAACCTGCCTGATTTTTTTTTCTCCATCTGCATTGTTCTTTCATTCCCCTCTCACTTCTTGTATATTGCCATCCTCCCTAGCACCCAAACTATCCTGTGTTTATTCCCTGCCCTGTGCTCTACCTTCCCCTACCTCCAATGACCCCCCCATCCCAGTAACCAGCAAAGAATCCCCGCCTTTAGTATGAGTTTTTTTTTTTCTTAGTCTTTTACAGTAATGGTCCTATGCAGTATTTTTCCACTTGTGACTGACTAATTTCACTCAACATAATGTCCTTAAGTTTCATCCATGTTATGTGGTGACTTGCAGCTTCCTTGTTGGTC
>NW_006408787.1:653710-654938 GCF_000296735.1 Chrysochloris asiatica | reverse complement strand
GTTGAGTGTTTTTATCAGGAATGGGTGTTGGATTTTGTCAAATGCCTTTTCTGCATCAATCAATATGATCATGTGTTTCTTTTCTTTTTTCTTATTTTTATGGTCGATTATGTTGATTGGTTTTCTAATGTTGAACCATCCTTGCATTCTTGATATCAATCCCACTTGATCATGATGTATTATCTTTTTGATGTGTTGCTGGATTCTGTTGGCTAGGATTTTGTTGAGAATTTTTGCATCTATGTTCATCAGGAATATTGGTCTATAATTTTCTTTCTCAGTGATGTCCTTCCCTGGTTTTGGTATAAGGGTTATGCTTGCTTTATAAAATGTATTAGGAAGCTTTGCACCCTCCTCTATATTCTGGAATAATTTGAGTTCATAATGTGACACCTCTTCCCTGAATGTTTGGTAGAACTCACCCATGAAGTCATCTGGGCCTGGACTTCTTTTGGTTTGGAGATTTTGATGACCTGATCAACTTCTTCTTTTCTTATGGGCCTGTTCAGGTTTTCTACTTCACTGTGTGTAAGTTTAGGTAGATCTTGTTTTTCTAAAAATGTATCCATCTCTTCTAAGTTTTCAAATTTGTTAGAGTACAACTCTTCATAGTATTATGTTATTATCCTCTTGATTTCCTTGGGTTCCATAGTTACATTGCTCATGTGGTTTCTAATGTGAGTTATTTGTGTCTTCTCACTCTTTTCTTTTTTTTTTTTTTAGATTTGCCAATTGTCTAACAATCTTGTTAATCCTTTAAAAGAACCAGCTTCTTGTCCTGTTGATTCTTTCTATTGTTTTTCTGTTTTCTATTTCATTTATTTCTGCTCTAATCTTTATTTCTTTTCTTTTGGTGGCTGTGGGTTCCCTCTGGTTCTAATTGTTTTAGATGCTGTTTTAATGTGTTAATTTTGGTTCTTTCTTTTTTTTGGATGTGTGCATTTATTGCAATATATTGTTCTCTCAGCACTGCATTCACTGTTTCAAAAAGATTTTGGTATGTTGTGTTTTCGTTCCCATTTGTTTCTAGGAACTTTGTGAATCCACGTTTAATTTCTTCTACTACCCATTTGCTTTTCAGCAGGGTGATTTTCAGTTTCCATGTATTTGACTTTATTTCCTTGGTCTTCCTGTTGCTGATTTCTAATGTGATAGCATTGTGGTCTGAGAAGATACTTTGTAGTATTTTGATATTTGGAAATTTTTGGAGATTTGTTTTGTGGCCTAA
>NW_006408787.1:649960-652344 GCF_000296735.1 Chrysochloris asiatica | reverse complement strand
TAGCTTCTGGGAAAATGGTCCCTTTTTAATGGCTTCACTGTGTTGGTAGTGCATGGGGTCCTGGGAACAAATCTTTCTGAGGAACAAGCAATGGCCACCTGGGATAAATGTCAAAACTGCTCCTTATCTAACTATTCAGTTATGTTTGATATTAGCTTGAAGTGTGAGCTCTTGATGTCCATGTATAACTATAAGACCAAAACCCCCTGTAGGGCTGAGACCATAAAACTTCCTCAAATGACTTGGATAGAACAACAACAGGTGTTTGGGGATTATGAAAAGCAGTTATGGAGAAAGCTGGAGAAAGGCCTTTCCATGAAATGGAATGGCAAGTTCTGGGAATACTTGATTAAGGACAAGTAGTGGCAATCCTCACCAACAGCCCTTGGACATAATCAGTTTGATCCTGATGAAGAAGGAGAATAGAAGTGTGATAACAATTGAGAACTAAGAGAGTGATAATAAATCATAGGTAAAGATATAACTATATATTTTGTGTAGAGAAGTTGGTATAAGGAAGTTGTTCCATTTCTTCTTAACTACAAAGTTTTATACTTCTTGTTTAAATATTCATGAGAAAACAACTGTGTTGTCAGTTACCATAGCAGGTAATGTTTAAGTACATGTTGTGATTAATGATTCTATAGAAAATAATAGGAGAAGGTAAAAATAGGATTTAAGATTTATAATTATGTTTTAGGGTTAACTTAACATTCTAGATGTCAGAAAGATTAAGGTGTTTTAACAAGATCATTTGTATAATGTTTCAAAGTGCAAGCAAGCATATCATGGTTCAAACTTTAACTACAAGGGCCTCTGTGACCCAAGGCGGTGACTTGCAGTCTTGTAAGCAAAAGCCTTTTTTTATATATTAAATCAGAAATAGTTATAAGTGGCAGACAGAGAAGTCTGAAGAGGGTTAACTAAAGTTTATATCAAGCTTTCTGTAATTGTATTAATTCTACTTGTGCATACTGCAGACAATAATCATCTGTGCTAAGGTGACAGGCCTTCATACATTGAATTGGCTTAAGAAGACATAAGTCTAGAAAAATGGGAATAGAAGAATGAAGAACTTGTTGACATTTTTAGAAATTAACTATGTATGCAATTTTGTGAATCACTATTGTGCTATCTCAAATGAATGATCTCATCCTGTACTTTGTGTTTCAAGTTCCTTGTATAAAAAAAGAATAAAAGACCGGGGTATGGCTAGTTCTGCATGCATTCTTGGCAGCAGAACTATCTGCCTGTCAGCTTGCATCAAACCTATGTGTCTGTGTCTTTGTCTCTAACCTTTTCTCTTGCCTTCCAGACATCTCACCTTCGTGTACTCATTCCCTTGTCGAGGTAGGACCCTGGCAGTTCTTGTTGGTTCTCAGTCCACAGAACTCCCTTAAGGATGTTTTGTAGTGCAGGGTTGGCTTTGGCAAAATCCCTTAGCTTCTGTTTATCTTGGAATGTTTTGATTACACTCTCGTATTTAATTGATAGCATTTCTGGTTGGCAGTGTTGTTATTTTTTTTTCAGAGTTTTGTATATATCTCCCCATTGCCTTACTGCTTGCATGGTTTCTGCTGGGAGATCCAAGCTTAACCTGACTTGATTGTCTTTATATGTAAATGCTGTGCTTTCCCTAGCTGCTTTCATGAGTCTCCTTATCTTTGATTTTGGAGAGCTGGATTATGATATGTTTTGGTTATTTTCTTTTGGGGTCTATCCTTCCTGGGGTTTGTTGAACCTCTTGAATGTTTATCTTTTCACTTTTCAAGATGTTAGGGAAATTGTCTTCTAGCAGTTCTTCAACTATTTCCTCTGTACTCTTGTGTGATTCTTCTTGTTCTGGAATGCCAATAATTCTTAAGTTATTCCTCTTCATGTTGTCCAACATGAATCTTAGACCTTCTTCATATTTTTTTTTAATCCATTTTTCTGTTTGCTCTTCTATCTTAGTAGTATTGAGAGATTTGTCTTCCAACTCACTGCTTCTGCCTTCCATCTCTTCTGTTCTATTCCTTCGTCTTTTCAGTGTATTGTCTATTTCTAATATTCTATTATTGATCATTTGGACTTCTTTCTGTAGGTTTTAATTTTTTTCCAATGCTATATTTATCTTATTTGATTGTTTTCCCAACTTCTTCCTTATTTTTCTCAACTCCATTGTAAAGTGTTTTGAAATATTTTATAGTCATTTTTCTGAATCCCTTCACAGGCATTTCCAAGGCCAGTCTTCTTTCCATAATATAGTCCACGTCTACCTCTAAGTCATTTGTCTCAGACAGTTCACCTTGTTTCTGGATATGTGCTGATATAGTCAACTGCTTTTGCTTCTTGGTCGTGTTTATTGTTTATCTGTGGCCTTATTACTTAATTGAGTGTGTGTT
>NW_006408787.1:647167-648392 GCF_000296735.1 Chrysochloris asiatica | reverse complement strand
GCAATTCAAACTGACCTTGAGGTGGACTACTTATCCTGTTTTACCATAAAACATTAGTTAGAACCTGAGGAATTGCTATCCAGGACTGAAGTATATATATATATATATATGTCTAAATTTTGACCCTGTATGTCTAATGAACACTGATCACATTGTAAACTATGAACAAATCCTACTATCAGTCTGACAGTTCCACTTTGTTTTTTTCTTTATTTATTTCTTTATCTTCCTTCCTTCCTGCCTTCCTTTCTTTCTTCCTTTTTCCTTTCTTTTTTCCTTTCTTTTATAGTAACCCTGCATATCTAGAAGACAGGAGACTCTCTTTAATACCAATGTCTAAGGGATTTGGAATACTTTCGTTGTATTTTTGTTTAAGAACATAGGATGTCACTCAAATATTTTTGCATAGTTCCAGGACATGCTCTAATTATTTAAAGCATTTGGTTAAATTTAATCGCTAATATAAGTAGAATCTTTTAAGTGACAAGGATTTCTTAGACTGAATGAATGCCAGTTTTCAGTTGTGGTTGATTAAATCACTTCAGCTTCAGGATCAGTATTAGAAGAGGGATTGAAAAGTGATTTTGAAAACAATGAAGTGGAGAACAGTGATTCTCAGTTAATTAGTAGTGATGACACCAGCAGTTAAAGAAGAATGGCAACAACAGTTATCTGGAATATGTAGGAAGAAAATCCCAAGTAAGAGCATACATTTTTATGTTAAGTAACAAAATTATGTGAGACCTAAGAGTGAAAAAATACTGACATTATCACTCACAGCCTTGATTGTTTTCAAAATATTAAGGTTCCTTGAAGAAACAAGACTACTCATATGAGAGTGATATTTTTTTCTAAGAAAATATTTTCTTCCCGTCAGACAGCATTTATAAGTTTACCAATTAATTTCTCCTGGGAAGATGGAACAGACATACTTTTCTTTAATTCTTCCACTAAGTAGTAATAAAACACCTAGATAATGTATAAAACAAATATATGATACTCTGAAATATATTGAGAGCAAGACAAAGCAGACCAACCAAGGACTGCTGGTCCCAAGCAGCAACACAGTAAGGTGTTCCCTTTTGTCTCACATATTACTGACTTGTAGGTGAGGACTTGGCAAGTTCAAAATTTCAGCAGGTGCAGAAAAACAAAACAAAACAAAAAACTTCCTCCAGAGCCTAATTGCTTTATTTAAAGAATCATAAAGTCTTTAGCATGACCA
>NW_006408787.1:644030-646020 GCF_000296735.1 Chrysochloris asiatica | reverse complement strand
AATCAAAACATTCCAGGATAAACATAAATTAAAAGGTTTAGTCAAAGCCAATCCAGCGCTTCATAAAAGGGAGTTCTTTGGAATGAAAACCAGTAAGAACCGACAACAACCAGAGATTGATAGACGTGGCAACATCATCTGGAATTCAGTCGACAGATAGCAGAGTTCAGAACAGAACAAAATTACAATAATGAATTCAGAGGACCTGTGAGGCCAACCAAACATCAAAATATTAACAACGTCAAAGAAGGGGAAAACATAGGAATAGATATCCAGGTGGTGAGGAGGTCAAGTAGATTGCAGGATACAATAGACTGTCTTAAATGCAGGGAAAACTTAATAGACTATAGGGTAATTCCAAAGAAAATTAATACTTCACAATTTACCATGAAAATGAAGATCCAAGTAGAACAAGGAAACATTAAAACTAAGAAGAAACTGACAAGAATTGGCACAAAAAAACATGAACTCAGCATAAGAAGGCATGCAGAAAAACAAACAGAAGGATTGGAAGCAAATGCTGTTGAATGATGACCTGTGGAGGGGACTGAAATGAAATCATCACAATGAAACAAAATATGATAGGATGAATGTAAAGCTGATGTTCTCCCATGTAAATTATCACTCAATTAACAATAAAAACTTATTAAAAAATCAACAGTAAAAATCAAACAAATTAATTATAAAATGGACATGAAACAAACAAATATGTTACTGAAGATGATTCATAGATGATACAGATAAACATATGAAACAGTATACAGTATTATTGTTGTTCTGTGTCATAGAGAGGGTCCTCACTCATAGTGACCCTATGTATAACAAAAGAAAATACTACACAGTCCTGTACCATATTTACTGTCATTTCTAAGCTTGAGCCCACTGTTATAGCTACTGTGTAAATATATCTCAATGAGGATCTTCCTCTGTTTTGCTGACCTTACTAGGGAGTACAAATTAAAACTTAAATGAATTATACCTACATAACTATCAGAATGTCTAAGTATATATCCATCAGAATACCTAAATTAAAAAAAAAAAAAAAAAGTGAAAGTATCAAGTGCTATTGAGGATGCAGAGAAATAGTACCACTCACATAGTATAAGGAGGCAAGTGATCAAAATGTTACAGCTACTCCAGAAAAAAGCTTCTAAATAATTTAATAAAATAAGCATGCAACTACTACAGTCCATTCTGTCTCATAGAAACCCTGTGGTTTCTCATCTTTATGGAGATTGTCAGACCTTTTCTTTTCCTGAGAAGCTGATGGGTTCAAACTGCCAACCTGTGGGTTACTGACTTTGTGTTTAACTATTGTACCACCAAGGTGCCTTCGAAACAACTGTGAGTTAGCAATTACACTCTTTGTCATTTATACATGAAGCTCACCAGCTAGATGCTCCTCGGAAACCCTATACAAGGTCACTATGGGTCAGAATCTACTAGATGAAATTTCACGACAAAAACAAGTGAAGATTTATATTAATGAAAAACCCTGTTCACAAATATTCATAGCAGTTTTATTCATAAATAATCCAGATGTCTTTCAATAGATGAAAGGTTTAACGAAGACTGTGACATCTATAACATGAAATACTACTCAGCAAATGAAAAAAAATTAAAAAGGAATGAACTATTGACAGCTTAAGTGTTTATTCAAATTAACTGCATGTGAAAAAGCCAATCCTGAAGGGTTACATAATATAATTTAATTTATATGTAACATTCTTGATATGACAGCATTACAGAAATGAAAAAAAAAAAGTGAACATGGAGAGAGGCTGTGGGAAAGAAGTGAAAGCATCTACCAAAAGGCAACAGGAAGGACACCTGTAGTGATATAATACTTGTATGTTTACTGTATTGCCGTCAATATCCTGCTTGTGATATTGGATTAACTTTGTTGCCTTTAGGTGCTGTCCAGCCAACTCTAATTTATAGCAATGCTAGGTAGAACAGAATGGAAATACTACCTAGTCAGTGTCATCTT
>NW_006408787.1:641613-643569 GCF_000296735.1 Chrysochloris asiatica | reverse complement strand
GTCTCTTGACTTATTGTTACTTCCATGAACATTGTTTATTGAAGCAAGTGAAATGAAATCCTTTCAACCTTTTTCCTATTTATTATGATGCAGATTGTTATTTTTTAATGTTTTATTGTGAACGATGTGATAGTTTACATGGAAGAAAATTAGCTTTACATTCCCTCTAATGTATATAATTACAGTGCTGTTGTTACAATCCCCTCCATGCATCATCAACCAACCAAATAGTACAGCCCGCAAGCCTTCCCCATGGTCATCAGCAAACAGCCCCTCTCCCTCTCTGAGTCTAGAGTTCCCAGCCACTCCACGTCTCCACATTATCTTCTATGACTCCATCTCTGTCATCACTTCTTCTCTGGGTAGGGTCCCGCACTCCGCTCTTCTCCCTTGATGGTCCCAAGGACCTCTGCTCCTGGACTGCAAAGTCAACCACTCCCCTTTGCTACCTTTACATTTACAGCCTTCATAGTCAATCCTGATAGTAATTATTCACTATTGTACCACATGAGTGCTGTCCACATCTCCTTTCATCAGTCTCACAGAGACAGATTGGATACTACTCAGTGGAGATTCTACCTTCCTCCATGACCTCTGGATCTAGGCTCCCTCTTGAAAGTTTGCTGCTTTTTGCCTTTGTAGCCCCCAATTTTGTGTAGCCAATGACCAAGTTGCCCATCCCTGTCTACCCTGTGTATTGAGGGAGTGGGAAAGTTCCTCACTATAAAGGTTTGTGAAGTGTCTGTTCATGTCCTTTGCCCATTTTTTAAATTGACTTATTTGTCTTTTTCTTGTAGAGGTGTTGTAGTTTCCTATATATTTTAGAAATGAGTCCCTTGTCTGATGTTTCCCTGCAAAATAATTTTTTCCCATTCTGTGGGTTCCCTTTTTACTCTTTTAGTGAAGTCTTTTGATGCACATAAGTTTTTAATTTTTAGTATTTCCCAATCATCTATTTTGTCTTGTCTACTTTTGTTTGTGTAGTTTTCAAAAAGTTTGGTAGTCTATGTATTCCCTGAATTAGAGCCCTCATATTTGTCCCTATTTTTTCATTGATGTGCTGCATAAATCTGGGATTCACAATGAGGTCTTTATTCCATGCTGAGTTGGTTATTTGTATAAGGTGTGTGGTAAAGGTCTTGTTAAATCTTTTGAATTTTACTTTCCAGTTACGCCAGCACCATCACTGAACAGAGGATATATTTAGGTACTTTGTCACAAATCAGTTGCCTGTATGAGGATGGGTTACTTTCTGGATTCTAGATTCTGTTCCATTGATCAATATATCTTTCATTGTACCAGTACCAAGGTGTTTTGAGCACTGTAGCCTTGTAATACATTTTGAAGTTGGGAAGTGAGAGGTTTCCAACCTTCTTCTTCTTAAGCAGTGCTTTGCTTATCCTGGGTCTCTTGCCTTTCCATATAAAGTTTGTCATTGTTTTTTTTCCATCTGTTTGAAGAATGTTGTTTGAATCTGGATTTCATTATATGTATAAATTGCTCTGGGCAGTATTGACATTTTCACAATGTTAAGTCTTCCTATCCAGGAGCAAGGTACATTCTTCCATTTTTGTAGGTCTATTTTGGTTTCTTGTAATAGTGTTTTGTAGTTTTCTTTGTTTAGGTCTTTTGTTTCTCTGGTTACATTTATTCCTAGATATTTCATCCTTTGGGTGGCTATTTTAAATGGTATTGCCTTTCTAATTTCCTTTTCAGCACTGTTGTTATTGGTATAGAGGAATCTAAATGGTTTTTGTATGTTAATTTTTTACCTGCCACTTTGCTGAATATTCCAGTAAGGTCTAGTAGCTTTTTTACTGAGTCTTTGGGGTTTTCTATGTATAGGATCATATCATCTGCAAATAGAGTTTTACTTCCTCTTTGCCAATTTGGATGCCTTTAATTTCCCTGTCTTGCAGTATAGCTCTTGTTAAGACTTCCAGCACAATATTGAAT
>NW_006408787.1:631641-641338 GCF_000296735.1 Chrysochloris asiatica | reverse complement strand
TCATGATGTATTATCTTTTTGATGTGTTGCTGGATTCTGTTGCTAGGATTTTGTTGAGACTTTTTCCGTGTATGCTCATGAAGGATATTGGTCTTTAATTTTCTTTCTTAGTGGCATCCTTCCCTGGTTTTGGTATGACGGTTATGCTTGCTTTATAAAATGTATTAGGAAGTTTTCTATCCTTCTCTATATTTTGGAATAATTTGAGTAAAATTTGTGACAACTCTTCCTTGAATGTTTGGTAGAACTCACCAGTGAAGCCATCTGGGCCTGGACTTCTTTTGGTTGGGAGTTTTTGATGACCTGATCAATTTCTTTTTTTGTTATGGATCTGTTCAGGTTTTCTACTTCACTGTGTGTAAGTTTAGGTAGGTTGTGTTTTTCTAAAAATGTATCCATCTTCTAAGTTTTCAAAATTTTTGGAGTACCACTCTTCATAGTATTCTGTTAACTATCCTTTTCATTTCCTTTGGTTCTGTTGTGACATCGCCCATGTGGTTTTTAATGCGTGTTATTTGTGTCTTCTTCCTTTTTTCTTTTGTTAGGTTTGCCAATTCTCTGTTGATTTTGTTAATCCTTTCAAAGAACCAGCTTCTTGTCCTGTTGATTCTTTCTCTAGATTTTCTTTTTTCTACCTCATTTATTTCGGCTCTAACTGTTATTATTTCTTTTATTTTCATGGCTGTAGGTTCCCTCTGTTGGTCTGATTCTAATTGTTGTGGATGCTCTGTTAATGTGTTAATTTTGATTCCTTCTTCTTTTTTGATGTGTGCATTTATTGTACTTTTATTGCACATATTCAAAAGGCAGCACCGCTTTTGCTGTGTCCCAAAGATTTTGGTATGTTTTGTTTTCATTCTCATTTGTTTCTAGGAATTTTGTGAGTTCATGTTTTATTTCTTCTACTACCCAGTCGTTTTTCAGCAGGGTGCCTTCAATTTCTGTGTATTTGATTTTATTTCCTTTGTCTTACTATTGTTGCTTTCTAATGTGGTATCATTGTGGTCTGAGAAGATGCTTTGAAGTATTTTGATATTTGTTAATTTATGGAGAATTGTTCTGTGACCTAACACATGCTCTATTCTGGAGAATGTTCCATGTGCACTGGAAAAGAATTTGTATTGTGCAGTTGTTGGGTTGAATGATCTGTACACATCTATGAGGTTCAGTTGGCTGATTGTGTTGTTTAGTTCCTCTGTACCTTTGTCAAGTTTTTTTTCTCATTGTTCTATCCATTTTTGAAAGCAGTGTATTGAAATTGCCCATGATTATTGCAGATTGTGTATTTCTCTCCTCAAATCTATTAAAGATTTTGCTTTATATATTTTGGAGCTCTTTCATTGGGAGCATAGATATTTATTATGGTTATGTCATCTTTTTCAATTGTCCCTTTAATCATGAGATAATGTCCATCATTATCTATTTTGTTAGTTTTTGCCTTAAAGTTTATTTTATCAGAGATTAGTACTGCCAAAGTTTTTTGTTTTTGATTGCAATGAGCTTGGCATATTTTTTCCATCCTTTTACTTTTAATCTGTTTTAGTCTATGTGTGTAAGAGGTGTCTCTTGCAGAAAGCATATCGAAGAATCTTGTTTTCTTATCCATTCTGCCTCCTCTGTCTCTTAACTGGTGCATTTAATCCATTTATATTCAGTGTAATTATTGATGTTGTTGTTGTTAGGTGCCAATGAGTTGGTATTGACTCATAGCAACCTAATGCACAGCCGAATGAAACACTGCCCAATCCTAGGCCAATCTGACAATTGTTGCCACACTTGATCCTATTTATGCTGCCACTTGCCAATCCATCTTGCTGTGGGTCTTCCTCTTTTTGTCTGACCCTCCACCCTACCAAACATGATATCCTTTTCCAGTGACTGGTCTCTCCTAACAATACATCTGAAGTATGAAAGACAAAGTTAGGCCATCCTGGCTTCCAAGGTGAACTCTGGCTGCACTTCTTCCAACACAGATTTGTTGGTTTGGCAGCCCACGGCACTTTCAATATTCTCCTCCAATACAATAACTCAAAATCATTAATTATTCTACAGTCTTCCTTATTCACTGTCCAGCATTCGCATGCATATAATGTTATTGAAAATACCATGGCTTGGGTCAGGTGCACCTTAGTCCTCAAGCTGACATCTTTGCTCTTCAACACTTTAAAAGGGTCTTGTGCAGCAGATTTGCCTAATGTGATACATTATTTGATTTCCTGAATGCTGCTTCCAGTAGTGTTGATAATTGACCCAAGAAGAATAAAGTCCTTGACAACTTTTATTGTTGATATGAATTTTGTTTATTGGTCCAGTGTTGAAGATTTTTGTTTTCTTGACTTTTAGATGCAATCCATACCGAAGGCTGTGCTCTTTGATATTCATTCATTAATAAATATTTTAAGTCTTCTTCACTTTCAGCAAGCAAGGTTATATAATCTGCATATTGCATGTTGTTAATGAGAGTCTTCCTCCAATCCTGATGTCACATTTTTCTTCATGGAACCCAACTTCTTAGATTAATTGTTCATCATACATGTTGAATAAGTATGGTGAAAGAATTCTGCGGGAGTCCAGCTCTCGCAGGGTCGCGGGACATGAGAGGAGACTCGGAATCGGCAAAAATGAAAGCAATCTAGGAGTCTCTGCTTAGTTGGCTGATGAGGCTCTCAACAGTCTGTCTGACTGTCTGTCCTTTTTCTTTCTCTCTCTGCCCTGGCTCAGCAAGTCTTTATTTTTATACTTAAAATTACACAGTACATAATAATTTGATACTTTGAACTTTCCTTGAATTATTGTTGTTGTTGTTGTGTGCCGTCGAGTCGGTTCCGACCCATAGCGACCCTGTACAGGGTTTCCGAGGGTGTAAATCCTTACGGGAGTAGAAAGCCTCATCTTTCTCCCGTGGAGCGGCTGGTAGTTTCGAACCGCTGACTTTAAGGTTCGCAGCCCGATTCGTAACCACTACACTACCAGAGCTCCTTGAATTATTACACAGTTTTAATCACAACATTCTTTCACTCTGTGATTAGACAACTTTAACAAAAGTATTTCTTTGATGTCCAAACTGACCTTCATCTCATCTCCCACGTAAGTGATAAATTGTTTCTTATTTCCACTAAAAGATTAAGTTAAACCTTACACAAATAATTTCTACTCATCTGACCCTTGATTACATCCTCTTAGTAATATGTTTCTATTAATAATCAATGCTTGCACTACTTTATTGTTTCTACTAAGTGATTATCAATCTTCTATCCTACCTAATGTACTACTATTTTTAATAGTAAAATTATTCCTAACATCTACTTAATTTTATTGTTTTTCTAAGGTATTCATTAAATTGCTTAACCACAGTGTTCTTATGTTTCTTTCTTTTGAAGCTGTGAGGCATAAGGCCCAACCTGGCTAATTGCTGCAGGAAATGTAGATTATTAAGTTAAAACTAGTTTTCACTTATGTTCACTATTTTCTGCTTACTTTATGTAGGTGCCTGTATGTAATAGTGGGTGCTTGTGAATTCTGGTTGGTAATTGATTGTGGTGAGGTCTATAGGGGTCGGTCAGCTTTACTGTAGTTTGTTATCTGCTTTTGTGGTCTCATAAATGCAGTTACTTTGTACTTAGGCTTTCTGTGAAAGGAAGTTGTTGTTGTTGTCATTGTTATGTGCCACGGAGTCGGTTCCAACTCATAGCCACCTTGTACAGAGTTTCCGACGCTGTAAATCCTTACAGGAGCAGAAAGCCTCATCTTTCTTCTCATCTTTGAAACTCCTGGTAGTTTCAAACTGCTGACCTTGTGGCTCACAGCCTGATTCATAAGCACTACGCTATAGCTCATACAATTCCCTTTGAAGTCAAACCACTGAAGCTAAAACAATTGTTGCCAGACTGGTTTCTTCCCAAGGTCTGCAGAGCTTACAGTAAAAGCTGTAAATGTGGCCATATTATATATTTTTACAAGTGAATTCAGAGTTATCTCAAAGAGGAGATAGAGAATGGCTTTCCTGAGAATCATCTGCTTTGCATGATGTTTCTCCTTCTGCTGGGACTGTGTCAAACAGCAGAAGTGGTATGACTGCTTCCCTCAGAATACAATCTTTTCGCATACCTTTTTGAATTTTAAACCATTCAGTGTTCCCATGTTCTGTTCGAACAACTGCCTCTTGGTCCATGTACAAATTCCTCATGAGCACAATTAAGTGTTCAGGAATACTCATACTTTTCAATGTTGTCCATAGCTTGTCATGATCCACACAGTCGAAAGCCTTTGCATAGTCAATAAAGCACAAGCAAACATCTTTCTGATATTCTCTGCTCTCAGTCAAAATCCACTGGATATCAGCAAATATATTCCTCGTTACTTGGCCTCTTCTGAATCTGACTTAAACCTCTGGAAGTTCTCTGTCAATGTATGCTTGTAGCTGTTTCTGTATTATTTTTAGTAAAGCATAACTCTCCTGGGATATCAAAGATATTGTCTGATGATTTCGGCATTCTAAATGGGCTCGAATATGGGTCTCTTCCAATCAACCGGCCAGATATTTTTCTTCAGAATTTCTTGGCATAGATGAGTGAATGCCTCCAGTGTTGTCTCACTTTCTTGAAAGATTTCAATTTTTATTCCATCAATTCCTGGTGCCTTGTTCTTTGCCGATTCCTTCAAGGCACCTTGAACTTTTTCCTTCAGTATCATTGGTTCTTGATCATATGCTATCTTTTGAAATGGTTGAACATCAACCATTTCCTTTGGATACAGTGACTTTGTGTATTCCTTCCATCTTCTTTTGATGCTTTCTGTATCATTCAATAATTTGCCCAGAGAATCTTTCTATAATGACAGTCAAGACTTGAATTTTTTCTTCAGTTCCTCCAGCTTGATAAATGCTGAGCATGTTCTTTCTTTTTGGTTTTCTAACTCCAGATCCTTGCACATTTTGTTGTAAATTTTGGCTTTATCTTCTTGAGCTGATATTTGAAATTTTCTGTTCAGTTCTTGTACCTCCTCATTTATTCCATTTACTTTAGCATCTCCAGGTTGAAGAGCAAGTTTCAGTGTGTCTTCTGACATGCATTTTGACCTTTTCCTTCTTTCTTGTCTTCTTAATGACTTTTTGCTTTCTACGTGTATAATGTTCTTGATGTCATCTCACAACTCTTCTGATCTTCAGTCTTTAGTGTTAACTGTATCAAATTATTGATTTTTGTTGTTGTTGTTATGTGCCGTGGAGTCAGTTCTGACTCATAGTGACCCTGCATAGGGTTTCTGAGGCTGTAAATCTTTACGTGAGCAGAAACCCTCATGTTTCTCCCATAGATATGGATTAATTGCTGCCATTGTTTGTTTGTGTGTGTGTGTTTGGTGATGCTGATTTCTTTGTTCTGCATGTCTTTCTGTGCTGAATTCATGTTTTCAGTGTTCTTTCTTATGAGTTTGCACATATTTTTAATGTTTCCATGTTCTTCTTGGATTTTATTTTCTTGGTATTCTGTGGAGTGGTAATTTTCTTTGAGGTAATCTTATATTCTATTAACTTTTCCTTCCATTTAGTACAGTCTATTTTATCCTGTAATCTTCCTGACCTTCTCACAATCTAGACATCTATTCCTACATGTTTACCTGCTTTCATATTGCAATTGTTTTGATCATAGACTGACCTCCCAGATTCTCTGAGTTTGTTCTTATAGTTTTGTTCTGTTCTTCACCTTTCCATCTGTTGATTTAGTTCTGGGAGATGCTGCCACGTATGTCAATCTCTAATTTTTGTCTTTCTTGTTGGTTTTCAGTCCACCGAACTCCCTTAAGAATGTTTTGTAGTGCAGCGTTGGCTTTGGAAAAATTCCTGAGCTTCTGTTTATCCTGGAATGCTTTAATTACACTGTCATATTTGATTAATAGCCTTGCTGAATCAAGGATTCTTGGTTGGCAGTTTTTTTTTTTTGTCTCTCAGCATTTTATATATGCCTCCTCATTGCCTGCCTTCTTGCCTGTATGGTTTCTGTGGAGAGATCCAAGCTAAATCTG
Source organism: Chrysochloris asiatica (assembly GCF_000296735.1). NCBI lineage: Eukaryota > Metazoa > Chordata > Mammalia > Afrosoricida > Chrysochloridae > Chrysochloris > Chrysochloris asiatica. Next base: position 635,317 of record NW_006408787.1, on the reverse strand, counting down.
CCTTGTTTGCCTTTGTATATAATGCTTCTCTTTTCCCTAGCTGCTTTCAGGGTTGTCTCCTTATCTTTGATTTTGGAGAACTTAATTATGATATGTCTCAGTGATTTTCTTTTGGGGTCTATGCTTCCTGGGGTTTGTTGAGCTTCTTGAACATTTATCTTTTCAATTTTCAAGATGTTAGAGAAATTGTCTTACAGCAGTTCTTCAACTATTTCTTCTGTGGACTTGTGTGATTCTTCTTGTTCTGGAATGCCTATAGTTCTTAAGTTATTCATCTTCATGTTTTCCAACATGAATCTTAGACCTTCTTCAGATTTTTTTATCCTTCTTCTGTTTGTTCTTCTATCTTAGTGGTATTGAGTGATTTATCTTCCAGCTCAATAGTTCTGTCTTCCATCTCTTCTGTTCTACTCCTTTGCCCTTTCAGTGTATTGTCTATTTCTGATATTCTATTATTGATCGTTTGGATCTTTTTCTGTAGGTTTTGAATTGTTTCCAGTGTTGTATCTATCTTATTTCATTGTTCCTATAGCAGTTTCCTGACTTCTTCCTTATTTTTCTCAACTCCATTGTAATGTATTTTGAAACATTTTATAATAATTTTTCTGAATTACTTCTCAGGCATTTCCAAAGCCTGCCCTCCTTCCAGAATGGAGTCCAGGTCTACCTCTAGGTTATTTGTCTCAGACATTTTATCTTGTTTTTGGACATGTGCTGAAATGGTCATCTGATTTTGCTTCTTGGACATGTATAGTGTTTATCTGTGGCCTTAATACTTAATTGAGTATGTGTTTTAGTATTTTTTATGCTTTCTGATTGCCTCTAGGTAGATGTGATCAGGATGTAGGCTTCCCTTTTCACTCTTCTTATTGCTTAACTCAGAGTAACTTTCACAGGTGTTGTCTGCCTCCCTGGTGTATGGCAGTTGGTATTGCTTCATGCCTGGATTTTGCTGTTTAATAGAGCGTGATTGTTACATGACTGTATGGCAGCAGTGCTGTCTCTTCTTGGGTAATATAGGGAGAGTAAGAGTCTCCCAAAGGTAAAAGGGGAAACAAAACTCAGAAAAACATCAATAAGAAAACAAAACAAACAAAACAAAAATCACCAAAAAACAACAACAAAAATGCTAGATTGGATACTGTAGTCTATAATTACAGAAAATAAAGAGAAAAACAAAAAATCTGTAGCCTCATATGAGTATGACTTTAATGTCCTCTTTCAGATTCTTGCCTTCAAGGCCACCTGATAAATTTCAACATGCCACTGTTGGTTCTTATAATGTAACTCAGGATTTAATTTTCAGTCTGTTGTCTTTTGAAACTCTTTCCCTTTCTACACCCCTTGTTTTGGCCTTTTCTCTACTAAAAACCATTTTTGGCTGGCTCTTGGTCTGCCAGTTTCTTTAAATGCTGAGAGTATCTGTGCACATATGTGACAGAAGAACCCACCAGTGGTGGGGTGGGGGGTGCCCATTCACTCAAGAATCCCCTCTAGTCACCAAAATGGAGGTGTGCAAACAGTGTGTGTGTGTGTGGGGGGGGGTGTCAATGAACAGATACCAAAAAAAAAAAAAAAATCAGAACAAAGCAAAATCGATAAAATGTATTGTCCATCTTTGCTTCAAGGTTCCCATGGTGCTATTCTGTGGTGCATCTGCTTCCTCACTTGGTCTTGCCATTTGGTCTTGCCCAAGTTGTTGGTTCTGGGGCATGAGCCCAGCAGATTCTAAAGTATGAGATTTCTTACTTCCACTACAACTTGCATTAGCTATAAACCTTCAAACTTTTTAAATATTCCTAGATATGTGGTTCAGAGTTTTGGAGCTCTGCTCCGAACCTGCTTCTCCTGGTATTCTGTGGCATTGCTTATGGAGAACTTCACTGCACCTCTACCTTATCTGCTATCAAGCCCTACCCTTATGATCTAGGCTATTGGTCTAGTTGTGGAGGTTTTTGTTTTATTTATATTAGGTTGCAGTTGATACTGAAGACTGTCTTCTTTAATCTTTATCAGTAGGTGCTTTGAGTCCCCTTCACTTTTATCAAGGAAAGTTGTGCTATATGCATACTTCAGGTTGTGAACTAGCTTTCCTCCAATACTGATGTTTCACATAGTCTAGCTTCTCAAATTATTTTCCAAAAATACAGATTGAATAAGTATAGTGAAAGGATACAACGTTAGCACATGTCTTTGGATTTTTAGTCATACAGTACCCCTCAGTTCTGTTAGAAGGATTGCTTTTTATTTTAGTACAGGTTGCATATGGGGACAATTTAGTGTTCTGAAAGTCCCATTCTTTGAAATCTTATCCATAATGTGTCAGGATCCATAGAGTCAAACCCCTTTACATAATCAATAAAGCACAAATAAATTTCTTTCTGGTATCTCTGTCTGCATTCAGTCAAGATCCATCTTACATCATCAGTGACATATCTCACTGCAAGACTTCTTCTGAATCTGGTTTGTTGTTGTTAGGTGCCATCTAGTCAGTACCGACGCATAGCGAACTTATGCACAGCAGAACAAAACACTGCCAAAACAAAGACAGGTACTGACTGTGGAACAGACCATCAAATGCTCATATGTAACTTCCTGCTGCAACTAAAAAACATTAAAACAAAAGCAAGAGAGCCAAAATTTGACCTTGACCATATCCCATCTGAATTTAGAGAGCTTCTCAAGAACAGATTTAATGCATTTAAAATGAATGAACAAATACCAGAAGAGTTGTGGGATGACATCAAAAATATCAAACAGAAATAATACAAAAGGGCATTATTGTTGTTGTTAAGTCAGTCCAGATCCATAGCAACTCCGTATAGCATTTCTGAGGAGTGGCTGGTGAGTGTGAACTACTGACCTTGCAGTTCAAAACTGACTTTGCAGTCCAGTGCATTAACCCACATCACTAAACCAGGACTCCATAAAAGGACATTAGTAAGACAAGAAAGAAGGAAAAGACCAATATGAATGTCAGAACAGATACTAAAACATGTTCTCCAACATTGATAGAGATATTAAAGAGAATGGAAGTCATGAGGAGGTAAAAGATCTGAACAAAAATTTTCTAAGGACAGCTCAAGAAGACAAGGCCAAAAAACATAACGGAACATGAAACACAGAGTTAGGAAAGCAAAATGGACGAATATGCTTATCATTTCTCAAGTTGAAAAAACTAAAGAACAAATTCAAGCCTTTTATTTTAATACTGTAGGATTCTATGGAGAAAATATTGAATGGTAAATGCAGAAAGCAGCAAAAGAAGATGGAAGGAATATACAGTTACTGTACCAAAAAATTTTCAACAATTTTAAGAGAAAAAATGCAAAAGGACATTATTGTTAAGAGCTGTCAAGTCAGCTCTGACTCATAGTAACACTGTAGATGATGTCCAAGGAGCAGTTGGTGAGTTTGAACTACTGACCTTGTGATTCAAACCAATCTTGCTATCCAGAGCCTATGCCATGTTAAAAAGTCATTTGTACTGAAGGACGAAGTCCAAGGTGTAAGGAAGTCATTGGCAAAGAAAAAGACTCTGGTAATTGTTGTTGTTGTTGTTCTCAGGTACCATCGAGTCGGAACTAACTCATAGCGACCCCATGCACAGCAGAACAAAACACTGTCCGATCCTGGGCCAACTTCACTACCGCTGCAACACTTGAATCCATCAATG
>NW_006408787.1:620037-629200 GCF_000296735.1 Chrysochloris asiatica | reverse complement strand
TACATTCCATGTTCCAATTTTCTTTGTCTTCATTTTGAGTTGTGGCCCATCAGCAAATGAAGGTTCTGTGGGCTTTTCTCCCACGAGCTTAACTCTATTCACATCATCATGGTCAACTCTACTTTGAGGAGACATCTCTTCCCCATTCACATTTTGAGTGTCTTCCAACCTGAGGGGCTCATTCTCTGGCCCTGTATCTGACAGTGTTTCTCTGCTATTCATAAGACTTTCAATGACTAGCGATTTGGAACTAGTTCATCACTTTTTCTTCCTAGTCTGTCTTTGTCTGGAAACTCATCTGAAACCTGTGCATCATGGGTGACCCTGTTGGTTATTTAAAATACTGGTGGCATAGCCCTCAGAATCACAGCAACTAAAGCCACCATAGTACGTCAGACATGAGTGGTGGCCACTTGGTTTTATGTTGAAACTATTACTTTAAATTTTGATATCAATTCTGAAACAATCCTGATACAATCAAAATGTCCTCTCCTGATACAATCAATCCTGATAAAATCAAAATGTTCTCCCCTAAGGTGGTGGCTCTGGGAATAGCTGAGTGTCTTGAACTAGAAAAAAATGGATTCTCACACTCTCTCTGTAGGATTTGCCAACAAATTCCCCCAGCTGTAAGCCCTCCAATCCTCCAAACATACCTTTATATGTGATAATTGCTGGCTTGCAAATTGGGATCTTTCAACAAACTGATGTTGCACTGTAGGCACTCCCTTATCTATTCAAAGAAATTTGAAAGACAGCTACCTAGCTAACTGAATGAATGAGATCCATATTTGTACCCATTCCAAAGAGAGGTGACTCAACAGAATGCATAATTCATTGAACAATATCATTGGTATCACATGCTGAAAATAATTAAAAATCAGTTGTAACAGTATATTGTCAGGGAACTGTACAAGATTCAAGCTGGATTCAGCTGAGGATCTTGAATGAGGAATGTCATTGCTGATATCATATGGATCTTGGCTGAAAGCAAAGAATACAAGAAAGATGTTTACCTGTGTTTTATTGGCTATGCAAAGTTATCGAGCTGTGCACAATATTGTGCAGACTGAGCATTCCAAGAACACTTAATTATGCTCATGAGGAACCTATACATAAACCAAGGGGCAGTCATTAGAACATAACAATGGGACACTGACTGGTTTTAAATCAGGAAAGGTTTGTGCCAGTGTTGTATTTTTTCATCATACTAATTCAATGTCTATGCTGAGCAAATGATTAGAGAAGCTGGATTATATGAAGTAGAATGTGGCATCATTGCCTTTCATTTTTCATACATATTATTGGGAGGGACAAGTCCCTGGAGAAGAATATCATATTTGGTGAATTAAGGGTCAGTGAAAAGGAGAAGACTCCCAATGACATGGATTGTCACAGTGGTAGCATCATCAGACTCAAGTTTAACAACAATTGTGAGGATCGTGCAGTATCAGGTAGTGTTTGTGTTGTTATACATAAATGGCTATGAGTCAGAATCAACTTGATGGCGCCTAACTACAACAGCAACCCTCCAGCCAGTGAGTTACTCTCCTTCCTTTCCACCCCTGATAACCATCTTTTAGCATGGAAACCTTTGCTTGCATTTTTACAATAAGGTCTCATGCAGTATTTGTTCTTTTGTGATTGACTAACTTCACTGATGTCTTCCAGCTTCTTCCATAACAATGCATCTTGGTGGCTTATTTGATCAATTTCATACTTAAGAAGTTGGTGGAATTCCTCATCATTACTGAATTTAGTGGTTGGTGCATAAATCTGAGTAATCATGGTATTTTACTTTTCTTCCTTGTAGGTAGGCATATGGATATTGTTCTATCACAGACAGCATTGTACTTCAAGATAGATCTTGAAATATTCTTTTTGACAATAAATGTGATACCATTCCTCTTCAATTTGTCATTCTCAGCACAGTAAACTGTACCATTGTCTGATTCACAATGGTCAATGCCAATCCATTTAAGTCACTAATGTTTAAGTTTCGATACATTTTAGAGGCATTCCCTTTCATTTTGATGATTTTCAATTTTCCTAGTTTTATACTTTGTACATTTCACATCCCATTTGTTAGTGGATGCTTACAGTTTTTTTTTTTTTTTTTTCTCTCATTTAGAGTGTGCTCCATCAGCAAATGAAGATTCCAAAAGCTTTGCTCCACCCAAGTCATTAAGGTCAACCCTGCTGTAGTATAAACACTGGACTCCAAGGTCAGTTTGAACCACAAAGTCAGAGTTCAAACTCAGCAGCCACTCCTCAGAAACCCTACAGAAGGTCACTATGCATTGGGTCCTACTCTACAGCACTTAACAACAACTACTACTTTGAGGATGCTGTTTTTCCACAGTAGTATTTTGAATGCCTTCCAACTGCAGGGCCTTGTCTTCTAGCACTATCTCAGACAATGTTTCACGGATACTACTAGGTTTTCAGTGGCTAACCTTTAAAATACCTTTCCTCTCCTTCTTCCTAGTTTGTCTTAGTCAAGAAGTTCCACTTACACCTGTCAAACATAGGTGATCTTGCTAGTATTTACAATACTAGAGGCATAGTTTTCAGTATCACAGCAACACAAAAGCCACCACAGTATGATAAACTGACAGACAAGTAGTGGATTCTGCCCATTTCTGTTGTTGTTAAGTGTCATCAAGTTGATTCCAATTCATAGGATCCTGTATAGGGTTTCTAAGGAGTGGCAGGTTGGTTTATATAAATGACCTTGAGGTTAGCATTCCAGTGCTTATCCTACACTGCCACACCAGGGCTGCCATAGATAATTCAAAAGCAAGGCCATATTTTCCAACTATCAATCACTCCTATTTATTTTCAACTTTTGCATTCCAATTACCAATAATTGTCAGTGCATGTTGACTGCATGCTTGATCAACTTCAGACACCAGAAGTTGGTAGAATACATAAATTTCTTCATCAATGGCTTTAGTGGTTGGTGTATAAATTTGAAAAATTGTATTAACTGGTCTTCCTTGTAGGCACATAGATGTTATTGTATTACAGATGACAGCAATGTATTTCAAGATATAACTTGAAATATTCTTTTTGATGACAAATGAGCCACCATTACTCCTAAAGTTTCATTTCTTGTGTAGTAGACCGTATGATTGTCTGATTCAAAATGGTCAATATGAATCCACTTCAGCTCACTAATGCTCATGGTCTCTACCAATCTTTATGTGTTCTATCTCATTTCTTTCAACTTCTATTTTTCCTAGAATCATGCTTTGTGTATTTTGCAGGCTAATTATTAAGATGCTTATAGCTCTTTCTTCTTATTTGAGTCAGAAAATGAAGGTCCCAGAAGCTTTACTCCTTTCATGTCATTAATGTCAACTTTGAGAAGGCAACTCTTCTCCTGTCATATTTGAGTCTTTTCAACTTGAAGGTGTCATCTTCTGGCATTATGTGAGATAATGTTCTACTGGCATTCTTAAGGTTTTCACCAGCCCCCACTGCTGCTAACAGGGGGATCTTGGCTGAAATATGTTTGCTATTGTATTTTTGACTATGCAAAAATATTCAACTGTGTGGATAATAGCAAATTATGAATTACATTGAAAAGAATGGGAATCCAGAACACATAATTATTTTCATGGGGTACATAGAGAGGCAGCTTCAACAGAACAAAGGGGTGTATGCAAGGATATCATTGAACCATATTTATTCAGTCTGTATGTTCAGAGAATTAGCCAAGAAACTGGACTAAATGAAGAGAAATGTGGTATCAGCATTGAAGGAAAGTTCATTAGTAACCTGAAATATGCAGATGACCCAAACTTGCTTCCTGAAAGTGAAGAGGACTCTAGGCATTTACTGATAAATAAAATAAAAGATCACAGCCTTCAGTATGACTACACCTCATCATAAAGAAAGAAAAATCCTCACAACTGGACCAATATCATGATAAACTGAAAAAGAGAAATGAAGTTGTCAGTGCTTTCATTTCACCTACATCCACAATCAGTGCTAATGGAAGAAGTTCTCAAGAAACCAGAGGACTTTGCGTATTGGACAGATCTGCTATAAGAGGTATCTTTACAGTTTTACACAGCAAAGTGTCACTTTGAAGACTAAAGTGTGCCTGATATTTTCAGTTGCCGCACATGCATGTGAAAGCTGAACAATGGATAAGGATGACTTAAGGAGTGCTGGTATAGTGTTGCAGGTTAATGTGCTGGACTGCAAGGTCAGTTTGAATCACAAAGTTTGTGGCTCAAGCTCACCAACCACTTGTCAGAAACTCTATACATGGTCGCTGTGTGTCAGAGCAGACTTGATGGCACTTAACAACAACAACAAGAATTGATGATGTTGGCAAACAATATTGAAAGTACCATTGACTGACAGTGGTATGAACAAACCTGTCTTGGAAGAAATATAAACAGAATAATTATTAAAATCAAGGATGATGATACTTCATTGCATATACTTGAACATGTTATCAAGAGAGATCAGTCCCTGCAGTAGGACAGTAATAGAGGAGGACAGCCCTCAATGAGATGGACTGGTATAGTGACTCCAACAGTAGGACTGGTACAGTGACTCCACACAGTGGTTCATTCTGCTGTACACATGGTCACAATGACACCTGACAAGAACAACAAGGGACAAGGTAAACAAGATATCTCTGTATTATTTCCTACAAGTCCATGTGAATTTCTAGTCATATCAAAATGATTAAAAATTTTAATTAAATAAATTACCAGTAGAAAGGTGAATGTCATAAATAAAATTAAGGCATATCTATAATTTATTTGTAAGTGCTTTAAACATTTAAAAATTTAGTATAGTTTAGAAAACTTTAGATCTCTTTCACAAATTAGAAGCATTTTAAATATGCCTGTGAAAAAATTCCTCCTCCTTGTTCCCACCCACACACAAAAAAATGTTTTGATAGATTTAGAAACCAATTTCTCAGTTTTGTTTTATATATAAAATATAAAAGTAAGGTGTTGTGAGCCAGCTTAATCCAATTTGGTCTTAAAAATTCATGTGAATCCCAGTTATTTATTAAACAAGCATTTTATTGGTAATCAAACACTCAGTCTCATCCTTCAATCCATTTTGTGAGGTCCGTGACATTTTAACTGTGCTTTTAAGTGAACTTGCTTAATTGAGCAGATACCAAAATTCCAGAGGCAGAATTTGGGGCTACTTAACTGATATCATGCTATTTTAAAACCTCCCAAACCAATATTTGGTAGCATGCTCAATTAGAAATCAAACCCTCTTAAAAGTATAAATTATAGGACTTGCTAGAATCTTAGCTTATGTTTATGTATCAAATTCAGCTTGTGGACAGCAGGAATCTGGTATCCATTTGGTTGAGTAAGCATTCATAACTTTTCTAAAACATAATCTAGAATGTTACACATAGACCTGCTTGGCCTTGTGCCTATAGTCAGATCTACATGCCTTACCTGAAATTTCAAAGACAGACTTATGTGACATCATTTAACCAAGCCTCAGCCCAGCCCAGCTCAAGGACTATCTCTTTAAAGTGTTATTTTCTTATATAGATCTCTGTAGTATAGAAAGGAGTCCTGATGTGGCACTGTGTGATAAGCCTTGGACTGTTAACTACACTGTTGGTGGTTCAAACCCATTAGCTGTTCCTTGGAAACCCTATATGGGGTAGCTATGAGATGGAACAAGGAGCTCTGGTAGCATAGTGGTTAAGAGTCAAGCTGCTAACCTTAAGGTTGGCAGTTTGAAACTACGAGCGATTCCGTGGGAGAAAGATGAGGCGGTCTGCTCCCATAAAGATTTACAGTCTCGGAAACCCTTTGTAGGGTCACTATGAGTCGTAACCGACTCCATGGTGCTAACAACAATAACAACATGGGATGCAACAGACTCACTAGCACTTAACAACGTTAACAGGTTAGAAAAGCATGAGAAAAACAGGAGAAATGCTGCTTTTAATAATGTGCTAATAGATATTACAAAAAATAGAGCACAGGAATTTTGTTATTAAATGACTGAAACATTCTGGATTCAACAAACTAAACTAAAGTACTATCCTGAAGGGTTTTCAGAACATCTAATATGCTGTGTGTGTTAAGAATCTCAAAGATGATATTTTATGCATGCAACATCTTTCCATACTTGAAAGTTTATAAGATACTTTTTTCTTGAAGAATTGTGCAGAACAATGATGCCATGATTCAGGTTGAATCATTATTGTATATAGCTATCAATCCTCTCATCTTTATAAGCAATCACATTTGAGCATGTCATTGTTAAGGAAAGCAAAAAATATATCTCAGCTATTGTCAAATGACATTAAATTGCAACATTATAAAGCACAAGTCCTGCTTTCAAGAAGAACAAGACCTAGTAGAAGAATATGTAAACAAATTATATAGTATAGTGTCAAAAACACTGGTTTCAATGTACAAATAACTAAATAACTAAGAAAATGGAGCTAAATTTGTGCTTGGAACACATACGGTGCTTGGGAGACTGCAAGAGATTAGATTTGTGGCCTGATAAAAAATTCTGCTTTGTGTACTTTCTTTAAGATGCTCATAAGTCATTCAAATGGAGATATTGGGAAGACAGTGGCATTAATGAATCTGGAATTCAGAGAAGAAACCTCAGATGTAAAACATTTAAAAGTCAATTATGTAACTTTAAAATGCCATAATTAAATTATATCGCTGGTGTTAAAAGAACAAACGAACAAAAAATAATAACTTTGATCAAGACAGTTTAATAACCAGATAAGCGCCTTTTTACACATAGAAGAGTTGAAAATGGACTAGATACATTCCAAGAAGAGAAAAGCCCAGGTACTAAAGACCTTCAGTATTTATTTGTAGTTGTAATGTGCCATTGGGTTGGTTCTGACTCAGAACAACCCTATACATAACAGAACAAAACACTAAGAGGTCCTCAAAATCACTGACATGTTAGAGCTCATTTTTGCTTCCTCCATGTCAATTCATTTAGTTGGGGATTTTCCTTTGTTGCTGACTATCTACTTTACCAAGCATGATATCCTTATCACCAAACTAGTCCCACCTGATAACATGTCCAAACTACGAGAGACTAAGTCTTGCCATCTCGCTTCTAAGGAGCATTCTGGCTATATCTCTCCCAAGACAGGTTTGTTTGTTCTTCTGGTAGTCCATAATACTTTCAATATTCTTCACCAACATCAAAATTCCTATGCATTGATTCTTTTACAGTCTTCCTTATTCATTTTCCAACTTTCACATGCATATGAAGAACTTGAAAATACCACAGTTTTGGTCAAGCATACCTTAGTTCTCAAAAGAAACCTTGCTCTTTAACATTTTAAAGAAGTTCTTGCAGCAGATTTGCCCAAAGCAAGACTTCATTTATTTTCGTGACTACTGTTTCCATGGATATTCAAATAAAATGAAGTTTTTGGCAACTTCAGTTTGTCTCTAACATGATTTACTGGCCTGATTGTAAGGATTTTTGTTTTCTGTACACTGAGGTACAATTCACACTGAAGTATGAATTGATCTTCATACTGAAGTCTTTGATCTTCATCAGTAAGTATTTTAATTCCTGTTTGCCTTCAGCAAGCAAGGTTGTCACAGGTTGTTATTGAGTTTTCCTCAGCCCTAATGCCACATACTTTTTCATAATGTCTAGCTTCTTACATCATCCACTCAGGATACAGTGTGAATAAGTATGGTGATGCACTTACCTAATGCACACTTTATCTCATTTAAAACCATTCCGTAGCCCCTTGTTCTGTTCAAACATACAGGTTTCTTATGAGCACAATTAAGTGCTCTGGATTTCCCATTTTTCATAGTGCTAGCCATAGTTTGTGATGATCCACATATTCTAATGCTTTTGCATAGTTGATAGAGCACAAGTATACTTTAGTCTGTTATTCTCTACTTCAAATCATCTGACATCAGCAATAACATCCCTTGTTTCATTCTCTTCTGAATCTGACTTGAATTTCTAGAGGCTCCTTGATGATGTATTATTGTAACCATTTTTAAATTATATTCAGAAAAATTTTACTTATATATGATATTAATTCTATGATTTCCACATTTCTTTGGGACACATTTCTTTGAAATCAGCAGAAATAAGGATCTCTTCAAATTGATTGGGCAAGTACATTTTCTTTCAAATTTCTTGGCATAAAAAAGTGAACACCTCCAGTGCTGAATCAATTGAAACATTTCAATTTGTATTTTGTCAATTCCTAGTGCCTTGCTTTTTGCAATGTCTTCAGTGTAGTTTGAACTTCTTCCTGTGGTCTATTTGTTCTTAATCATAAACTCTCTTGAAATTGTTGAACATCGACCATTTTTTTTAGTCCAGTGACTCAATGTATTCCTTCCATCTTCTTTTGATGCTTTCTGCATCATTCTATGTTGCATAGGGTTTTCACTTGCTGTTTTACTTTTGGAAGGGTATAAGGCCTTTTTTAAAAGATTTTATTGTGAGGTTTACATAGAAGAACATCAGCTTTATCAGCTTTACACTCATCCTATCACATTTCATTTCATTGCAATGATTACAGTCCCCTCCATGCATCATCGTATAATCACAAAGGGTACACCACACAGGCCTGCCCCCCAACCACTACCTCTTTCTCCTGCCCTGATTCCAGTGTCCCCAGCTGCTCCATCTGTCCATGTCATCTTCTCTGTCTCCATCCCTGGCATCACTGCCTCTCTGGGTAGGGTTCCACTCTCCGTTCTTCTCACTTGATGGACCCCAAGGACCTCCGCTCCTGGGCTGCAAAATCAATCACTCTCCTCCTTTTGTCAAAGAAACATCTACCTCTATATTTTCTAGTCTCACATGCAGACCTGATGGCAATTATTCACTATTGTACCACAAGAGTCTTATCCCCATTTCCTTTCACTAGCTAGTCCCAATGGATTGGAAATCATTCATTGGTGATTCTACTTTCCCCTGCCCCATCTAGAACTAGGCTCTCTTTTGAAAGCTTGTAAGCCAGTCACTTCTTGCCTTTACAGCACCCCCCACCCCCCTTTTGGATAGCCAACATCTATATTGGCCATCCCTGTCAAACCTGTGTACCGATGGGTGGAAGTGATCCTTGCTGTAAACTTTTGTTCCTTTTTTTGAGCTACTATGTCCATGTTGTTGTTGTTGTTGTTAAGTG
>NW_006408787.1:605630-611845 GCF_000296735.1 Chrysochloris asiatica | reverse complement strand
CTCACTAATGCCTAAGATATCGATGTTTATGCACTCTATTTCATTTTTTACCACTTCTAATTTTCCCAGATTCATATTTCATACATTCCATTTTCCAATTTTCAGTGAATGTTTACAGTTGTTTCTCTTCATTTTGAGTTGTGCCTTATCAGCAAATGAAGGTCCTGTGGGCTTTTCTCCCACAGGCTTTACCCCATTTATGTTATCACGGTCAATTCTAATTTGAGGAGGCAGTTTTTCCCCAGTTGCATTTTTAGTGCCTTCCAACCTGAAGGGCTCATTTTCCGGCACTATATCTGACAGTGTTTCTCTGCTATTCATAAGGTTTCAATGACTAAATATTTGGTAGTTGTTTATCACTCTTTCTTCCTAGTCTGTCTTCATCTGGAAACTCATCTGAATCCTGTCCACCATGGGTGACGCTGCTGATATTTAAAATACCGGTGGCATAGCTTTCAGAATCACAGCAATTCACAAGCCACCACAGTAAGACAAACTGACAGACAAGTGGTGGTATACAAGGGGGGGGGGAGCAATACACAAAGAAGAGGGCTTCACATGAACAATTAAAATAGGGAACGTCTTAGGGAAGTATGCATGGGCTAAATGGAATAGAGGTAAATAGTGATTTATTTACAACCTTGAATCAGCAATGTTCTGTGAGTAGATACAAGGATACATAGGCTGAATGGGTAAAGGAAGGGGGGAAAAGTTTGTGCTTGACTGTCTTGTGGATACTTCTTTCTCCTGACTACTATCATAAAATAGGCATTTAAGTGTGGTAGAAATGAATATTGGGAATTATGATGACAGAAAGTTTGTAAACTAACTTATAACTTATTTTATTTACTAAAAGGGGAAATATAATTTGCCCAGGGTGATAGGCTTCTTCTTAAGCCTTAGGTGGAATCCTGAGCCCCACACAGAACCTTCTGAGCTGGAACATTCCCACTTGAAAAGACATGCAGACCAACCTAGAACTGCTGGGAGAACAGAAGATTCTAATTGAAAGAAAAATAGTGGATTGTTTGATTGTTTGAATTTCAAGCAAGCTGTTTGCTTTGGAGGCATCAAGGCAAGAAAAATCAGCCAGCCTATCAGGGAAAACCCCCTCTAGGACTGAAACACAAAGGGAAGCGGTATAGTATACTTGGTGGTGACTAACTGGGTCTACTTGTGAGTGGAAGTGGGGGAAATGTAGCTAATGAAGACATGAGCTGCATTTGGCCATGTTCCATTGACACCTGTTGAGCTCGAGATGAGATAGAGAAGAGGAAAGACTGGCTGGTCTGAAGTTAGGAAGATGTGTGAACTATTGATCCTATAAGCACTGATTTAACCCCTGGGGGCTAGGGCTGAGAGTGAAGTGGCCAGCTGGTCTGCAGTGCGGGGATGTGGGCATGAACACCTAAACTTGTAGCTGGTACCTATTTGACTGAGTTTGAATGGCTAGTCGATCAGAACTTGAACCAAGGAAGACAAAGATGTTTGATGCTGTGAATAAGTGTGAATGGCTACAATTTGACCAACTATGCTTTTGACTATGTGTACAATGACTGTGATTTCAATGGGAATGCAAGAATTCTTCATATCAAGGAATAACCTTGTTTCCTCAGTGTACTGGATTGATAGGGAAGAGAAATTTACACATTGTTTACAAAAAATGGGGGTCTATCAAGGCATTAAGTGGCTAGCTTACAAACTTCCATGAGTGTGTTTAATTTTGGAATAAGTTGGGTAAAGTAAATCCCTACTGAATAGTTTCCCTCTTTTCCAGATGGATCTGGTAAAAGGGGATGGGTAGTAATGATGATAGGACTTTATGATTCAGTTGAGAATAATTGTTAGCAGGATTAATTGTGATGGTCACAACTGTAATTGTAGAAGAGGTGTAACTAAAAGGAGGGAATAGTTAATCTTTCATTTCATGAATAGACGATTCGAGCACCATCAGAAGGAAGAGTATGAGTGGAGAATGAGATCCCTCTGTAGAAAAGTGGCAACAGCAGAGACAGTGGCAGAAGCTTGGAGAGACAGAATAGTTGTGAGTTCTAGGCCCATGGACTGAAAAAAGCTGTGTGCCTGTAATCAGAAGGCTGATTGGCAGAATGTGCCTTTCCAACATTTAGATGAATATATTTATTTTGTTTTGTAAGTGTGCATCCAATATTTTTTACCTTGTTCATTTGTGAAATATAAGATGTATATGGGGAGCCATAGAGAGGAAGTAGGATAAATGTTATAGGGAGGGGTTTGTAATAAAAGAGAGAGCGAGAGAGAGAGAGAAAAAAAAAGCAATAAATTGATGTTTAATTAAATAATTACACATACCCTACTTTACCTAAAATTGCTCTCCCTTCTATAGCAAGAATAGTTCCCTTATTGCCAAAACAGATGAAGAGCACTTTTTAATTTATTATTCCTTGAATTTCCTGGTTCAAAAAAGTTCATTTGAAAGAAATCAACCTTTATCTATAATGAATTTAAAGTGTTGTTTGATTAGCAAATAATAAAAACCTATGATCATTCATTTTGTCAATAGAGACTCTGAACCTGCTATGTGCCCAGTTTATGTTAGAACTTAGAGGGGGAAAAAATTCATGATTCCAATCTGGATGCCTTAATCTATGGTTCCCACATAACAGAACATAGGAAAACTACAGGGTCCCTGAGAGAACAGTCTGACAAATGATGAAGAATTTTGAGACAGTTGCATCTGTTTAGCAGCCTGCAGACTGAGGGAAGCTGTGCTCATGTAAGTGTAGGTTAATTCATGGTTACCAAATGACCCAGAACCTACTCTACATCATTTTGTCAGAAAATGGTACCTGTCATACAGTGCTTAAGAATTATATCTTAAATGAATGAATTGATTGTAATATAATGAAAGACTGTTATAAAAAGCTAGGCATAAAATAACTAGCCACAAAAAGTCCCTTTTGTCCTCAAGATAGTATGTGGATGTCAGAAAACAGGTTTGTGCTAGTTTGGTAGCTGGAAAGAATCCTGGACCCCCAGGTAGGTCTCTGCCTGTTCTCTCTGTGTCCAACTTTGTATCTATTCTAGTTCTATTTTCCACCCCCCACCCCCAGCATTTCTAAGTGTGTTATTATCCATATAGCCACGCTGGAATCCCCCATTATATCATCTATAGTTGTAGGGATTTGGGGGTATTCTTTCAGCCATTTCAATTCTAAAACAGGGCAATATGTAGCATCATGCTGGTCACATAAGCTTTACAAAGCTTTAACAACTTTCCCAGGCTATGTCCTAAGAAGCAAGCCTGGCAGTCACCTTTTACTCCAAAGCACACATGCACTATTTCACATATAAGGCTGGCAGTTCAAGCTCACCAGCTGCTCCTTGGAAACCTTATACAGGGTCCCTATGGGTTGGAACCGATTTGACAGCACTTAACAACAAAACCACCATAATCTAACATCACGTTGATTTTTGAGAGAGACAACAAGAAGGGACACCTACATCTGACATCTTCTATCTTCTTTTTTCTCTCTCTTTGTTCAGCAACAGAGGGGGCTTTTCTTTTTCTTTTAATATTTTGTAGGAACTTTGCTTTATTTCATATTTTCAAAAGAACACTAGTGGTACATACAGTAAGTTAAGTGTTGGGCTGTTAACTGAGAGGTTGTCAGTTTGAATCCATCAGCTGATCTGTGGGAGAAAAATCAGGCTGTATTCTCCTGTAGAGTCATTATGAGAGCAAGTAAACTTGACAACAGTCAGAAATAAACTTTGAAAGTATTCTTCTTACTTATTATTATTATATTTAAGGTAAATATATAAACTAGATTCAAAAATGGAACATTTAAAACAATTGTAAAGATACGCATAACCCAACATTTGCCTTTCCAACATTTTTATGTATAATTACATTAATCATGGAGTTTTGGTGTGTGTAGATTACTGAGCAAGAATAAGATGTCATGAGAAATGAGTGGATTTGAATTCTGACACGAGGCAAATCTATTGCACAAGATGTTTTTGTGTTCAAGGTAAATGTACCAGTTTGAGGACTAAGGAGTAACTGACCCAAGCAATGTTATTTACAGTAGTTTCATATGCATGTGGATGTTCTACTGTGAATAAGGATGACTGTAGAAGAACTGATGCATTTGGGTTACCACATTGTAGAAGAATGCTAGAAGTACCACAGACTGACAGAAGAACAAGGATGTCAGTTTGGGACTAAGGTGTGTCTGACCAAAGCCCTTCTATTTTCAGTGCCATATGCATATGAAAGTTGGGCAATGAATAAGGAAGACTGTAGTAGAACTGATGGTGTTGGAAGAGAATGTTGAAAATACTATTGACTGCCAGAAGAACAAACAAATCTATGTTGGAAGAATAACCAGAATGTTTCTTAGAACTCAGGATAGCAAGACATTGTCTCTTATACTTCAGACATGTTGTCAGAAGGGACTAGTCCCCAGAGGACATCATATTTGGTAAAGTGTATGTGCAAAAAATAGGAAGACCCTACAAGAAGAGAATTGGCATCATGGCATCAGTTATGGGCTCACGCATAACAACATTTGTGAGGATAGCACATGACTGGTAGTGTGCTATCATTATGAGTTGGAACTGACTCAAAGGTAACTAAAAAATTAAGAAATTGAGTTATCTAATAAGTGCTTAACAATAAGGAGTGTGGCAAAACCAGAAAATGTAATATAATACTTGATAGTGTCTAGTTTATTAAGTTAAAAAAACACATTTGGTATTGGGGAGGGCTGGAAAATATTAATGGCACAAATCAAAAGGTACAATTAAAAGCAATTCAAAATCCAAGGTATAATTATTTATTTATTTATTTATTTATTTATTAGCAAAGCAAATTACTCTTTCAAAATGTCAAAGCAACTGTAAATTAGAGAAAAAAAGCAAATGTTAAAGGAAGAGAAAGTTGAAAATGCAATCATCTGGAAGCTACCCTTACAAGGCAAAGATAGCAACTACTTCTGGCTTTCATTTGCATATGTATCCATTTGCTTTAGAGTATCTCATGAACATACACAATTACTGGACAAATACTGTCAGAAAATCCAGGGAAATAAGAAGGGTAGAGCTGGGGAGTAGGGCTAGAGGGCTTAATACAAAATGCCTTCAGTTTAAATGGAATGAAGAATTGGCAAAGGACAATCCAAAATTGGGTTATTAATTAATTATGTTTCTACTATCAAATTAAGATCATGAAATATGCTACTAAAAAGTTTGACACAAAGTCAACCACCAAAAAATCATCATCCACTTGGAACCATAGCAAGATAGCATAAAACCTAAACAGAGCAAAGTCCTATCAACCATACAATTACGAAAACATAATTTTAAAAATTTAAATCGCAAAATAAATGATATTTACAAATAATCTTTAAGAAAAGAAACAATGTTCTTAGTACATTTCAAATTTCTATAAAGTCAGGTTCCATATGACAATTCTCATAGACCTTTTTACAAATTTTCAGACTTTTTAAACTGCAAATCTGTGTTAGAACTGATAATATACATAACTCAATTGCCTTCTTTTTAATCAGCAAGTAAATATGAAACAATATATTTCTACTTCTTTGTTTTTTTTGTTAACTGCCATCGAGTAAGTTCCAGTCCATAATGACTCTGTATAGGGTTTGTGAGAAACAGCTGGCGAGCTTGAACCACCGACCTTGAGGTTTAAACCAACTCCGTAGTCCAGTGCATTAATCCACACTGCCATACCAGGACTCCTATCTACTTCGTTAGGCATCTGAAAATAACAAAAGACAGAAAATGGAAAATAGAAGTAAAAATAAAATTTCCTGTGAAATAACTGCACTGACAAAATGTAAATTTACTTTGGATTGCATATGCCAATGGTGCTTTTTTTTTTTTTTTTAAGTGATTTGTATTGGTAACAACTCTATATGGCAGAGAAGACAGATTATCAATAGAAGAGTGAGAAATGTAAGCAACTGACTTCAGATATATCCTAAAACTTTAGATGTATGGTGCATTAAATTAAGTCCTCATATGAAGAAGAATCACTGCATATAAAACTGGAAAGCAAATGCTATTTGACAAGGTCATTGACTAGATCTACGCAGATAATACTCTGTACAATTCCAGAAGACACCATGTGAATAAACTGTGATGTAAATGATACCTTCTAGAGTTGTGATATGCAAAAAAAAAAAAAAAAAAAAAACCTTATTTAAAAAAAA
>NW_006408787.1:600390-605530 GCF_000296735.1 Chrysochloris asiatica | reverse complement strand
GTGAATAAACTGTGATGTAAATGATACCTTCTAGAGAGTTGTGAAAAAAAAAAAAAAAAAAAAAAAATCTACCAGGTAAAAAAAAGCCTTAGACCTTGTCTAAGAAAGTTCTATATATATATACCAGCTTCTTTAACCTGTGACTACAACAAATCACAGCATTTTATTTCAGAATTATTATGACATAGCTAACTGGGCTAACTCCAAGTTAGGCTCAACACCAAGGTATCTGTAGCCATTGCAGTAAGTATTCTCAGGGTGTCCGTTGTGTTCAGAATGAAGTTGCTCACATCTCTTTACTTCTGTCTTACCACAGTGGCCATACCTCAGCCTCTGCTGTGTTTGATAAACTGCTTCATCTACTCTTTTCAATCATAACTGCCATACTGCTTCCATTGGATGTCCGAAGCAGACCTTAAGTGTTTAAGAATTAGCCCATTTCCAACTCTCCACAGTCAAATTGAAACCAGAGTTGAATTTTAAGTAGTAATTCTATTTGAAAAGAGGATTTAAAATGCTTACTAATGAAGCTCAAAGACTAAAGCCTTCTGCATGAATTGCACCTCAATAGAAAGAAAACAAAAATACAAGTGGACCAGCAAATAACATCATGATAAGTGGAGAAAAGTGTGAAGCTGTCAAAAACTTCATTTTGCTTGGATCCACAATCAACACTTACAGAAGCAGCAGTCAAAAACTCAAAGGATGGATTACATAGGCAAATTTGATGTACAAGTCTCTCTTCTTCTGCGCTGCCTACAGAGGAGGCCTTCGGCCGGCATCATGGCTGCGCTCAGACCCCTGGTGAAACCCAAGATTGTCAAGATGAGGACCAAGAAGTTCATCGGCACCAATCAGATCGTTATGTCAAAATTAAGCATAACTGGCACAAGCTCAGAGACATTGTCAACAGGGTGCGGAGATTTAAGGGCCAGATCTTAATGCCCAACACTGGCTTTGGGAGCAACAAGAAGACAAAACACATGCTGCTCAGTGGCTTCCGCCAAGTTCCTGATGTGCAACAAATCTTACTGTGCAGAGATTGCTCAAAACATCTCCTCCAAGAACTGCAAAGCTATCATGGAAAGAGCAGCCAGCTGGCCATTAGAGTCACCAATCCAACGCCAGGCTGTGCAGTGAAGAAAATGAATAGACAGCTTGTTTTCGAGTTTTGTTTGTGCTAAATAAAATCATAAAAGTGTTGCCAAAAAAAAAAAATAACAATAAAATTGATGCACAAGACCTCTTTAAAGTGTTATAGAGTGAAGATACCAGTTTGAGGACTACTGTGTGCCTGACCCAAGCCATAGAATTTTCAGTAGTCTCATATACATGTGAAAGGTGGACTATGAAAAAGTTGACCTATGAATAAGGAAGACCATAGGATAATCAATTAATTTGAATTATGGTGTTGGAGAGGAATATTAAAAGTACCATGGACTGCCAGAAGAATAGACAAATTTGTGAGGAAGAAGTACAACCAGAATGCTCCTTAGAAGTCAGGTGAGAATTTGTTTCTTATAGTTTGGACATGTTATCAGGAGTGACCAGAACATTATGCTTGGAAAAATAGAGGGTCAGAAAAACAAAGCAGTCTCCCGGAAAGATGGAGTGACACAGGGACAATAACAATGGGCTCAAACGTGGGAAGAATTGTGAGGATGGTGAATGATCACGCAGCGTTTTGTCCTTTTGTGCACAGGGTTACAATGAGTGGGACCCAATCTGATGGCACCTAGCTACAACAGGAATATTCTATTTGCATATAAAGAGCTAATTTAGATTCCAGGAAAAATCATATAACTTGAAGAAGCTAAGTATAATGGACTTATAAAAGGAAGAAGTGGGAGAAATACGTAAGATTAACCATTAGCTAATCTTGATATGATTTACTGAGCTCTGCCCTCTCACTTTTACTGAAATCAACAAATATCAGCTCATAATAAGTCTTATGCCTTTCCACTGAACCCTGTCTTTTAACTGTAAACTTAGTAAAGCAGGCTTGAAGCAGGAAAAGTTAAAGTTTTGCAATCTGTGATATAAGAAAAATTGTTGGCAGACTGATATTGGTTACGGATTTCTTTAAAGTGAATATTTCATTTTTGTGGATAAGAAAACCCTGAATTGAAAACAGGATATCTGCTGTCAATTTTTCTCTTTGACATATTCAAGGTGCATCAGCAGAAGAAAGATAGTCAGCAGTCGAAGGAGGAAATGAATGTGTAGCTAATCAATTGCCTTCTCTGCAATGAGACTAGAACTTGATAGTGTCAAGCTACCAGTACTGAATATTTCGATCTAAGGTTCCACAGGAGAAAATTGATCAAAAAAGGGAAAATAAAGAACACAATTTAAAATTTTAATGGAATCTAGATTTTCTAGGACCAGAGAGGCTAGATGAAACTCTAAAATTAAAGGCCTGAGATGATCTCTACACTTCAAAAAGTAATCTGAATTCTTCTTAAAACCTAGTAATAGTTTAGATTAACTCATAAAGAATGTCTGCCTTTAGTGTTATGCTCTTTTTAGATATATTTATATGTTGTGGCACTGTGGAATAATGCACTGGACCACAGTGTCTGTTTGAACTGCAAGATGAGCAGTTCAAATTCATGAGTTGCTTCCCGGAAAACCTATACAGGATCACTGAGTCAGAACTGACTTGATGGCACTTAACAACAACAAATATGGAATCAAAATGGCAACAGCAGCTTAAAAGATTCAATATGAAACTTAGGAGGCAGGGAGTTTCTGCTAATGAAGGAGAAACAACTCAGAGAAAGAGTAAGACTGGTTGCCCAACCTAAGACTGTCATCAGTGTCACTGAATTTTACACATAGAATTTGTTAAATTGATATATGTTTTGCTGTGTGTATTCTCAACAAAGCCAAAAATAACATTATTAAATTAAAAATTTTTAAATAGCATTTTTCCCCTTGACAATTAGAACCTTTTATTAGCAACATAAAAAAGCGACTATACACATGTACCTCAACCATATGATATCTGGAAGATTTCCTTTCTCTTCTTCTCTTCTATTTCCACCCAGACCCAGGTACAAGTTTTTACCTCATCTTCCTGTAAAGCTTGTTTGTCTGGGAAGAGTGACAGTAGAAACATCAACTACCTTAGGGAATAAAACATAACTAATATATGAAGCAAATTCAGTTATCTAGAAGGAATTTATTTTTCTCTGAAACAACTCATGAAGCTTCTGTTATACATCATGTGTAAGATTCCCACATATCTTCAGCATGTAGCATAGTACTTATTGCTGCTGTTGTTGTTGTTGTTATGTGCTGTGGAGTGGGTTCCAACTCATAGTGACTCTGTACAGGGTTTCAGAGGCTGTAAATCTTTACGGGAGCAGAAAATCTCATCTTTCTCCCATGGAACAGCTCGTAGTTTCAAACTGCTGACCTTGCGGTTCACAGTCCGATTCATAACCACTACTTGCTGTTGTTGTTGTTAAGTGCCATCAAGTCGGTTCTGACCCATAGAGACCCTGCATAAGGTTTCCGAGGAGCAGCGGGTGGTTTTGAACTGTCAACCTTGTGGTTCACAGTCCAGTGCTGATCCACAGTGCCTAACCATAAGTCCCCTTAAAATCATATGCAAGTCAAGAATTCTGATGAGGATAATTTTAAAAAATGACTGCCAGCATACATTGACTGGGAGCTGCCAGAAATGCAAGTCAGATTCAGAACATGGCGAAGAACTACGAATATCATTGCTGAGGTCAGATGCAACTTGGATGAAAGCAGAGAATACAAGAAAGATGTTTGCTTGTGGTTTATTGACTCGATTGTGGATCATAACAAACTATGGATAACATTGCAAAGAATGGATATTCCATTGTGTTCATGAGGAACCTATACATAGACCAAGAGGCAGTTGTTTGAAAAAAGCAAGAGAATACAGATTGTTTAAAATCAGGAAAAGTGTGTGTCAGGGTTGTATACTTATATCATACTCATTCAATCTACATGCTGAACAAATAATTCAAGAAGTTGGACTATATGAACAACGTGACATCAGGATTGGAGGAAGTGTCTTTATCAAACTGTAACATGCAGAAGACAAAACCTTGCTTACTGGAAGTGAAGTGGACTTGAAATACTTACTAATGAAGATCAAAGACCACAGTCTTCACTATGGATTGTACTGCAAAAACCCTCACAACTGCATCAATAAATATTATTGTGGTAAACATAGAAAATATTGACGTTTTCAAAGACTTCATTTTGTTTGAATATGCAGTTAATGTTCAATTAAGAAATCAAATGACATATTGTGTTAGGCAAATCTGCTGCACAAGACCTCTCTAAAGTGTTTAAGTGTACCTTATCACATCCATAGTATTTTCAGTTGTCACATAAGCATATGAAAGTTTGAAAATGAATACAGAAGATTACAGAAGAATTGATATATCTGAATTATGGTGTTGAAGAAGAATATTGAAAATAGTATGGATTGTCAGAAGAATGGACAAATCTCTCCTGGAAGAAGTACAGGCTTCTTTGTTTTAAGGATGGCGAGATTTTACCTCTAGTCCTTTGTTCATGTTTTCAGAAGGAACCAGTCCCTACAGAAGAACATAATGGTTGGTAAAGTTGAGGATTAGTGAAAAAGAGGAAGATCTACAATGAGATGGATTAACAGTGGAAGCAACAATGGGCTCAAACGGAACTGTTGTGAGGATGGTGCAGGACCACACAGTTTTGTTGTGTGTAGGTTGCTTGAGTTGGAACCGTCTCCACAGCACCTAAAACAGCAATAACTCTCTATCTAATCGATGGAATGGAATGGAATTTATGCAGAAGTGTGCTTGGTTTCTTTTATGATAATCTCAGAAGTGAATTTCGTGCAAAAACCAAAAAATGATTTAAGTATTTATTATGAATTTTGAGTGAAAGTTTACAGGGCAGATCATCAGTTTTACATTCAACAAATCATATACTTTGTTTCATTACAATGATTATAATCCCCTCAATGTACTGTCAGTTAACAGTATTTTCCACTATTCATTTTAGCTCTTTTTTTTTTTTTTTTGAAAAAATACTTAGGCTTATATAATAATTTATATCACCAAAGGGCATATTCTGCAAGTCTGCCTTCTGGCCGCCAGCTCTCAGAACT
>NW_006408787.1:597807-599584 GCF_000296735.1 Chrysochloris asiatica | reverse complement strand
GTGAGGTTGGCCCAGGATCAAACATTGTTTCGTTCTGCTGTGCATGGGGTCACTATGAGTCGGTTCCGACTCGATGGCACCTGACAACAACAACAAACTCCACTTACATGTTTTCTTTATATTTACTTGGAAAACCTGCACTATTAGATACTTAAATGTCTTGGAATTAAGATGATAAATGGACATAAGCAAAGAGAAACACAGCTGGTTTCTTTGTTACTTAGTGACAAAACTTGCCTCCATCTTCCAGCCTGTGAGATTCCTTTTTCCACAGGTCTTTCTTAGGAATGATCACATTACACTTTCATTACTTTTGCCTGTCTGTCAGCTATACTAGATTCAGATTTCTTTGTAATTAAGTGCTTATCTTGTTTTTGTAGGATTCAATCTGAAGTTAGCAAGCAGATAATGTCAACTGATGATTTTAGAAAGAAAAAAATTAAAGAATGAGAGAATGGATGAGTAAAATTTTAATGAGATATAAATAAATAAAAGAAGTATTCAATTTTCAA
Source organism: Chrysochloris asiatica (assembly GCF_000296735.1). Classification (NCBI taxonomy): domain Eukaryota; kingdom Metazoa; phylum Chordata; class Mammalia; order Afrosoricida; family Chrysochloridae; genus Chrysochloris; species Chrysochloris asiatica. The sequence goes on along the minus strand of NW_006408787.1, from coordinate 599,072 downwards.
GGAGCAAGCTATTAAGAAATAACATTCTTTAACATCTAACCTTTTACTCTTTCTGTTCTCGGCACCAGCAACTCATTTTAAAAGATTTTGAATGTTATCTGACATTATTGTCACCTTTCATTGTATGAGGAAACTCATCCTTGGAATAATAGAGGCTTTTGATTTGATGGACTGAACTGATAGATTTTAAAATGAAAGCACAAACATTTTTCCCCCATAGCAGGAATTGAGGACTTGGAAGATATAATACAAGAAGAAAAAGTATAAATTTGAACTTCTGCCTTTGTTAGTGGAGCCCATATTTTGTATTACAGTAGTTGCCACAAGAGCACAGAAGGGCTCAGAGGTGTTAAAAAATAATACCTGTAACCTTCACTAGAGCCATTGTCCAGAAATCTCTTCTTTTACACAAACATATATTAACTGTATCATTAATCTTAAATCACAAAGAGTCCAACAATAAAGATAGCTGTCAGCATTTCAGTTTCAGAAGTAATGCTTCTCTTCCCACCCCACCTGGATTTACTTACATCATTTTTAGGACCATATGGTATATGAAAAATAAAGATGGAAATTGGCTACAGAATTACTCCTTGGAATGTATCTTACAGATCATATTGTAGTAAGTTTTCCATCAATTCCTAATGAAATATGCTATATAGTAGAATCAGGTTGCTATAAACTTCTAAAATGACAATCTTTATCTGTTAGCTAGAATGACATTTCTTATGAATGAATGAGATATATTACTTAGCAGTGAATGTAAATTTAGAGAGCATCAGAGAAAAACCTGTACAATGTTTTGTCTAAAATGACCTTCCAGATAAAACTAATGTTTAAGAGACTTACAGAATCATTTGCCCAGTCAGGCCCACAGACCTACATGTGGTTGTTATTGTTAAGTGTTTTTGAGTTGGTTCTGACTCACAGTAGCCCTGTTTAGTGTTTCTGAGGAGTAGCTGGTGGGTTTGAACCACCGATCTTGAGAATAGCAGTCCACTGCTTGTCCTACAGCCCCATACCAGGCCTAAAACTGTACTGCAAATTCCCAGTGTTGGTATTTCATTGTCTCACAGGTATCTGCATCAATCTTCTCCCTTTGTTTCTTGGTAACTCCTTTTTGGTATTCCTTAAGGATGACCCCAGCTGTATGAACCCATGGGTTCTCCTGAACCTATCAGGTATTATGTTCTCTTAGATATCAAGATGCCCTAAAGATGAGCTGTGTCAATTTACAAGTTTAGAGAATTGCCCTTCCCCACTGT
>NW_006408787.1:578630-581052 GCF_000296735.1 Chrysochloris asiatica | reverse complement strand
TCAATAAAGCACAGGTAAACATCTTCCAGGTATTCTCTGCTTTCACCCAATAGCCATCAGACATCAGCAATGATATCCCTTGTTCCATGGCCTCTTCCGAATCTAGCTTGAACCTCTGGAAGTTCTCTGTCAATGTATGCTTAGAGCCATTTCTGTGTTACCTTTAGTAAAACTTTACTTGCATGGGATACCAAAAGATTGTCCAATTATTTCCGCATTCCATTAGGTCACCTCTCTTTGGCATGGACACAAATACGGATCTCTTCCAATCAGCTGGCCAGATAGTTGTCTTCCAAATTTCTTGGCAGAGATGAGTGAGCACCTCCTATGCCACCTCACTTTCTTGAAAGATTTCAGTTTTTATTCCATCAATTCCTGGTGCCTTTTTCTTTGCCAATTCCTTCAATGCACCTTGGACTTCTTCCTTCAGTATCATTGGCTCTGGATCATATGCTACCTCTTGAAATGGTTGAACATGAACCATTTCCTTTTGGTACAGTGACTCTCTGTATTCTTTTCATCTTCTTTTGATGCTTTCTGCATCATTGAATAATTTAACCAGAGAATACTTCAATAACAGAAGAAGAAGTGATGAACTACTTCCAAATATTTAGTCACAGAAAACATTATGAATAGCAGAGAAACTATAATCTGATGCCTTCATTATTTCATTATTTCTTTTCCCCAGGTGATAAAGAACATTTAAATGAGTGTCTTTGGTATATGCCTATCAATCTTTTTTGAAAACTGCACACCCAAATTAAATCCTGCATTGCTGTAGTTATTGATGCATGGTGTCTAGATTCAGAGACTATTTGTAGAGTTAGCAGCAGTATCTTTATAATTCTATTTACCTTTGGGCAGTCTTCTTATTGTATTCCTGTTATGTGTTAGCTTCTTCATAGGATAAAATGGGATTAAAATAAAGAATTCTTAGGGTTGCTAAGAGATTTAGATGTGATAATTCATATAAAATTGTGCTTGGTGCACAATAAATGTCATTATGAGACCATCATGTGTTACAGTGTAGTTTTGCTCCAAGACAAGATTTAACTTGCTGAGATGTGGGCATTTGAGTATATTGGGCCACACATCTCTCTCTTTCCTTCTCTTTCTCTTATTTAAGAGTGTCATATGAGATGAAGTAGTAAGAACGGATTCATGTCAACACACTATGAATTGGAATTTCAAATTTTTCTACTATTACAATTTGAGGAGTTCCCACAAGAGCAACATGATTACTTAGTATTTTTACTTGTATTCAGTAAGATTCCTCCAGTCTGATTCAAATAAAATATCAATTTGGTGGCCTGTGGTTAAGCTAGCTCAATTAAATTGATTTTATTTGGAACTAAAATAGCAAGTAATACAATTTATACATATCACTTAACTAACTGAATTATTACTATAGTGAGGTGCTATAAAATAAGCACTGGAATGCTAATCAATCAAATTTTTGGCAGATCAAACACACCAGCTGTTCCTGGGAAACCCTATAGAGGGTCACTATGTATTGGATATGACTAAATGGAACTTATCAACAGCAACAACAAAAGATCTTTTTGGCATATTCTGCTTTCAGCAAAGATTCATCTGATGTCAGAAATGATATGCCTTGTTCCAGGATGTCTTCTGAATTCAGTGTGGATTTCTGGGAGCCATTTCTAGATGTACTGCTACAACTTTTATTGGAATGATCTTCAGCAACATTTTATTTGCATTACATATTAATGACATTGTTAGATGGTTTCCACATTCTGTAGGATCATCTGTCTTTGGAATGCATACAAACATGACTTGACCAAATAGCTATCTTCCAAATATCTGAACATTAACTGGTGAGTGCTTCTAATGTTGCATCAGTGTGATGAAATAATTTAGTTTGATATTTCTCAATTCCTGAAGCCTTGTTTGTTGCTAATGCCTTCAATGCTGCTTGAACTTCTGCCTTCAATACTATTGGTTCTTGTTCATACGCTACTTCCTGATATGGCTGAATATCAACCAATTCTTTTTGGTACATTGAATTTGTATATTCCTTCCATCTTCTTTTGAGGCTTACTGGATCTTTCAATGTTTTGCCCATGCGATCCTTTATAATTGCATTTTGTGACCTGAATTTTTCTTCAGTTTTGTTTTTTATTTTTTTCTAACATTGAGAAATACTAAATGTGTTCTTCCCTCTTTGTACAATTAGAAAAGCTTTATTTGGAAGAGAGTGTTTCCTTTTTTTTTCCAATCATACATGCAAGTGAAAAACAAAACAATATAAAAAATATCAGTTGATACAAAACAAAACAAATGATTGCCCTGAATGGAAGGTAAGAAGATTGATATAGGTAGACTTTTTTTTTCTCAAGATAGCTGTTGGTAGTCGCTAAGTGCTGTTGAATCAATTCAAACTCTTATTGACCCTGTATAG
>NW_006408787.1:574913-578450 GCF_000296735.1 Chrysochloris asiatica | reverse complement strand
CCATAGAGTTTCCAAGGCTGCAAATATTTATGGAAGCAGATTGAATCATCTCTCTCCTGTAGAGTCACACCATTTGGTTAGCAGCCCAATACTTAATTCACTGTGCCAGCAGGGCTCCTTAAAGACTATACAAGTGAATTAAAATCATAAAGTATATATACTCTGCAGGATCTTATTGTATTTAAGCTACTGATATTAACTCTCACAAGTGTAATTTTAAAAAAAATGAGATGTTTTAGACAGTATTAAGAACATCCTGTTGATTCTACAAGGGAAGCCAAGGAATAAGTCTGAGAAAAGACAGACTCTGTGAAATTTTAGGCCTTACCATCAGGAATTCATAGATTTTTACCTAAAGAACATCATTAGACAACATCCTGAAGAAAATCTGCTAATACAATACACTTATAACAATTCTGTCTCAGCTACTATCAGTTCCAAATTTCTAGTTATTGGGAAAATTCTTTGACATGTTTGTAGTGGATTTCTACTTATGGTTTATTCAAACTATCTTGGCTGTTACCAAGGTAACAAAGGGACTGTGAAAGGAGACTATCCAGAAAAGTAAAATTATAAAGAGAAAAAAAACAAAACAAAATACAGAACTTATCTCAAAACAAGCATGAAAATAGGTTGTTCCTGTAACAAATTTAAACCATGAAGTCTTGGAAAGGTTGAAATCAAATGGTAGAAAAAGTTACACCCAGCAAATAATAGCTAAGAGAAAGCTGATATGGTTATGTTAACATTATGCAAAATATATCCAATGTTAATATAACTATGATAATGTGATATAAAATCATACAAAAGAAACACATTGAAGATAAATTATTATTTATATATATATTTTTAGTTACTATCAGGTCAGCTCTGACTTATGATAACTTTATGTATAACAGAAAAAAATGTTACCCAGTCATGTATCATCTCCACGATCACTGGTACATTTGAGTCTGTTGTTAGATACTATGTCAAACCATTTCACTGAGCAATTCCTTTATTTGTACTGGTGGTGCTATAGGTTAGGCATGCTAACCAAAATATCAGTAGTTCAAACCTACCAGTTGCTTAATAGGAGAAAGATGAGTCTGTCTACTCCTGTAAAGATTAATAATCTTGGAAGTTCCATAGAGCAATTTTACTCTGACATATTGGGTGACTGTTAAATGGAAATGACTTGGGGACAGTATTTTGTTTTTCTTTGGTATACTTTACCAAACATGATGTCTTTTTGCAGTGATTGGTCTTTTACGATTATGTGTCCAAGTAAATGAGTATGAATACAACACTTGCCATCTTGTGTACTTCAACACACAGAATGCTCCTTGTTTCTAAGGAGCATTCTGTTGTTCATTCTAAGACTTACTAATTTGTTCTTCTTGCAGGTCACAAAATATTTACACAATATCATAGTACAAACAGACTCAATCAAAGAAGGAGATTTAATATGCTGAATTTGTATATTGTCTGCAAAATATAAGTGAGAATATAAAAGGTATATGTTTTGTGAAATACCATCAACATTGGTTCAGACTGATAGTGACTCTGTATAGGGTTTGTGAAGAGCAGCTGATGTATTTGACCCACAGACCTGTGGTTAGCAGTCCAGTGCTTGTCATACAGTGCTACACCAGGACTCCAGAAAGAATATGACCTAATGATATATAATGAAGAGCTGTCTACGAAAACAGTTTAATTGAAAATATAGGCTTAGAGTGAAAAAGCTAATATTAACATAAGAGGGAAAAAAAAATCTTATACTCTAAGGTTCTTGTGTTGCTAAATGCTGTAGAATTCGTTCTAATTCATAGTGACCTTGTATAGAGTTTCTGAGGAGTGGCAGTTGAGTTCGAACCATGTGGTCCAGTACTTACCCTATAGCACTATACCAGGACTCCTAGGAGTATGTCAAAAACATTCAAATCTACCATATATACTTACAAAAAATTTCAGTATAGTTAATGATAGTTTGTACAGTGATAGCTGCAACCTGTCATTGTTAGGTGCTATCAAGTCAGTCCCAATTCATGGCAACCATATGCACAACAGAATGAAATACTACCCAGTCCTATGCCATCTTCTCAATTGTTGTTATGTTTGAGTTCAGTGTTGCTGCCACTGTCTCAATCTATCTTATTGTGAGTCTTCGTTTACCCTAACCCTCTAGTTTCCCAAGCATAATGTCATTCTTCAGGTATTGATCACTCTTGACAACTTGTCCAAAGAGTGAGAGACCATCCTGATTTCTAAGGATTATTCTGACTGTACTTCTTCTAAGATAGATTTGTTTGTTCATCTGGCAGTCCATGGTAATTTCAGTATTCTTTGCCAACAATTTAATTAAAATATATAGATTTTTCATCAGTCTTCCTTATTCATTGTCCAATTTTCACATGACTATGAAGCAATTTAAAATATCATAGCTTGGAGTTAGGCTAACCTTAGTCCTCCAACTGATATCTTTGCTCTTTAATATTTTAAAGAAGTCTTTTGCTGCAGATTTACTGAAACAATGTGTATTTTTATTTGGTTGCTGCTTCTGTGAGTGTTATTTTTGTATACAAGCAAAATGATGTATTTGAAACCTCCGAACTTTTATCTGTTTATCATGATAGTGTCTATTATCAGAGGTATTTGGATTTTTGTTTCTTTTATATTGAGGTGCAATCCATACTAAAGGCTGTAGTCTTAGATATTCATCAGTATTTTAAGTCCTCTTTGCTTTCAGTAAGCAAGATTGTGTCATCTTTATATCACAGGTTGTTAAGGAGTCTTCCTCCAATCCTGATGCCATATTCTTCTACATATAATCCAGCTTCTCTGATTACATATTGAGTAATTATGGTACAAGGATACAACCCTGACACACACCTTTCCTTGTTTTAAACCATTCAGTATCCCTTTGTTTTATTCAAACAACTGCCTCTTGTTCTACGTACATGTTCTTCATGATCACAATGAAATGTTCCAAAATCCCCACTCTTTGCAATATTATCCATTGTTTGTTGTTATCCAAACAGTCATGTGCCTTTGCATAGTCAATAAAGCACAAATAAAAATCTTTCTGGAGTTCTGGTGTAGCTGTGTGGATTAATGCACTGGACTGCAGAGTCAGTTTGAACCGCAAGATCAACAGTTCAAACTCACCAGCAACTCCTTGGAAACCCTATATAAAGTCACCATGGGTTGGAACCAACTCGATGGCACTTAACAACAACAACAAACATCTTTTTGGTGTTCTGTGCTTTCAGTCAAGATCATCTGAGGTCAACAATGATAAAACCAGTTCCATGTCATCTTGTGAATTTGGCTTGAATTTATGGCAGTTCTCTGTTGCAATCCTTTTTGAATGTGTCTTCAACAAAATTTTACTTTCATATGATATTAAACATATTGTTCGATGATTTTCAAAGATATTGTCAAAAGTATTGTGTCCATTCCAAAGAAATCTTTTCAAAAATGGTTGTACAGGTAGATGTCTTCCAAATTTACTTGGCATAGAAGAGTGAGCTCCTTCAGTATTGCATTGTTGTTGTT
>NW_006408787.1:571279-574193 GCF_000296735.1 Chrysochloris asiatica | reverse complement strand
GATATTCTTGATGTCATCCCACAACTTTTGTCTGTTCTTGAGGTGGTCTCTAAATTCAAGTGGAATATATTAAAGGTTATCTTTTGGGTCTCCTGGACTTGTTAAGTTTCTTCAGTTTCAGCCTGAACTTATAGGTAAGGAATTAATGATGTTTTTCACAGCCAGCCCCTGTCCTTGTTATGGCTGATGATACTGAGTTTTTCCATTGTCTTTTTCCAAATGTGTTGTCAATTTGATTCATATGTATTCCACCTGGTGGGGTCCAGTACAGTTAGTTGTCTTTTATGTTGTTGAGAAAATGTATTTTCAATGAATATGTCATTGGTCTTGAAAAATTCAGTCATACAATCTGCAGTATGGTTGGTTTTACCAAGTCCATATTTTTCGACAACTGATCATTCTTACTTGTTTCCAGCTTTTGCAATCCAGTTATCAGTAATTATTAATGCATATTGATTATATTTTTGATCAATTTCACAATGGACAAACTGGTAGAATTTTTTTAGTGTCATCATCAGTGGCTTTAGTGGTTGGTACATAAATTTGAATAATACTGGTATTATCTGGTTTTCCTTATAGGTGTCTGGATAGCATTATATCACTGATATCATAGTACTTCAAGATAGATTTGCCAACTAAATATTAATAATACTACATCTTTGCATTCTTCAAATTACTGATATTGTTGTTGTTGTGAAGTGCCATCGAGTCAATTCTGACCCATAGCAACCCTATATAGGGTTTCTGAGGAGCAGCTGGTGAGCTTGAACCACTGGCCTTTATGGTTCAAATGGCTTTACGGTCCGGTGCACTAATCCACAGTGCCACACCATTTCTAATTGTAAGAACTGAATGCCAAATTCAGATTCAGCTCTATTTCATAAACATAATCAAGCCTACAAGTGTTATAAAACAAAGTGAAAAAACAAAAGCTTACCCAAACCATTAATTCTCAACTCTGCCTTCATATTTTTGTGTCAGTCAAACTATGTTTTAAATGAAGCAGCAGATATACCATTGAGTATTTTGGACACAATGACTCATCTTGTGTTGTTTTGAGAAAAAAAATCAGTTAAGTATCATTTCTTTGCTGTTACCAGTTAAGAGATTCAAGCTATTGATTTTCAGTAAGTAGCTCAAACTGTACAAAATGAAAGCAATTTTTTTTTTTTTCCATTTTCGGTAGAGCAAAACAATGTATCTGTCATTGAAAGGTGAAATCATCAAACTGCCAACTTCCTACTATGCTAAATAACATAGAAATATTTTAAAGCTGAATTTTTTAAAAGGTGAATACTTTATAAGAGACATATTAAGTAAATTCACTATACCTCAGATTCACACACTTGAATGCCTTTGCATAGTCAGTAAAACACAGATAAACTTCTTTCTGGTATTTTCGGCTTTCATGCAAGATTCATCTGACATCAGCAATGATAACCTTTATTCTACACTCTCTTTTAAATATGGCTTGAATGTCTAGTAATCTCCTATTAATATACTGCTGGAAACTTCATTTGAATTATCTTCAGCCATCTTTATTTGCATGTGATCTTAATGGTATTGTTTTATAATCTTCATGTTCTGTTGAATCACCTTTCTTTGTAATGTACACAAATGTAGATGTCTTCCCATTAGTTGGTTAGGTAGTTGTCTTCCAAATATCTTGGCACAGAGGAGTGAGCACTTTTAGTACTGCATACGTTTACTGAAACAACTAAATTGGTATGACCCCAATTTTGGAACCCTTGTTTTTTGCAACAGTCTTCATGGATGTTTGGACTTCTATCTTCAATACTGTTGTTTCTTGATCATATTCTATCTCCTGAAAAGGTTGAACATAGAACAATTGTTTGGTACAATGTCTTTCGATGCTTCCTGCATGGTTAACTATTTTTCTCATAGAATTTCAATATTATAATTCCAGGCTTGAATGATTTGTTCAGTACTTTCAGCTCTAATGCCAGGTTTATGCACATTTCATTATAATACTTTAGTTTGTCTTCTCTAGCCACCTTTTGGAATTTCTATCCAACTTCTTTAATTCATCTTTTCTACCATTCCCTCTGGCTACTAACACATATTTCAGAATCCTTGCTACAAATCCACTTGACTGTCTTTTTAATAACCTCCTTCTTTCTTTATGTATGATGTCATTGAAATAACCCAACCATTTATATGATTCATTTATTTTGTATTCAATTATGGTTTATGAGACTTGCAGCTAGAAAAACAAATGGGAAGAACATATTCCAAATTTCTCAACCTAAACGATCTGAAGAAAAATCCAAGTCTTTACTTAAAACATTGAAGAATTCTAGGGGCAAAATATTGAGCAATGCTGGGAGCATCGAAAGAACATGGGACAAAATCACAATCCCAAAGAGAATTAGGCAGCATTCAACCATTGAATATATGTATATGATTGGTGATCAATGGTATTGAAGGAAGGGGTCCAAGCAGCACTGAAGGTATAAATAAAAAACAAGTCTCCAGGAACAGACAGAATACTAAATACATCAAATTTTTCAACAAATTGATGCAGTGATAGAAACATTCACTGTTGTTGGTGGTGTTGAGTGCCATAGAGTCAGTTCCAATTCATAACTACCCTGTATAGGGTTTCTGAGGAATGACTGGTGAATTTAAACAGCAGATCTTTCAGTTCAAATTGACCTTGTGTTCCAGTGCTTATCCTACAGTGCTACACCAGGACTCCAGGAAACACTCACTGGTCTATATAAAAAATTTTGGAAGACAGTTACCTGGTCAACTGACTTCAAGTAATCCATATTATGCTCATTACAAAGAAAAATGACCTTACAGAATGTGGAAGTTATTGAACCATATCACTAATATCACATATAAATACAATTTTTCTGAAGATAATTAAAAAATGGTTACAACAGTACAT
>NW_006408787.1:561626-569724 GCF_000296735.1 Chrysochloris asiatica | reverse complement strand
TGTATAGGGTTTCTGAGGAATGACTGGTAAATTTGAACAGCAGAAGGGAATGAAAGAAAAGGAGAGAAAGGAAGAAAAGAATTAAAGAAGTTGGATAGAAATTCCAAAAGGTGGCTAGAGAAGACAAACTAAAGTATTATAATGAAATGTGCATAAACCTGGAGTTATAGCTGAAAGTACTGAACAAATCATTCAAGCCTAGGATTATAATATTGAAATTCTATGAGTAAAATAGTTAACCATACAGGAAGCATTATAGAGGTGTCCTCTCACTCAGTCACTCCCTCTAGCCACCAGAATGGAGGTGCACAGATGAGGATCAGTCAGGTATCAGGCTTCCATGGTGGCTCTGATCCTTCCCCAACTCCAAGATGGCCACTCAGGGAGCCGCAGAGGCTGGCAGATCCACAAGCACTGGAATTCTTGCTTTGGCTAATAATTCCACTGGCTCTAAGCCTTCAAATTTCCTAAATATTCCTTTATATGTGGTTCAGAGTTCTGGGATTGTCCCTTGAACCTGCTTTATCAGGTATTCTGTGTTATTGCTGATGGAGATCCTCACTGCACCTCTCCCTGATTCACCATCAACCCCCTCCTCCCAAGAAGGAACATTTTAAAAGTTTTTTTTATATGGATTTCTGTTTATAGAGCTGATACTAATTCATCTGTGGACTAAACCTCTATTACTTTAGGAAGATCATCAAAATGAGCCTTTAGTTCTATTAAAGTGTACTATTTGACATATGGAGTCTTGCTGCAGGTTAATGCATTGGATTACAAAGTCGGTTGACTCACAAGGTCAGTGATTCAAGATCGCAAGCCGCTCCACAGAAACCCTATGCAGGGTTGCTATGGGTCAGAATTGACTCGATGACACTCACTAAAAACAACATTTGACATATGGAAAGAATTTCAAAAAATAAAGCAAGGACTTGCTTTAAATTTTAAGACTAATATGAGGATCACTTTGGGGTCCTAATCTAACCATCTCTACTTTTGTCTTTACATTTCATGAATTGGTATATATTTTGTTGTCTTTGCTTCCCTTGTACAATTTAATCTCAGACATCACAATTCTATCTACATCTTCTCTCTGCTTTTAGGTGACTTTTATTTCCTGCTGTCTGAGTTGTTGCTTGTGCTCATGTATAATTTTAGCTCTTAACTGCAAGCACCTCTTTGGGTCTGTAAAAACTGTTCTGTTTTTCTGCTGAAGTTGAAGTCTATTGTTAAGCCATCCGGTGTTACAAAGCAAATCGTCTGGGGTTCTGCTACTTAAAAAGAATCACACACTGAATTTTTTGTATGTAGCAGTTATTTGTTGCTTTTACAGGAATTTTCTAGTTGAAATAACTTTTTGAATCTGGAGAACTGGGCATTCAATCTACTGAAAGATTTCTGTGTATAGAAAATATACCAATTTTTCTTTGGTTCAATATTCCTTATTTTGGATAAAAACATTAAATTGGGTCTCCTATTTACAAAAATGTTTACAAAACAATTTCACAAAAATTGTTAAGTCAAACTAACCTGGAAGAAGATGGTTGAGACTGAAAGATTAAAAATTTACTTCAGTTACTTTAATATGATGTTTCTTCACCAGTCAATTCTCATTTGCCAGGTTTTCATAATGTTGTGCTTTGTGTGTTGCTGTGATGTTAGAAGCTATGCCACTGGCATTTTAAATACCAGCAAGGCCACCCATAGTGGACAATTTTCTTCAGAACTTCCAGAATAAGACAGGCTAGGAAGGAGAAGTGGACTACTTCTGAAAAATTAGGCACTAAAAACATTAAAATAACAGCAGAATATTATCACATATAGTGCTGGAGATGAGGTCCTCAGGTTGGAAATGTATGACAGTTTGAAGAGCTGACTCTTCAAAGTAGACCTGAACAGAACAAAGCTTTCTGGGCCTTAATTTGTTGATGAGGCACAACTCAAAATGAGGATAAACAGTTGAAAACATGCATTAATAATTGGAATTTGTTGTTGTTATTGTTAGGTGTCATCGAGTCAGCTCCCACCTATATCAACCCTATGTACAACAGAATAAAGCGTGACTCCTGCCAAGTGCCATCCTCACAATTACTGTTATGCCATTGTACCCATCCCTCTGGTTGTGGATCACCCTCATTTTCACTGACTCTCCACTTTACCAAACAGTATGTCCTACTCTAGGGCCTGGTCCCACCTGATAATATGTCCAAAGTTTGAGAGATAAAGTCTGGCAATTTTGGATGTACTTCTTGCAACACAGATTGGTTTGTTTTATCTGTCCATGGTACCTTAAATGTTCTTCTACAGCACCATAACATAAATCGACCATTTCTTTTAGTACAATGACTATTTCTTCCATCTTCTTTTGATACTTTCTATTTCCTTCAATATTTTGCCCAAAGAATCCTTCGGTATTTCAAGTTGAGAAATACTGAACATGCTTTGCCCTTTTTGTTTTCTAATACCAGATCTTTGCACATTTAATCATAATATTTGACTTTGTCTTCTCAAACTGTCCTTGGTAATATTCTGATCAGCTCTTTTACCTTTTTCCCCCATTTTCTTTAGCATGTCTATGTTGGAGAGAAAGTTTCACAGTCTCTTCTGACAATTTGGTCATTTCTTTATTTCTTGTCTTCTTAATGACCTTTTGTTTTCTTCCTGTTGTTGTTCTTCATGTCATCCCACAACTCCTCTGATACTAAGTCATTAATGTCTAATGCATCCAATCTGATTATATAATCTAGGTTGCTGAAAGAAAAGAGGACTTAAAGTAATTACTGATACCATCAAAGCCTATAGCCTTCAGTATGCGTTGTACCGCAATGTAAAGAAAACAAAAATCCTCATAACTGGACCAGTGATTAACTTCATAATAAATAGAGAAAAGACTGATGTTGTCAAAGATTTCATTTTGTTTGGATACTCTATCAACCCTCATGGAAGCAGCAGTCAAAAAATCAAGTGACATATTGTATTAGGAAAATCTGCTTTAACATACCTCTTTAAAGTGTTAAAAGGAAATTAGTTTGAGAACTAAGGTATGCCTGAGCCAAGCCATGTTATTTTCAATCACCTCATATGCATGTGAAAGTTAGAAAATTATAAAGAAGATCACAGAAGACCCGATGCATTTTCATTATAACATTGGTGAAGAATATTGAAAGTACCATGGACTGCCAGAAAACAAACAAATATGTGTTGGAATTAGTACAGTCAGAATTCTCCTTAGAAGGAAGGATGACAGGACTTCATCTCTCATACTTTTAACATGTTTTCAGGAAGACCCATTTCCTGCTAAAGCTCATCATGCTTAGAAAAGTTGAAGACTCCCAAAAGGATGAACTGATGTGGTGCAGAAACAGGGGTCTCAAACGTAACAACAATTGTGAGGATGGCACAAGACCAGGTTGTGTTTCATTCTGTGTCTCTGTAAGTCGGAACCAACTCAATAGCACCTAACACCAGCAATCTTTAGCAGTACTGTGCATGCGAAAGCTGGGCAGTAAATAAGGAAGAATTGATGCATTTGAGTTATGGTATTGGAAGAGAATACTGAAAGTACCATGGACTGCCTAAAGAATAAACCAATCTGTGTTGGAAGATGTACAGCCAATGTCCTCCTTGGAAAGTGAAGAAGACTTAAAATACTTAAGATGAAGATCAAAGACAGCAGTCGTCAAATGGATTGCACCTTAATGTAAAGAAAACAAAAATCCTCACTACTGGACCAATAAATAGAATCATGATACATGGAGAAAAGTTTGAAATGGTCAAATGTTTCATTTTGTTTGGATCCACAACACTCATGGAAGCAGCAGTCAGGAAATAAAATGACATATATTTCATTAGGCAAACCTGCTGCCCAAGAACCTTTAAATTTTCCAAAAGCAAAGATATCAGTTTGATATCAGGTGTGCCTGACCTAAGCCATGGCATTTTCAATTGCATCATTCATATGTATGTGAAAGTTGGAAAATGAATAAGGACGACTGTGGAAAATTTGATGCATTTTAATTTTGCTATTGGAGAAAAGGCTATTAAAAGTATCATAGATTGCTAAAAGAACAAACAAAATCTTTATTGGAATAAATACAGCCAGAATGTTTCTTAAGAGCCAGGATGGCAAGACCTCATCTATTTTACTTCAAACATGCTATCAGTAGCGACTGGAACCTGTAGAAGGACATCATGCTTGGTATAGTGAAGGGTCACTGAAAAAGTGGAAGATCTCCAACAAGATGATTGGTACCATTGCAGCAGCAATGGGTTCAAAAGTAACAATGATTTTGAGAGTGGCACAGAAATAAGCAGTGTTTTATCACTAATGAGATGGATTGGAACAACGGTAGCAGCAATAGATTTAAGGGTAACAATTGTGAGGTTGGTGTTGGATCAGGCAGTATTATGCATGGGGTTGCTATGAGGCAGAGCTGATTTGATAACACCTAGGAGCTCTGGTAGCGTAGTGGTTACGAATCGGGCTGTGAACCTTAAGGTCAGCGGTTCGAAACTACCAGCTGCTCCGCGGGAGAAAGATGAGGCTTTCTACTCCCGTAAAGATTTACACCCTCGGAAACCCTATACAGGGTCGCTATGGGTCGGAACCGACTCGATGGCACATAACAACAACAACAAGTCCTCATGTGGCACTGTGGGTTTATGTGCCAGACTTCAAAGCCATTTGAACTGCAAGGTCGGTGGTTCAAGCTTATCAGTCGCTCCTTGGAAACCCTATACAGGGTCACTATAGGTCAGAACTGACTTGACGGCACTTAACAACAACAAAACTTTTCCTTGAACCTTTGCACATTGCATGCCTTATTATTAATGCATATTTGCTGCTGTTTATTTTCATTTTGAGTTATGTCTCCTCAGCAAATGAATTTTCTGAAAGCTTTGCTCTGTTCACATCATCAAGATGAACTCTACTTTATGAGCAGCTCTTCTCTAGTGGTGTTTTGGCTGCCTTTCACCTTGAGCAGTTCAATTTCCAGCACAATATTACACAATGTTCCACTGCTATTCATAAGTTTTTCAGTGGATAACCATTCAAAAGTGGTCTGCCTCTCTTTCTTCCTAGTCTGTCTTATTCTGGAAGTTTCACTGATACTTGTTAACCCGGTGACCCTGCTGATATTTTAAATACTGCTGGCATATCTTCTAACATCACAGCAATACAAAAGTCACCAAATATGACAAGCTGACAGACGAGTTTTAAATTTATGTTTATACTTATATGTACATGTATATGTTGTTGTTAAATTCTATCAAGTCAGTTCTAACTTATATTGAGCACATGTAAGTTTTCTGAGGAGTGACTTATGGTTTTGAACAGCTCACCTTGCAGTTAACACGTGTTAGCACTTCAGTGGTTATCTTACAGTGCCACAACAGGACTCCTATATATGAAAATGTATACATGTATCTACTTTCTTTTTATAGTTAATTTGTTTCTGGGAGACTTGCTGCTGAGGTGGTGTCTATAGAAGGTAGTAGATTAATAATCAGACCTAATATTCCTCTACACTTATAAAAAGACACAGTATTTATTGTATGATTGAAACATCACGTGTTCAAATACTGTGTCCATGATTAATTAAATTGAAGATTAAATTTTCCATATTATTATAATTGTTCTACATATTTTTTTTTAGCAATTATTAATGTGGGTACCCTATTGAAACAATCATTCATTTCTAACTAAGAGGCTGGACTGCAACAACAATGTAGGACAGAATAGACGTGGCATAAAGGATTCCCTAGACTGAAATATCTATGAAAGCATATAGACAAATCTTTCCTCCTGCACAGAGTCTGAATTGCCATTTTTTGTTATTGTTGTTGTTAAGTGCTGTGGAGTAAGACTCAACTCATAGCGACCCTGTATAGATAGGATTTCAGTGGATTGGCTGGTGAGTTTGAAATGCTGCTCTTGCAGCTCAAACTGACCTTGATGTAGAGTGTTTATCCTAAGGCACCATACCAGGACTCTGTTCTATAGGGCTTCAATAAATCAGAATTGATTCCTGGGAACAAGAAAGCAGCAATAATACAGGGACAAAGCCATCTAAAACTCACTGATGGG
The DNA here is from genome assembly GCF_000296735.1 of Chrysochloris asiatica. NCBI lineage: Eukaryota > Metazoa > Chordata > Mammalia > Afrosoricida > Chrysochloridae > Chrysochloris > Chrysochloris asiatica. The sequence goes on along the minus strand of NW_006408787.1, from coordinate 563,636 downwards.
AATATTGCCTTTGAAGCATATGGCACCCAATTTCTATCACCATTCTCCTATTTATGTGCAATGCATTAAAGAGTACTTAAAAAGCATAAAGTTACTTGCCAAAAGTTAAGTTTAATTTTCTCTTCAATAAATAATTTGCTTTTTGTGTTGTTAAATGTTATGACTTCAATTCCAACTCATAGCTACTCTGTATAGGATTTCCAAGGCTATAAATCTTTGCGGGAACAGATAGCCTCATCTTTCAACCATGGAGTGGCTGGTAAATTAGAATTGCTTCCCTTTGTTAGCAATCCAGTACTTGTCCTACAGAACCACCAAACTCCCTTGTACATTATTTTAGATCTATATTCTTAACTCAGTGGAACTTAATATCAGTTGTATCTTCTCTTAAGTTGGCCAACCTCTACAACTGGTATATAATCAGCAGGCTGAGATGAACTATTCACCTGCTCTAACAAATTGTTGTTGATGAGTGATTCACCTGACGTAACAGTGTTGTTACTGTTAAGTGCTGTAGAGTCTGTACTAATTCATGGCAAGCTTATGCACAACAGAATGATACACTGATCAGTCCTAAGCCCACCACACAATCATTACACACTTAGTCCATTGCTGCTACAACTGTGTCTTCCTCTTTTGGGGTTCTTCTTTTCACTGGCCTGCAACTTTACCAAGCATGATGTCCTTCTACAGGGACTGGTCCCTCCAGATGAAGTCTGATCATATTGGATTCTAAGTTTTATTCTGGCTGCACTTATTCAAACACAGATTTGTTTGTTGTTTTGGAAGAATCAGAGAAGTCCAGAAAGGAGATGGTTGAAGGGCTTCTGGAGAAAATTTCCCTAACATCTTGAAAGATGAGAAGATAAACATTCAAGAAGCTGAACGTACCCTAGGAAGGATGGACCTGATAAGAAAATCACCAAGACATATCATAATAAAGCTCTCTAAAATCAAAAACAAGGAGAGAATCCTAAAAGCAGCCAAGGAAGAGAGAATTTTTACTTACAAAGGCAAGCAAATCAGATTAAGCTCTGATTTCTCAACAGAAATCATGCAGGCAAGAAGCCAATGGGGAGACATATAGAAAACCCTGAAAGAAAAAAAAAAAAAAACTGCCAACCAAGAATTGTCTATCCAGTAAAACTGTCAATCAAATATACTGGTGCAATCAAGACATTCCAGGATAAACAAAAGCTAAGAAATTTTGTTAAAGCCAATCCAGAACTTCATAACATCCTAAAGGGAGTACTTTGGACTGAAAACCAACAAGAACAGACAACAACCAGAGATTGACAGGCTTGGCAACACCACCTGTAACTCAGAGAATGGATAGCAGAGTCCAGAACAGAACAAACTATAACAACAAATTCAAAGGAGCTGGGAGGTCAACTGAAGATCAACATAATATCAATGTCAAAGAAGGGGAAAATATAGGAACAGAGATTCAGGTGGTGAGGAGGTCAGGTAAATTACCAGATATAATAGATTGCCTTAAATAGAGAGAAAAGTTAATAGACTATAAAGTAATCCCAAAAAAGTTAATACTTCACAACTTACTGTGAAAATGAACTTCCAAGCAGAACAAGCAAACATGAAAACTAAGAAAAAATCAACAAGAAATAGCACAAAAAGCCCCACAAATTCAGCACAAGAAGGCATGCAGAACAAAGGAAGGAACAGCACTATAAAAAATTTAACATAATGGCAGCAATTAATTCATACCTATCTATAATTACATTGAATGTCAATGGATTGAATGCACCAGTGAAGAGACAGAGAGTGGCAGAATGGATATGAAAACAAAACCCTTCAATATGATGCCTGCAAGAGACACACCTTACACACAAAGACAAAAACATGCTAAAAGATATGGAAAAAATATATACCAAGCAAACTGCAACAATAAACAAGCAGGAGTGGCAATCCTAATCTCTGATAAAGTAAAGTTTAAGACAAAAACCAGCATAAGAGATAAAGAAGGACACTATTTCATGATCAAAGGGTCAA
>NW_006408787.1:558813-559851 GCF_000296735.1 Chrysochloris asiatica | reverse complement strand
CAAACATCAAAATACTACAAAGCTTCTTTTCAGATCATAATGCTATAAAACTAGAAATCGACAATAAGAATATCAAGGAAATAAAGTCAAATACATGGAAACTGAATAACACCCTGCTGAAAAGTGACTGGGTAAAAGAAGAAATTAAATGTGAATTCATAAAATTCCTAGAAACAAACAAAAAAGAAAACAAAACATATCAAAATCTTTGAGACACTGGGAAAGCAGTGCTAAGAGGACAATCTATTGCAATAAATGCACACATTCAAAAAAGAAGAAACAACCAAAATTAACACATTAACACAGCATCTCCAACAATTAGAAACAGATTAACAGAGGGAACCTACAGCCACCAAAAGAAGAGAAATAAAAATAAGAGCAGAAATAAATGAGATGAAAACAGAAAAAGTATAGAAAGAATCAACAGGACAAGAAGCTGGTTCTTTGAAAGGATAAATAAATTGACAAACTATCTGTGAACTTAACAACAGAAAAGAGACAGAAGACACAAATAACCTGCATTAGAAACCACATGAGTAATGTCACAATGGAACCAAACAAAAAAAAAAGGACAACAACAGACTACTATGGAGAGTTGTACTCCAACAAATTTGAAAACTTAGAAGAGATGGACACATTTTTAGAAAAACACAACCTACCTAAACTTACACAGAGTTTAGTAGAAAATCTGAACAGACCTATAACAAAGAAAGAAATTGTTCAGGTCATCAAAACACTCCCAACCGAAAGAAGTACAGGCCCAGATGGCTTCACTGGTGAGTTCTACAAAACATTCAAGGAAGAGCTGTCACCAATACTACTCAAATTATTCCAGAATATAGAAGAGGACAGAAAACTTCTTAACACTTTTTATGAAGCCAGCATAACCCTCATACCAAAACCAGGGAAGGACATTACTAAGAAAGAAAATTATAGACCAATATCCCTCATGAACATAGAAGCAAAAATTTTCAACAAAATCCTATCCAACAGAATCTAGCAGCATATCAAAGAAATAATACATCATGACCAAGTGGG
>NW_006408787.1:528118-541000 GCF_000296735.1 Chrysochloris asiatica | reverse complement strand
AGCAAGGTTGTATCATCTGCATATTGCAGGCTGTTAATGAGTCTTCCTAAAATCCAGATGCCACATTTTCCTTCATATAATCCAGTTTCTCAGATTATTTGCTTAGCATACAGGTTGAATAAGCATGGTGAAAGAGTTCAACCCTGTCGCACACCTTTCTTAATTTTAAACCATTCAGTGTTCCCATGTTTTGTTAGAACAACTGCCAATTTGTCCAGGTACAGATTCTTCATGAGCACAACTAAGTGTTCTGGAATACTCATACTTTACAATGTTGTCCATACTTGTCATGACCCATACAATCAAAAGCCTTTTCGTAGTCAATAAAATACAAGTAAACATCTTTCTGATGTTCTCTACTTTCAGCCAAGATCCATCGGACATCAGCAATAATGTCCCTCATTCTACAGCCTCTTTTGAATCCAGCTTGAACCTCTGGAAGTTTTCTGTTAATGTATGCTTGCAGCCATTTCTGTATTATCTTTAGTAAAACTTTACTCGCATGGGATATCAGATTGTCTGATGATTTCTGCATTCCATTGGGTCACCTCTCTTTGGAATGGGCACAAATAGGGATTTCTTCCAATTAGCCGGCCAGATAATTATCTTCCAAATTATTTGGCAGAGATGAGTGAGTGCCTCTTGTGCTGCCTCACATTTTTGAAAGATTTCAATTTTTATTCCATCAATTCCTGATGCCTTGTTCTTTGCCAATTCCTTCAATGCACCTTGGACTTCTTCCTTTAGTATCATTGCCTCTTGATCATATGCTACCTCTTTAAACGGTTGAACATTAATCATTTCCTTTTGGGACAGTGACTCTGTATTCCTTCCATATTCTTTTGATGTTTTTGGCATCATTCAATTATTTTCCCAGAGAATTCTTCAATAATGAAAGTCAAGACTTGAATTTTTTCTTCAGTTTCCCCATCTTGAGAAATGCTGAGTGTGTGTTTCCTTTTTGGTGTTCTGACTCCAGATCTTTGCACATTTTGTTGTAATATTTGGCTTTATCTTCTCAAGCTGATCTTTGGAATTTTCTGTTCAGCTCTTGAAGAGCCTCATTTTTTCCATTTGCTTTAGCATATCTAAGCTGGAAAGCAAGTTTCAGTGTCTCTACTGATATCCATTTTGACCTTTTCTTTCTTTCTTGTCTTCTTAATGACTTTTTGGTTCCTTCCTGTATGATGTTCTTGATGTCATCCCACAAACCTTCTCGTCATCAGTCTTTAGTGTTTAATGTATTAAATCTGTTCTTCAGATGATCTCTAAATTCAGGTGGGATATATTCAAGGTCATATTTTGGCTCTTGTGGATTTATTTTCATTTTCTTCAGCATCAGTCTGAATTTGCATTGGAGTAATAGATGGTCTGTTCCACAGTCTGCTCCTGGTCTTATTTTGACTGATGATATGGACCTTTTCCAACATCTTTTTCTGCAGATGTAGTCAATTTGATTTCTATGAATTCAGTCTGTTGAAGTCCATGTGTATAGTCGTCTCTTATGCTCTCTAAAGAAGGTATTTGAAATGAACAAATCATTGGTTTCCCAGAATTCTATCATGCGTTCTCCAGCATCATTTCAATCACCAAGGCCACATTTTTCAACTACTGATCCTTCCTCTTTGCTCCCAACTTTTGCATTCCAATCATCAGGAATGATTAATACATCTTAATTGTATGTTTGATCAATTTCAGATTGAAGAAGTTGGTAGAATTCTTCTATTTCTTCCTCGCTGGCTTTAATGGTTGGTTCATAAATTTGAATAATAGTGGTATTAACTGGGCTTCCCTGTAGATGCATGGATATTATCCAATCACAGACAGCATTGTATCTCATGACTGATCTGGATATATTCTTTTTGACAATGAACGTAACACCATTCCTCTTCAATTTGGCATTCCCGGCATAGTAAACCATGTGGTCATCAGATTCAAAATGGCCAATACCAGTCCATTTCAGCTTACTAATGCCTAAGATATTGATATTTATGCATTCCATTTCATTTTTGACAACTTGCAATTTTCTCAGATTCATGCTTCATACATTCCATATTCTGATTTTCAATGGACGTCTATAGCTGTTTCTCTTCATTTTGTATTCTGTCCCATCAGCCCCATCAGAAGGTCCAGCAAGCTTTATTCCATTCGTGTCCTCAAGGTCAACTCTACTTAGAGGAGGCAGCTCTTCCCCAGTTGCATTTTGAGTGTCTTCCAGCCTGTGGGGCTCATTTTCTGGCACTATATCTGACAGTGTTTCTCTGCTGTTCATAAGGTTTTCAGAGAGTAAATAATTGGAAGAAGTTTGTCACTCCTTCTTCCTAGTCTGTCTTCATCTAGAAGTTCATCTGCAATCTGTCCACCATGGGTGACCCTGCTGATATTTAAAATTCCTGTTGCATAGCTTTCAGAATCACAGTAACTAGCAAGCCTCCACAGTATGACAAACTGACAGACAAATGGTGGCTTTGAAGTGTACGGCTAGTGAAAATTTGAAGTGTAGCACTAGTGAAAATTGAGGATTAGTAAAAAAGAGAAAGACCCTCAATTTTATGGAACTATAACAATGTGATCAACCAGAACAACAACTGTAAGGATGGCGCAGGACTGGGCCAAGTTTAGGTCTGATGTACATGCAGTTACTAGGATTAGAGCTGACCCAATGACACCTAAGAGCAACATCATCTTCCAGAGACAATCTGGCTCATTTTTTTCTTTATATAAATTATTTTCTAAGCTTTTTAAGATCTCTGAATGTGGTGATGTTCTTTATGACTAAATAAACATTATTTTTATAATAAAGAATTAATTTCCATTTTTCTTAGACTAATGGAATGTAGCCTTGGTAGTGTAATGGAGTATGAGTATGAGTTGTGCTGCTAATCTCAAGGTCAGTATGCTTCAATCTACCAGTCAGTCCTTAGGAAAAAAGATGAGACCTTCTGCTCCCATAAAGATTTACAACTTCAGAATTCCTATACAGGGTGACTATGAATCAACTGACTTGTTGACATACCACTGCCACCACCACCCGACTAACAGAATTAGGAACAAAAATGGCAATGCATTAATTTTTCCACACAAATGTATGCTACTTGAACTGGAAACCAGGAGTTTCCTAATGAAAACAAGTCTCCCTTTCCAGATTCCTCTGCCCAGGTAGCCTCTGCTTTCATTTTATGGGTGAGTTTGCAGTGTAATTAATTTTATGCTATCTTTAAATGAGGACTTTGGCTATGTAATGACAAGGACAAATTTGCCTTCCACTGTGTTCTGTGAACACCAGGAATTAGCAAATGCAGCTTGGCAGCAGGGTATCTGCAATCAATCCTAAGAATGACTCATTCTTTTTGACACCCTTTCTGAAGGCAAGGCCCTCTGCAATAAGCAGAAGCCCCAGGTTTTTGCTAAACAGTGAAATACATGTTTAGAATGATGAAGAGAGAAGGGTTTGGGATAAGACAAAAATGTTAGCATCATTCTGCATATTAGAGAACAAAAGAACAATTATATTATTGTAACATTAAGCCCTCTGGAATCTCTGCCATATTAGAAATGTTTCATCAAGATTTTGAACCATTTTTTCCACATTTATGTAACTGAGAAAATTGATTTTAACAATAAGTCTTTTGGTTTATATAGCACTTTCATTTCTATGACTCACATTTTCAGAGGCTATGCTGCTCAGGTGTAATTAATATTATTTCACAAGTTCTTAATGGAAGTAAAATATATGTTCTATCATTTTCCAAACACACATAATAATAGCAACATTGAAAGTTAATGCCTGAATAGAGCTACTTAATTTATATAAAGTAGTAAGAATATTAGTCCCAAAGACCAAAACTCATCTAATTAAAACAGTATTTGCTTAATATAAAATGCAATGAAACTTGGTGGCACAAATAACTAAGTGCGTACCTGAGAAAAAGGTTGGTGACTCAAACCCACCCAATTGTTCTATGGGAAAAAGCTCCTATTAGGATAAAAACTACAGCCAACAAAACTCCTTTTTATTGCTCACTGTGAATTGGGTGAATAAGGTTTACAGAGTAGACATCATTCTGACATTCAGCAAATCATGCACAGTTTACTTCATCTAATTTACTTCAATTACCTCAATGCAACATAACTTATTTTGTTTCCTGCTTACTTTTGCTTCCATTTCTCCTTTTTCCTAACCTTTCAGGAATGTTGCCCTTTTGATCTCAAATCATTGACCATTTTATGATGTCTACTTCACTTATGTTGATTTTCCCCTAAAGACCTATCTGCTGATTGGCTGAAAACTGAGCCACAGGGGTAAATTCATTCCAGACCCAAGGACATACAAGAATCACAGTCTTAGAGTGCTGCCAGTCTCAATCCAACCAGTAAGCTAAGCTTGGTCCTTTTTATGATTTTAAGTTTTGTTTCACATTTTCTTCCACTCTATCAATGACCTTCTAATGTGATCCCTTTCAGAGCAGTTGCTTGTGGTAGCCAGGTGCCATCTAGTACTTCTGGTCTCAGGGCCCTGGACACTGATTTTGACATGATCCTTTAGTCCATTGAACTAATTTTTTCCAAGTGTCTTGAATTTTCACCATGCTTTTATCCTACAGATAGGGAAGGACCATTGCACTTTAGATAGTCACTGATGAGCTTCTAAGATCATCATCACTACTCATCAAAGTTACATTGTCTTGCTGAACTATGTTATGCCAATTAACAATGGTGTCCCCGAGACTATGGTCCTGAGCCCCCAGATTCAGCAACTCATTCCTCAAAGGTGTTTATTTATGTCTAAGAATTTTTCATACATTTTTCCCCTGAATGCTCTACCATATTCATGGAGACATTTTCAGCAAGGTACCCATGTACACATATCCTTTATATATAATATGTACATATATTGTAATATATATTCAAATATGCATATATTTTGGGGTATACCCCCAATCTCACTCCCAAACTCATTTAGCCTGCATGTCTATTAATGTATCTACCTGTATATCACAATTACTGAAAGATTGTATATATAATAGTATTTATCTCTGTTCCTTTTAACACTTGCTCACTTCCCTTTGTCTTACTCTGACATTATTGGGTTTTTTTGGCCAACCTTAATGTATATTGCCTTCTTATTCACCAAAGTTAACATGTCTACCCTCTAGCCTGTGAATTACTTTTCTTTCCACTATTGTTGTTGTTACATATCATCAACTTGGTTCTGACATGTGGTGACACTATGAACAACATAACAAAAAATTGCATGGTCCTATGCCATCCTCACAATTGTTACATTTAAGTCCATTACTGCTGAAACCATGTCAATCCACCTCACTGGGGATCTTCCTCTTTTTTCCTCCACTTTACCAAGGATATCCTTTTCCAGGGACTGGTCCCTCCTGACAGCATGTCCTAAGTATGAAATACTTAGATAGATAGCCCTCCTAGCTTTTAAGGAACATCTGGATGTACTTCTTCCAATACATATTTGCTTATTCTTCCTGCACTCCAAGGTACTATCACTGTTCTATTCCAACACCATAACTCAATTGCATCAAGTTTTCTATGGTATTTCTTATTCATTGTCCAACATTCATATGCATATGAGATAATTGAAAATACCATGGTTTCGGTCTGGGCCACCTCAGTCCTCAAACTGAAATCTTTGCTACTGAATACTTTAAAGTGTTCTTGTGAAACACATTTGTCTAATTCAATTTACCTTTTGATCTCTTGAATGCTATATTGATGAGTGTTGAATTGTGGATCCAAGCAACTTCAATATTTTCTCCATTTATTATGGTCCTCTTTGTTGATCCAATTGTGAGGATCTTTGTATTCTTTACATTTAGGTTCAATCCATATTGAAAGCTGTAGTCCTTGATCTTCAACTGTAAATATTTTAAGCCCTCCTTGGTTCCAACAAGCAAGGTTGTACCTTCTCTATATCACAGGTTGATAATGAATCTTCCACCAATCCTATGCCACACTATTCTTCATATAACCTATCTTCTTGAGTTATTTGGTAAGCATACAAATTTAATAAGTATGGTGAAAGGATACAACCCCGGCACACACTTTCTGATTCTAAACCATTCAATATCCTTTTTTCTGCTCAAATCACTTATTCTTGATCAATGTGTCTCTTATTCATAAACACAATGGAGTGTTCTGGAATACCTATTTTTTTTCACAGTGTTATCTAGAGTTTATCATGATCTACACAGGCCTTTGTGTAATCAATAAAGAACAAGTAAACATATTTTTAGTATTCTCAGCTTTCAACCAAGTTCCATATAATTTAAGCAATGATATTCCTAGCTCCCCAACACTTGTCAGTTTGTCATACTGTGGTGGTTTGTGTGTTGCTGTGATACTGGAAGTTATGCTACTGGTATTTAGATACTAACCAGGTTACCCATGGTAGACCAGTTTCAGCCAAACTTCCAGACTAACACAGACAAGAAAGGAGAGAAAGACAGCTTCTGAATGTTTAGCTACTTAAAAACTTATGAATAACAATGGAATACAATCAGATAGCACCAAAATACTGAATACTGAAAAACTTGCTGTTGAAACAGACTTGCAGTCCAGTGCACTAACCCACAGCACCACAGATACATAGTGCCAGAAATGAACCTCACAGGTCAGAAAGCACTCAAAATTAGACTGGAGGAGATTGGCATCCTCAAAATAGAGCTCACTGTGATGGAGTAAAGTGTTTGGGGCTATCATTTGTTGATGGGGCACAACTCAAAATGAGGAGAAACAGCTGTAAATATCCTTTAGTAACTGAAACATAGCATGTACTAAGTATAAATCTAGGAAAATTGGAAGTTGTTACCTAAAATGAAGTGGAATGCATTAAGATTGATATTCTAAGCATTAATAAGCTGAAATGGACTGGCATTTGCCATTTTGTATCTGACAATCATAGAGTTTGCTATACCAGGAATGACAAATTGAAGAGGAATATCATTGTAGTCATCATAAAACAAAACATTTCAATATCTACCTTGAAGTATAAAGCTATCTGTGATATGGGGTGTGGCACTGTGGGTTAATATGCCAGACTGCAAAGTCGTTTGAACTCCAAGGTCATCAGTTCAAGCTCACTAGCTGCTACTCAGAAACCCTATACAGAATCACTATGGGTTGGAATCAACTCAAAGGCACTTAACAACAACAACAATATACCTTCAAGGAAGGTCAAGGACTCCTGGTGTGGTGCTGTAGTATCACCATTGGACTGCAGTCTATAAGGTTGGTAGTTCAAACCCACCAGCTGCTTCTCAGAAACCCTGTACAGGGTTACCATGAGTTAGAACTCGCACAATAGCACATAACAACAACAACAACAAGGAAGACCAGTTAATATCATTATTATTCAAACTTACACACCAATCACTAAAGGCAGTGATGATGAAATAGAATTGTATGAACTTCTTCAACGTGAAATTAATCAAACATGCAATCAAGATGTACAAATAATTACTGGTGATTGAAATGCAAAAGTTGGAAACAAAGAGGAAGGAACAGAACAGTAGTTGGAAAGTATAGCCCTGGTGATAGAAATGATACTGGAGACCACATGATAAAATTTTGCAAGACTAATGATTTATTGATTGAAAATACCTTTTTGAAAGAATGTAAAAGGCAATTATACACAAGGGCCGCACATAATGGAATACAGAGAAATCAAATTGACTACATCTGTGTGAAGAGATGTCAGAAAAGTTCCATATCATCAGACAAAAAAAGGTCAGGTCAGACTATGAAATAGACCATCCTTTGTTTATATGTCATTTCAGGTTAAAGCCAAAGAAAATAAAATAGAGCCAAAATATGACCTTGAACATATCTCACTTGAATTTAGAGATAATCTCAAGAACAGATTTGATGCATTAGACACTAATAAGCAAAGACTAGAAGACTTATGGGAACATCAAGAACATCATACAAGAAAAAACAAAAGGTCATTAAGAGGACAAGAAAAAAGAAAAGACTATAATGAATGTTAGAAGAGACTCTGAAATCTGATCACCTTCACAGACATGTTAAAGCAAATGAAAGAAATGGGGAAATAAAAGAGCTGAAAAGAACATTTCAAAGGAAAGCTCAAGAAAAAAAGGAATACCCAAAGTATGGTAGATTTGTACAGTGGCAGTATCCATGCATTCAGGCTTAACAACAATGAAGAGGATAGTGCAAGACCAGGCAGCGTTTTGTTCTGTTGTGCATAAGGTCACCATGAGTCAGAACCAACTCAACATCACTTAACAACAACATGTCCAAACTATTGAATGATACAGAAAGCATAAAGAAAGATGGAACTAATACACAAAGCCATTATACCAAAAAGAAATGGTCTATGTTCAACCATTTCAAGAGGAAGAAGATTATCAAGAGTCAATGGAACTTAAGGAAGAAGCCCAAGGTACATTGAAAGCATTGGCAGCAAACAAGTTTCCAGTAACTGATAAAATATAAATTGAACTCTTTAAACAAACAGATGCAGCACTGGAGGCACTTAGTCATCTATGCCAAGAAATCTGGAAGACAGCTACATGGCCAGGTAATTGGAAGAGATGCATATTTGTGCCCATTTGAAAGTGAGGTGACCCAACTGAATGAGGAAATTATCAGACTATCACATGCATGCCAGGAATATTTTGCTAAAGATAATTTAAAAATGGCTGCAACCATACATTGACAGGGAACTGTCAAAGGTTGAAGCCAGATTCAGATGAAGTTATGGAATGAAGGATAGCATTGCTGACATTAGGATAATCTTGGCTGAAAGCAGAGGATACCAAAAAGATGTTTACCTTGCTTTATTAACTACAGTGTTGGTTTTACATGCTATAGACAACATTGCAGAGAATTGGTATTATGCAATACTGAATAGTGTTGCTAGGGAACCTGTACATAGACCGATAGGCACTCATTCTAATAGAAAAAGGGGTCTTTTTCTGAATGGTTTAAATTCTGGAAAATTAAGCTCTAGGGTTCACCACAGCAAGAGAGACAATAACAAGGTCTGGCATGGATCATAGAGAAATGGCAAATCTCATATGTTGCTGGTGAGGATATAAAGTGGTGCAGCCACATTGGAAACAATTTGGCAGTGTTTTAGTTTTATATTATTGCCTGAAAAATCACCTCCAAATTTAGTGGCTTCAAACTATATTTATTGTTCCTCAATGTCTGTGGATTAAGAATTTGATTGCGAATTGTCATTTTGTGTCTCTTACAGGACTTTAATCAATGTGCGGGATGTCATGCAGTCATTACAAATCTCAATTGGGAAAATATTTGCTTCGAAGCCCATGTATGTGGTTTTTGACAGGATTTAGTTCTTCAGTATTGTTTGGATTGACGGCTCATTTCCTTGGTGCTGTTAGCTACTGGCCACCTTCATTTCATTACCACATGGTCTTCTCCTTAGGGCAGCTCACAAGATGACAGGCTAAATCTGCTGACAGAGCAACTGAGGAGAGTCAGAGAGAGAGTGAGCACATTTTTTATGGGCTGAGTATCAATGGATTGGCATCATTGAGAGCCATTTTGGAGGCTAACTTCCTAGACAGTATCATAAAAACTTAAACAAATACATCATGTTGTTGTTTTGGGATGCCATTGAGTTGATTCTGACTCATAATGACTCTGTGTGAGAGGGAAGAACTTCCCTAGAGGGTTTTATTGGCTATACTCATTACTGAAGCAGATAGCTAGGACTTTCTTCCGGGAGCAACTGCATGTGTTTGAATTACCAACCTTTCAGTAAACAGCTGAGCATGTGACTTTGGCACCACAAGGGCACTTTTAACATATAGAACCCAACAATTTTGCTCCTTGTATGTGAATGCTTATATGAATATGCTCATATGAATGCTATTAATAATAGCTGAAAACTGGAAATAATCAAATATCCATAAATTGATGATTGAATAAAGAAAATTGTATGCAGTAGAATACTGCTTAATCATAAAAATATTGTACTACTGATATTTGCTAGATCATAGATGAACTTCAGAAACATTTTATTAAGTGAAAAATGCCTGATAAAAAAGACTACATATTGTGTGACTCCATTTATTTGAAATGTCCACTAGAGACAAATCTATAGAGACAGAAAGTAGATTACCGGTTGCTGGTTATTGGAGCTGGAAACACAAACTGACTGCAAATAGACAGAAAGGATATTTTGAAATGATGGAATTGTACTAAAACTAGTGTGTGCTCCTATTTTAAAACCACATAAATTTATTAAAAATCATTGAATCAAATACTTACAACGGGCAAAATTTATGTTAGGTAAATTTATGTTTTATTAAGTAAATTTTAAAAGGGGATTCACTAGAGAAATGATTAGGATGAAAGGAGAAATGAGGCTTTGTCCTCTTCCCTTTTCATAGAAACAGAATTTTAGAAGAAAAGTCTCATTTGGAAAAGGAATGAGTAGTGTCAAAACTGGTATTGATAAGAACACTTACCTCTCTAATCATATAGTAACGTTCTTAGAGGAGGGATTGATATTCAGAGATGAAAGTTACTTAGCAAAGAAAAAAGGATGAGTAGTCTAGGAGCTCTGGTAGTGTAGTGGTTATGAATTGGGCTGCGAACCTCAAGGTCAGCAGTTCAAAACTACCAGCTGCTCCGTGGGAGAAAGATGAGGTGTTCTGCTCCGGTAAAGATTAACAGCCTCGGAAACCCTGTGTGCAGGGTCGCTATGAGTCGGAACCGACTCCACGGCACATAAAAACAACAACAACAGTCTTGAAAAGATTTCTTACATATTAACAGAATTATTTAACTGCAGTGCCTGTCTTTTAGTTTGTTACACTACAAACTTGGGTTAATTGCTATGATTATATTTTATCAATTCTAAGACACTTGTTGTTGTTGTTTTTTTTTGCATTTTACCATCTTTGAAATATAAACAAGTTTTACCATATTACAATTGAAGGGTCAGGGCATTTTTTCTTTCGTTCTTTATTGGAGAAATATAAAGTAATGAAGTATCTTGAAATCTGTGATATCTTCGATATAATGACATTTCTTATTTATTAAGGTTGTTAAAGGAGGTAGTACCGATTTTATGTTACTCATGTAAATACAGTAGCTTCCATCATATGATTCAGTGGTACTTCGTTGTTGTTAAGTGCCATGTAGTCGGTTTCGACCCATAGAGACCTTCTATAGGGTTTCCGAGGAGCTGCTGGTGAACTTGAACCACTGACCTTGAGTTCAAACTGACTTTGCAGCACAGAGCATTAACCCACAGTGTCACACCAGGACTCTAGCTGGTTTCAACTGTTCACAACTGATTTCAAACATGATGCCTAACCCCCTACCCTTATCAACACAGTCATTAAAACTAAGTTCTTTCTTACTTTTTTTAAACAAAACTTTTGTTTTTGAGCAATCTTATTTGGAATGTTTTGATAGACTATATAGGTTAATATTGTAATATATTGTTGTACAATAATAGATTATTGTAATAATCTATAGAGTCTAGGTTATGATTATGGTTATAATTCACAATCAAATAAACCTTTGAATTTTGTGTGCTAATAAAATTTTATGTACACATGTGTACAGTTTAGCATTGGAAGCCTGGTGGCACAATTGTAAAACACTCAGCTATTAGCTAAGAGGTTGGTATTTGAAATTCACCACCAGCTCCATGGGAGAAGGATGTAGTACTCTCTTTTGGTAATGATTACAGTCTTGGAAGAAACCCTATGGGACAGCTCTATACTGTCCTATAGTGTCACTATGTGTTGGAATTGACTAAAAATCAATGTATGATTTGGTTTGGTTTTACTTTTTTGGAGATATCAGACATGTTTAGTTCCTGTCCATATACTTTTGATATTCAAGTCCTACACACCTGATTGTTTTATTGAAAAATTGCAACATTTTTGGAGAGTTATTTTTTATGGTTGTAGTCATACGTATTCCACCACTCGTCTGTCAGTTTGCCGCACTGTAGTGGCTTATGAGTTATACTGATTCTGGAAGCTACACTACTGGTATTTTAAATACCAGCAGGGTCACTGATGGTGGACAGATTCCAGATGAGCTTCCAGACAAAGATAGACTAGGAAGAAAGAGTGATGAACTACTTCCGAATATTTAGTCACTGAAAACCTTATGAATAGCAGAGAAACACTGTCAGATATAGTTCTGGAAAATGAGCACCTCAGGTTGGAAGGCACCTAAAATGTGACTGGGGAAGAGCTGCCACTTCAAAGTAAGTAGAGTTGACCGTGATGATGCAAATGGAGTAAAGCCTGTGGGAGAAAAGCCTGTGATACCTTCATTTGCTGATGGGGCACAACTCAAAATGAAGAGAAACAGCTGTAAACATCCATTAATAATTGAAACATGGAATGTACAAAGTATGAATCTAGGAAAATTAGAAATTGTCAAAAATGAAATTGAATGCCTAAACATGGATATCTTAGGCATTAGTGAGCTGAAATGGAGTGGTATTGGCCATTTTGAATCTGACAACTACATGGTTTACTGTATCAGCAATGACAAACTGAAGAACAATGGGGTTCAATACAATGACAAAAAGATCGTATCCAGATCAGTCATGAGGTACAATGCTGTCTGTGATAGGATAATATCCATGCACCTGCAGGGAAGATCCGTTAATACCACTATTATTCAAATTTACGCACACGCCACTAAAGCCAGTGACGATGAAATAGATTAATTCTACCAACTTCTTCTATCTGAAATTGATCAAACATGCAATCAAGATGTATTGATCATTACTTGTGATTGGAATGCCAAGGTTGGGAGCAAAGAGGAAGCATCAATAGTTGGAAAATATGGCCTTGGTGATAGAAATGTTGCTGGAGAATGCATGATAGA